>NC_140589.1:895073117-895610617 GCF_964204655.1 Triturus cristatus
TTTCCAAAACCAGGTAAAGATCCCCAGTTATGCAGCAACTACCATCCCATTTCATTGTTAAATTCTGATATTAAAATCTTAGCTAGTATTCTTGCATCTCGCTTACATAAAGTCTTGCCTTCCTTGATACATCATACTCAAGTAGGCTTTGTCCCAGGGCGTTCCTCTTGGAATCATTTACGCACTCTGGCCCATGCAATGGGGTCTGCTAAACATCTTACAGAAGATGCATTAGAGCTCTCACTTGACGCAGTAAAAGCATTTGCCCGCATTGAATGGGACCATCTCTTCATGGTCATGGACAGATTTGGATTAGGTAAGAAATTTATCGATAAGGTACGCTTATTGTACGACAAACCTTCTGCTCAGGTGAATTGTGGTGGGTTTCTATCTGAAGCATTTACGAATAGAAGAGGGACACGCTAAGGCTGTCCATTATCCCCCCTTCTTTTCCTTCTGGCTATGGAACCTTTGGCTACTACCATTCGTCAATCTGATGAGGTTACAGGTGTCCCCCTTCTAATTGGACATTCTAAAATATACCTATATGCTGATATCCTACTCACTCATCTTTCCCAATCGCTCCCTTATCTTCTTCAAATCATTAATGATTTCTCTTTTTTTTCAGGCTACAAGATCAATTGGGATAAGAGTGAAGCATTGCCCATTTCTAATGAACCCACAAAAGCAGCTATATACGGATTCCCTTTTCAATGGCAGTCCTCATGTCTCAAATATTTAGGTATCCTAGTCAATAAAGGGTTAGAAGACATGGTTGCAGATAATTTAACCCCTTTAATTTCTCGCATGCAACGTGATTTCGACAAATGGAAGGCCTTGGGTCTTTCCCTATAGGGTATATAGGGTAGAACCCAAGCTATTAAAATGGTTACCCTTCCGAGATTTATTTACATTCTACGTATGCTTCCCCTTCAAATTCCCTTATCCTTACTTCGATCAATAGATTCCCAGATTAAAACATTTATTTGGGGTACCGCTAAACCTCGTCTTGCTATAACAAAGTTAAAGGCTCATCAATTATACAGGGGAATTGGCCTTCCATCTATTGAACACTATTCTCTACCACAGCACATTTCCCAACTTTCATATCTATTACCTGGTATCAAACATGTCCCACAATGGGTTCACATAGATCATCATCTTCTTTCCTCAGAAGCAGATCTTACTCTTTTATATGGTAGTGGTACTAGTCGCCTTAACTAGAACAATCCAATTTTATCTGCCGTGCATAAATCCTGGAAGAAAAGTCATAGGTTACTAGGTTCCAACCCGCGAATTCATAACAAGGTTCCCCTCTGGAATAACTCGGGTATCCGTATTAATGGCCGTATGTTATCCTGGCCTGTGTGGCAAACTGCAGGTATTCACTACCCAGATCAACTTCTTCATAATGGTGACCTCAAACCGTTTTCTCAGCTAAGCGTGGAAGGAATATGTTACTTACCAGTATGCATCTGTTCTTGGCATGTAGAGCTGCAGATCTACACAATATGCATAGATCGCCATCTGGTGTTGGGTACGGATATCTGCACTTGTTTTTGTCCTGGAAAGTCTTTGGAAGTCACGAGGTAGGTGACTCCTCCTTAGGATCATAGTGCGCATGGGCATCGGCTCCATCTTCAGATTGTTTTTCGCCAGCAGGGAAATGATGGCACTTTGTAAGAAACAGGAAGATGCCCTTGTATGCTGTATCTAAATAAGATACTACTGGAACAGATAAAGGAAGCCGGGGAGGCGGGTGAGCGTGTGTAGATCTGCAGCTCTACATGCCAAAAACAGATGAATACTGGTAAGTACCATATTCCGTCCGAGGCATACGAGCTGCAGATTACACACTATGCATAGATTGTATAGCAGTCCCATTCCTTAGCGGCGGCCACCAGTATCTGTTGCAGTAGTCTGAAATAGAGTTTTGAGTACAGCTTGGCCCACACTAGCTTGTTTTGATTGCACATCTACACAATAGTGTTTTGTGAACGTGTGCGGTGTAGACTATGTAGCTGCTTTGCAGATGTCATGTTATTGAATGTTCCCTAAAAATGCCGTAGAAGCCCCTATTTTTCTTGAAGAGTGGGCTCTAGAAGGAACAGTTAAAGTACGTTTTTCTTTGTGGTAGAAAATTTGTATGCATTTAACAATCCATCTGGCTATCCCGGCCTTTGATATGGGATTGCCTTTGTGTGGTGGTGAGAAAGAAACAACAAGTTGTTTTGTTTTCCGAAAAGGTTGTGTTCTCTTAATGTAAAAGAGCAATGCCCTTTTTACATCTAAAGTCTGAAGAACTCTTTCTGCGACTGTGTGTGGTTGCGAGAAGAATACGGGGAACTCGACAGATTGATTAAAGTGGAAGGGAGAAATGACTTTAGGAAGGAATTTAAGATTAGTTCGGAGAACAACCTTATTGTGATGGATTTGTAAGAATGGTTCCTGAATAGTTAGTGCTTGTAGCTCACTAACTCTTCTTAGAGAAGTTATGGCCACTAGGAAAGCAACCTTCCATGTTAAGAATTGCAGCTCACATTTATGTAGAGGTTCAAAGGGAGGTCCCATTAGTCTTGTGAGAACCATATTTAAATTCCACACAGGTGAGGGTGGAACTCTGGGAGGAATTATCCTTTTGAGTCCTTCCATAAAGGCTTTGATGGCAGGTACCCTGAATAGTAATAAATGTTGCCTATTTTGTAGATATACCGCTATGGCAGCAAGGTGTAGCCTAATAGACGTATAGGCTAAGTTGCACCTTTGTAGGTGTAGTAGGTAACTTATGATGTGTTGGATAGACACATCTAGGGGATTGATGTTATTGTTATGACAATACATCACAAATCGTTTCCACTTGGCTGCGTAGCAGGATCTAGTGGTAGTGCGTCTAGCCTCCTTAATGACGTTCATACAGTCAGGAGGAAGGTTAAGGTAACCGAATTCTAAGATTTCAGGAGCCAGATCGCAAGGTTCAGCTGAGCTGGATCCGGGTGTCTGATCTCTCCACGGTTCTGGGTAAAGACGCGCGGTGAGAGGTGTAATGTTTGGTGCGGAACTACTGACAGTTCCAGCAATGTGGTGTACCACGGTTGTGTAGCCCAAGTTGGAGCAACTTGAATGAGAGTCAGTGAGTGTTGCCGTAGTTTGTGCACCACCAGTGGTATGAGTGGGAGAGGCGGAAAGGCGTACGCAAATCTGCCTGACCAGTTCATCCATTTCGCATTGCCTTTGGACAACGGGTGTGGTTATCTGGCAGCGAAGCTTGGGCATTTGGCGGTTTCGTGGGTGGCAAAGAGGTCTATCTGTGGTTGCCCCCACATTTGAAAGAATGGTTGAAGAACTTGTGGATGGAGTTCCCACTCGTGAATCTGTTGCGTTTGACGGCTCAACAGATCGTCTATGGTGTTTTGGACTCCTGGGACATGTTGGGCTAGGAGAAAAATGTTCTGAGGTATAGCCCATCTCCATATGTTCTGTGCTATCTGAAAGAGCTGCAAAGTGTGTGTCCCGCCTTGTTTCTGTATGTAGTACATGGCTGTCGTGTTGTCCGTACGGACTAGGACGGTCTTGCCCGATATTTGTTTTTGAAATGCTTTTAAGGCTAGGAATATGGCCAGTAATTCCAGGTGATTGAGGTGGAATAACTTTTGTTGAGGTGTCCACCTGCCTTGCATGGTGTGATGCAATAGGTGAGCTCCACAGCCGGAGAGCGATGTGTCCGCTGTCCTAACAATTTGAGGAACTGGCTCTAGGAACGGTCGCCCTTTGGAAAGGTTTTTGGTGTTCCACCACTGCAGAGAGCGATGAGTGTGACCGTCTATCAACACCAGATCTGTTAGCTGACCTTGAGCTTGGTTCCATTGGCATGCTAAGCACTCTTGTATGGGACACATCTGGAGTCTTGAGTGAGGCACTATGAATATGCAAGAGGCCATCATCCCTATGAGCTGCATGAACACCCGAGCTGCATGAACACCCGAGCTGGAAGAGTGATGCAGCTGAAATTTGGGTAGGAGAGCGAGAATGCTTGCTATCCTGGCTGGACTGGGATAGGCTAGCGCTTTTGAGGCATCTATTGTGGCGCCGAGGTACTGTTGCGTGTGAGAGGGTTGCAGATGAGACTTGGTGTGGTTTATTGTGAACCCCATGTCGTTGAGTAATTGGATAGTCGCGTGAGTGTGATGAACACACTGGTTGAACGAGCTGGCTTTTATAAGCCAGTAGTCGAGGTATGGGAAGACGTGAATGTGTGGTCTCCTTAGATGGGCTGCGACTACTGCTAGGCACTTTGTGAATATCCGTGGTGCTGTTGTGACTCCGAAAGGGAGTACTTTGAATTGATAGTGCTGCCCGTCCACTACAAACCTGAGATATTTTTTGTGAGCTACGTGAATGGGAATATGGAAATAGGCGTCCTTGAGATCTAAGGTAGCTAGGAAGTCGCCTTGTGAAAGTAGAGGGAGGACTTGCTGAAGTGTGACCATGTGGAAGTAGTCTGATTGTATGTATAGGTTTAGTGGCCTGAGGTCTAGAATAGGTCTCAAAGAGCCGTCTTTCTTTGGTATGAGAAAATACAGGGAGTAAACTCCTGTGCTTTGTTGATGCATGTGAGAAGTTGGCCTGATGTATGATGTCACTAGTTCTAGTGTACACCTTATATCAGTCCAAATACCCTTATGGTGATTGGTTGTAAAGTCAACCTTATAGACCAGCTATCCTAGTGGTAGCATGGACAAGAGCAGTCTTAGGCTAAACTCTGAATGGCATGTGAAGCCAGCTGTGATACCATATATAATCCCTTGAATACCAAATGAAAGGACACCACAACAGATATATATATATATAAAATAAAGTGTATTTATTCTAAGCAAACCCTCAGCACTCTTTATGAGATTAGAGGTAAGTACAACACAGTCTTATTTAAGCATACATTAAGTCACACAGGTAAGTAATACAGTTAGGCCCTAGGGGCCACGCAAACCATATACTAAGTAAGTGGTATAAGAACCACTGTCACGGAAATAGAATAGGCCTATGCCTAGGGAATCGCTGGGGCTACACTACACTAGCGTTAGTTAGGAAGTGGGAGGCCCACGGGATTCGTGTGCAGAGTGGAAACACTCACGCGTAAAAGTCAATAGCAATAGTACAGTTTAGAAAACGGTAGATTTAGGACACTTCCGGAGTAGCTAGGAAGTTGAGACTTGAAAACTAGACACTAGGATAGTCACTATCCTGATGAGCACCGGAGTACCCAAGTTACCTAGCCCACAGGCTGCGGGTGCATAGGGGTGAAGATGCGTCGTTTTCGTCGTCGACTCCTATGGATGCCTGAAGAAAGATGCTGACAGGCAGTCAGTGAAGAGTGTCCGGTGGATCCCAAGGCTGGGATCAAGAAGAGAAGAAACCTGCAAGCAGAAGGGACAGAGTCAAGGTCACTAGCCAGTGACCACGTGGAACCAGGAAGGAACCAGGCGATGTCGTGAAGATTGCAGGTGAAGGTGAAGCTTGTCGCTGCAGCCAGGAGGACCAGGAAGCGTCGAGGACGACCAGGACCAGGAGGCGAGCTGTCCCACGAAGGCTCTTGCTGTCGGCGGCGTCGAAGTTGGACTAGGACTCACCAAGCCTTGGCAAGCGGAACCCACGAAGAACGGAGGACTTGCTTCTGGTGCAGACCAGGAAGGTCTGGGGTGCTTCTTCTTTGCAGAGAAGCGGGAGCCAGTCTGGAGGAGCCAAACCAGCGCAGAAGATTTCAGGGTGCGTCGTCACAAAGGCCACTAGCCAGCGGGCAAGCAACCGGACAGACGCGGCAAGCAGGAAAATGCTGAAGGGCCCCACGCAGGACTCGTGAAGTGTGGGGGGCTGATCTTCGGTGCAGATGGTGCTTGGGGTTGGGGCTTCTCAATCCCCGGTGCACAACTTCGAGGGTACCTCAGAAGCTGCGCTTTAAGTTACTAGCCACTTTTTCCAGGTAGCCGGTCCCACGTCGCTCGTCGCCTCCACGGATCTCAGCTCGGCTGTAGATGTGGATCAGGGTCGGAGAAGTCTGGAAGTCAAGGCTCTGGTCAGGCTCTGCAGTCGGTTCCTCGTAGAACGTGGGCAAAGCAAAGGGTAGTCTCTTGATGGTGCCTGTTTGCACAGGGTAGCCACTCCTTGGCTACAAGGGAGATTCTTCAGTCTTCTTCTTTCGTCGAATGTCGAAGGTCCAGAGTTTCTGTTCAGTTTTGCAGGTTCAGGATAATCTAAAGTCTTGAGGCCCAACTCCCACTCTTATACTAATCTGGGGGGCTGGGATACCTGCTAGGTCACGCCTTATGGGTGGGACCTGGGAGGGGGTGGTTACACCCACTTCCCTTTGTCCAGTTTCGCGCCAGAGCTGGGGCTGGAGTGCCCCAGCGCCGGTTTGAACTGGACTATGCAAGGAACACCTTGTGTGCCCCAGGCATGTCTCATTCCTTTCAGCCCACCCTGCCCCAATACACTAAAGGCTGTCTGGGGAGGTGCTAGCACCTCCCCAAGCAGGAAACCTATTGTCCAAGCCTCCCTTGCCAGGATCACTCCCAGCAGCAGGGGGTCAGACTCGTGTCTGTGGCAGCAGCATCCATTTTGTGATGCTGAGGCTTTGGTTAGAGTTAAACAGCAAAGTAGGATTTTAACATGTCTCTCCCTCTAGAAGGGAGGAATAATATCCTCATCACCAGAAATGGTATGGGGGTATTATTCCAAAGTGTTAGACACCTTACACGACATGTTTTGATAAAGCCAAACCATAGTTACCATAACCGTTTAAGATTATAAGGCACTTTAAGAGTATATGGTAGGCTATATCATAGAACAGCTATAAGGACATGGTTCCGAAAGCTGCAGACAGGCTCAGCTCATGCTAGAGCACCATTTCACATGTTACCAAGCACTCTGCCTCCAGGATTGTTAAGGCCTGCCATAGGAGTGACTGATAGATACACATGTGTCTATATATAAGGGTAGATATAGGCATACTACATCTAAGCAAGGGGTGATTACACGACCTTGCCCCAGCTGAGTGATCAGCCAGTTGTGTCTGATTGGAAGGCCAGACCAGGGGTGGCATAATACATGCTGCAGCCCCTGGGAGGCCTAGGGTACACCTATGCCCTGGGTACCTAGGGTACACTGTACAGGGTCCAATAAGGTGATCCTTACCAATTGGTTATGTACCTAGGGTACATGGAGTCCATTTTAAAGAGAGAGCAGACAGCCTGAGACCCTGAATGGCAGTATCTCAGGCCAACTAAGTCGAAAAACCAGCTAGACACTAGGCAAAAAGTTGGGGGTAACCATAGTCAGATATCCACCTTCCTACAATGCAGGAGAACTAGTTCTATTGCACTTTTTTGTAGTAAGGAAATCACCTCTTGTTTCAGTAGTGACATGTTCTGCTGACATTGGACGCTGTTTGAGTGGAATGTTTGGGGGGTAGAGGTAAGTTCGAGACAGTTACCTGATTGCACTATTTGTCGCACCCACCTGTCTGTGGTGATGTTGGTCTAGACAGGTAGGAACTGTTGTTGTCTTCCCCGACAGTAGCGGAATGGTCCGGGGGAAGCAGAGGAAAGTCATTGGGCAGGGGTGGAGGCAGAGCGGGTGTTAGTCTTGCCTCTGCCCTTGTTATTGTTGCCTCTGTATCCTCCTCTCTGATAACCTCTGGTGAAGGTGGATTGGGTGGGAGCCTTGTAAGAGGTGGATAGGGTATCAGACGAGTATCCCCTGGAGTTGCCCTTGGAGGATGAGCGACAAAAACAACGTCTGGGATCTTGTGATTGCAAGGCTCCCATTGATTTGGCTGCATCTGTGTCCTTTTTCATCTTCAAGGGATCCATCGACATTAGGGCCAAAAAGGTGTTGCTGGTCGAATGGTTGGTTGAGGATAAAGCTTTGCACCTCTGGTTTAAAACCGGAAATGCGTAGCCATGCGTGCCTGCGGAGAAGGACCCTTGTGTTTACTGCTCTGGATGCCGTATCTGCCACATCGAGAGAGCACCGGATGGAGGTGTTGGTGGTAATTTTACCCTCTTGTACTAGGCCGTTGGCCTTATGTTTGTATTTGTCCAGGAGCTTTTGGAGTAGTGACTAACTCATCATAGCCCTATTGTATCTGGCTAACAGGGCCCGAGTGTTTGCGATGCGCCAAATGTTAGCTGCCTGTGACGCTGTTCTTTTGCCAGAGGCGTCAAGGAGTTTAGACTCTTTGTCGGGCGGAGCTGCATCACCTGATGTCTGCAAATTAGCCCTTTTTCTAGCATTTGAGACCACCATGGAGTCTAATGGAACCAGGCCCTTAATGTAAGCTGGGTCTGTAGGGGCAGCTTTGTATTTTTTCTTAATTCAAGGATTGATGACTCTAGCCCTGACAGGGTCCTTAAATTCATCTGCATGTTTAATAACCCCCTTTGAGCATGGGTAAAGTGGATGTGGACCTTTGGGTGGTGTCGAAATTGTTCACTAAAAAAAGCCCATTCGACCGGTTCTGCATGCTGGTCGACCCCTTGGTACTGGGCAGCCCGGTGTATCAGCTGATTAAAACCCATGGTGTCTTCTGGTGGGGAAGGCCTAGAGGGGTAGATGGCCTCTTGTGGGACATTAGGGACATCAGGCGTATTATAGACATCCCAGGGGCCAATGGAACCTGGTGAACTGGGGTCATCTGGTGGAAGGTCGTTGTCACCGTCTCCTGTGTCATCGTCTACTGGTGTAGGGGATGGCGTAGGAAAAAAAGGTTGGGGAGGTGGTGGAGGAGGTGGACAAGGGATCTCAATAGGTGATGTGGATATATCCCTCTTTTTAGGGGGTGGAGCTGGTGCAGGCATGTCTAGTGGTCTTTGGGAGAGAGGCAGAGGTTACACACCTCATGCAGATCGGTGTGGGGAAACTTCGACCCACATCGAGGACACTTTTTGAAAGGCGTCTTTTCCATGAGCCAGATGCCAAGGCTCAGGTCAGCCCGAAGGCCTCCTTCGACGACCGGAATTGAGGACTTGTAGAGATGCGTGCCGATTAGGGTTCGCGATCAAGACAATACAGTCGAAAGGGTGAAGGATTGCGCATCGAAACAGGAATCGGTAACGGTTCCTAACTGGAGCGCGAGAAACACATCCAAACCCGATGGCGGAAAAAAACACAATCTGAAGATGGAGCCGATGCCCATGCGCACTATGATCCTAAAGGGGAGTTGTCACCTACCTCGTGACTTCCAAAGACTTTCCAGGACAAAAACAAGTGCAAACATCCGGACCCAACACCAGATGACGATCTATGCATAGTGTGTAATCTGCAGCTCATATGCCTCGAACATTAATTTCCCCTCTTGAATAAAATCATTGGCCTTATATTGATCAGGTAAATATTGCAATAGGGTTTCAAGTTGGTCATAGTGAGCCCTATCGTACCTAGCAAGTAACGCCTGTGTGTTGGCGATCCGCCAGTGATTAGCTGCTTGGGCAGCAACTTGTTTGCCAGAAGCATCTAATAATTTAGACTTCTTGTCTGGAGGTGGCGCATCGCCGGAGGTCTGAGAATTGGCACGTTTTCAAGCGTTAGTTACCACTAGGGAATCTAAAGGGAGTTGACCTTTGATGTAGGTGGGATCATTGGGAGCGGGTTTATATTTTTTGTCAATTCTGGGATTGAGAATTCTAGTCCTAACAGGGTCCTTGAATATGTCGGGGGCATGTTTTATGACCCCTTTTAACATTGGACCTCTGCAGGGTCTGAATGCATTGGAACACCATGGTACTGAGCAGCCCTATTTACAAGCTAGCTAAAACCAAAATTGTCATCTGGGCGAGATGGCTTTGTTGGGTATGCATGGGGATCAGGGAGGTCTGGAGGATCTACTGGGTCATCATAATCGTCCCAATCGTCTAGTGGTACATCTGTGTCATTATCAGGGTTAGTAAAGGGGTCTTTGTTGCCTCCCCATCCCCTAAATCACCATCATCCTGTGGTAGTGGTGAGTTTGGTGGAAGTATAGGAGAATGTGGAGGAGAGACGGGCTTAGTAGGAAGAACAGGAGAAGAGTGTCGGAAAGGTGAAGTAGCACAGTCTTTCCTCTTTACAGGCACTGCAGGCCTGGGGTGTCCAATTTCCTCGTGTGCAACAGCAGCCACATGTCCTGGTTTGGGGTCTATGTGGAGAGTTTTTTGTTTCGGATTGATAGGATCCGGTCCAAAAGTTTCTTCCTCTTCGGTAGATGGCTTCGGCGCCGATTTTTTCGGGTCCGAGCGAGGTTTGGATTTCTGCTCCGGAGCCTTGGGAGGTGGTTTTGGTTCCTTCGGCTTCGATGTGGAGGCGGAAATCTTTTTTGGTTCCTAATGTGTCGGTTTCGGACCGGATGTCTTTTCTTTCAGCGCAGAGGGGGGTCGGTGCTGACGTCTTTTTGGGAGTAGGCTGTGCTCCCGTCTTCGGTCCCGGTGGTGCCTGCGGGACAGTAATATGCGGCTTGCTCGGTCCAGGGCAGCTGAAAGGCTTGTCCTTTATCTTCGGAGCTGGGTCCTGGGACGGGGCTTCTGAATCTCGTTTTCGGTCGCGACTGGGGTCAGCAGGCGAAGTCTTGACCAGGGCCTTCTTTCTTTTTAGGGGGGTTGGGGTAGGGGCAGTTGTACTCACTTGTTGACCTGGAGTGATGTGGTCGTCTGAGTCAGAGTCGTCTGCTTCGGAACCGATTTTGAGATCCTCAGTATCCTCCTCTGGGACATCGGGCCTTCATCGAAGATGTCCACCAGTGCCGGAGCTGCATGTTGTGCCATGATGAGTCGTCAGGCCCAGCGATCACGAATAGTCTTTTTGGATCGAAAGGAGGCGCAGGCCTGACAATTAGTCTCGTCGTGCTCAGGCGAGAGACACAGGTTACAGACCATGTGGTGGTCACTGTGTGGGAATTTAGCTCCACACTGGGGGCATTTTTTAAATGGAGTCCTTTCCTTGAGCCGTAGGCCCGAACAGCATCGATAGGCCCAGCGGCCCGCGTCAGAGACCGGAATCAAAACATTCGAGGAGCACGAAGAGCACGTGATCAAGAACAATACCGTCGAGTTTATGATGGGTTGCGCGTCGAAAAGGTTTGGAGAATATGGTGCCGAACCGGAACGCAGAAGTTACATCCGAACCCGATGGCGAAAAAAAACAATCTGAGAATGGAGTCGATGCCCATGCACACTATCGTCCAAGGGAGGGGTTACCTATCTCATGACTACAAAAGACTTCTTCCAGGACAACAACAAGTTGCAAGCATCCGAGCCCAACACCAGATGGCGATCTATGCTACAGTATGAACTCCGAAGCTCATATGCTTTAAACACACAGTTTCCTCACATTTCTATGATGAAAAGTTAAGGAATCTGCGTGGATCTACAAATTTCCTACCACCCAGTGTTCCCGCAGGTCTCCCGATAAAAATGGTACCTCAGTCGCGTGCATGGGTCAAGTACCCACGACAGGCAAGGGCCCAAATCGTATTGCGGAGACATCAACAAAATTACCCATCACAAAACAACCTGGTTTTGCAGGGGGGTGTCACCTGGGTTTTTGGCCCCGGGCTCGGCGGCCATCGTGGGAAGCCTACCAAACCCACACATTTCTGAAAACTAGACACCCGAGGGAGTACAGCGAGGTATGGCTTGCGTTGGCCCCCTAACGCAACCGGACGCTTTTATTTGCAGCACTTTTTTCCCATTTTTCAAAAAAAAAAAAAAAATGTAGCTGTAATTTGAGTCCCCTCCAGGGGAATCCACCAACTCTGGGTATCTTTAAAATCCCCATGATGTTGGAAGAAAAAGAAGCAAATTTGGCATGGATACCTCATGTGGTCAACAGGGGCCTAAGCGCGAACTACTCCAAATAGCCAAATAAAAGGCTTAGCACATATATGGGGGGGGAGGAGGCCTAGCAGCAAAGGGGTTGAGGACAGCCCCTGATAAACACATTCTGTGTTCAAGTAATTCCAGGAGACTTATGATTGACTGTATCGAAGGCTGATGATTGGTCGAGGAGGATTAGGAGTAGGCGTGGGCGGTAAATTCCGTTCCGTTCGCGGAATTTGGGTAATTTCGCGTTCCGCGGAGAACGCGAAATTGCCCAAAAATCTGCGATCCGCGACTTCGCTAAATTTTTTGCTTGTTCGCGTTCTCAATATGAGTGTTCGCGAGATATTTCACCCCGAGCACGCAAACAGCGATCGCGAACAGGAAATAAGTATCGCGAACAAGCAATTCCGCGTGTTCGCGGAATTTCTGCGTGTTCGCGGAGATTTTTTACCGTTTCGCGGAGATTTGCGTAACGCAATTACGCAAATTCCGCCCACCCCTAATTAGGAGGCAAGATTAGTTGAACTGGTAACTGCTAGCATGGTTTCTGGTTATGGAAAAATACCACCAGCGGGTGAACTATCTTGGCAAATGGAGGCGTGTGTAGTTTACAGAATTTTCAAGAAAAAAATTAATGGTTTTTTTCAATGAGACATTTTGTTTGTGCTGCTCTCAAATTCTGGTTTTAGGAAGTTGTTTTCAGATCAAGTCAAGGTCAATCCAAATGAGGTAGAGTGGGAAGGCTGCCAAGTTTACTACTAAAAGCTTTTTGGTGTTAAAAATTATACAATATCAAATGAGGAAAATGTACATAAACAGAAAGACCACAGACTTGCACATTGGGGGTCAAAGAGTTGTAAGGAAATGTAAAAGTCCATTAAAACCTCTTACCAGGATTTATAGTCTCTTGATCAATCATGCCCCCTTCAGCGAAGCTTTTTAAGTCATCCAACTTCACCTTCTCCCAAGGTATGTAGGTAACACCCAATTCAGCATCCCAGAATTGCTTGTATGACATTTTCACACCTTTGTTCAAAGCCCAAGCAATCTAGGAAAAGAAATGCTGGTCAAACAGGTGCACTACAAGTGTACATACTCTCACACACTTAAAGTCTTGAGTTCTGCTACTACAGCAGGACAGACCAACCCTACTTGCACAATTATAGGACATTTCATACATTGGGTCTGGCAACACATTAAATAACTTAAAAGATAGCAAGAGGATGAGACTTGAAGGCATTTAAATAGCTGAGAACAGGTGTCCGGTATCGGCTGAAAATCTTTGTTGGGGATACATTCAAAATGGATGCGACAATGTACTTATCCTCTGTACGCGAACATGCCTGCCAATATTTGTTTTAAGTATGTGGAACAATTAAATGTGGCGAGACAAACAAGTTACTAACCTTCAGCACCAAGAAACGAAATGGTTACTTGCCAGTAGCAGTAGTTTTGCAGCTTGAAGAGTTTTCTGGATTCACATGCAGTGCATTATTCCGCCATCTAGTGGTTGGGTCCATAACTGTCTTTTTCCTTTTATTTTTTTCTCTGTGGGGTGTCGACCACCATTTGGTGCTAGGTCCATCTCATGTGTAACGTCAGATGGCGCCCCAGAAATTCCTGTGCGTGGTAGCAATCTTAGGATTCTTTTTTTCCCTTTTCCTTCCTACTTCCTTGGTAAAATAGAATAGGTTTTCAATTTTCTTTTCTTTATTCTGTTTCCCATTTACGTGATTTTCTTCCACCCGTTTCATTCCTCCTCTGAGGGGAGGTGGGTGGGGAGCATGGATATCCAGAAAACTCTTCAAGATGCAAAACTACTCCTACAGGTAAGTAACCATTTTTTTTTCCAGCATGAATGCTTTTCTGGATTCATATGCTGTGCATTAGATTATATAGCAGTTTCCCCCTCTTTGGGGTGGTTGTAGTAAGGTGAGGAAGACCTTGCAAACAGGTGTTGAAGTACCTTTTTATCCAACCTGAGCTTCCTTTGTCATCTGTATTTACATGCAGTAATATTTGGTGAAGGTGTGTGGAGATGCCCGCTGCACTTGTAGTGTCTATTGGGAGTTTAGGGTTTTTCCTGCTGAGGAATAGCATACCTGAATTTCTTCTACAATCCAACGTGCAATTGTCCTCTTTGTCACAGGTGCTTCTTTGTTGGACTTGTGTGAGAGACGAACAAATGATTCCCCTTACAGAATTGTCTTGTCTCCTGTAGATAGTATAGTAAAGCACTTCTTCCATCCAGGGTATGAAGACATCTTTCTAGTCCCGTTTGCGGATTTTTGAAGAAAATTGCTAACTGAATGCTTTGATTTATGTGGAATTTGCTTACTATCTTGGGTAGGAATTGAAGGATGGTCTTTGAGATAACCTTGTCCTTGTGGATTTGCATGTATTGTTCCTCAATAATTAATGCATGAAGTTAATTGCTCTCCGCAGAGACGTTATAGCTATTAAGAAGGCAGTCTTTATCATGATGTATCGGAGTTCTGTTTTATTAATGGGTTCGAATGGTTCTGTCATCAGCTGTGTTCGAACTGTGTTTAAGCACTACATCGGGGCTGGAGCCTTCCTTGGGAGTGCAATTCTCTTGAAACCTTCTAGGATTCTTTTGATGACTGGTGATGTGAAAAAACATGAATCTGTCCTGGTCTAACCTACGATCGCTGTCAAGTGTACCTTGAGGACTGAGTAGTTGATATTGCTGTCTAGCAAGTGCGTAAGATATAGGAGCACTGTTTCCTGTGTGGATAATAAATTTAGATTATTAGGGTATTGTTCTCCGTACACCATACGATGTACTGTTTTCACTTAGCTGCGTAACATTGTCTTGTAGTTTTTTTTTTTTTTGTTGCCGCCTCTACTATTTCCATTATTCTTTACGGTAAGTTTAAGTGTACTAATTCTATTTACTAAGGAGCCAGTCTGGGTGTAGGTGGTTCCGGGTGAAATATATGACCCCTCTACATTGTGAGAAGGTCATTCTCTGCCTTGATCTTCACCAACTGTCCCTTGGACAGTTGAAGTATGCTTGAGTACCAGGTTTGCCTTGCCCATTGAGGGGCTGTAACAGTTAGGTCTCTTTGTAGTAGAGGAACTTGAGGAAAAGCGTACGCAAATAAATGTCCCTGACCAGTTTAGCGACAGGGCATTCCCTTTTGAAAGGTGGTGTTGAAACCTGGAGGAGAAATATTGGCATTTCTTGTTCTCCACTGTTGTGAATAGGTCTATTACTGCAGTCCCCCAGAGGTTGAAGACCCTTTGTAGGCTCCTTTATCACCCATTCGTATGAGCTACTGTTCTGCCTGCTGAGCTGATCCACTTCTGTGTTGTCCTTTCCTGGCAGGTGAATTGTCTGCAGGTTGATTCTCCTTGAATTTACCCATTGCCATATTCCCGGAGCTAGCTTGCTTAGGGTAAAAGATTTTGTACCTCCCAGTTTGTTGATGTAAAACATTGTCATGGAATTGTGCATCTGGATCAATGCCATCTTAACTCCTATGTGGGCTTGGAATGCCATTAGTCCCAGGAATACAGTCTTCATCTCTAGGAAGTAGATATGTTTTATGGAGTCTGTACCGTTTCATTGACCCAGTACCCTCAGGTTTTCTGAATATGCTCCCCAACCCTTGTGGACGCATCCCTTGTGGTAGTCACTGAGGGAGTTGGCGATTTGAAAGGTCTGCCTAGTGTTATGTTCTTAGATGCCACCATTATAATTCCATCTGAACCTTTTTTGTCACTAGATCCTCCCTGTGGTTTGTGACCAACTGTTGCACAGCCATTCTTGTACAGGGCGCGTGTGTAGACGTCCATGGGTAAATGCATGATGCTATCATGCCCATGAGTTTCTTGTGTGTCCTCACTGTTATAGACTGTCCCATCTGGTAGAGGCGAGTTTGCTGTTTCATAGCTTGTATCCTCCTTTGGGTTGAATATGCCCGTGCAATTTTGGAGTATAATCTTGCACCTAAATGGTTTTTTCTGGTTCATGTTTTGTTGAGGATTTCTTGTGGTTTATGGAAAATTCCAAACCTTGCAGTGTTGTGATCACTTGATGAACGTGTGTGTAACATCTTTGCATTGAACTTGCCTTCACCTGCCAGTCGTCTAAATAGGGAGACCTGGATTCCTCTCCTTATTAAGGAGCCGCTACCGCTGCTAGGCAATTTGTAAAAACTCATGGTGCTGATCTATTCTAAAAGGCAAGACCATGAATTGGTAGCGAGTGTTCTCGTAGATGAACCTGAGGTACCTCGTGAGCTTCGTTCATGGGGATGTGCAGATAGACGTTCCTTAGGTCTATTGTTGCCATGAAGTCCCCTTTTTGTAGTTGTGGGATTACTTCCTGTAGCGTTATCTTGAAATGCTGCTTTTATGAATCTTAAATCTAAGATAGATCTTAGCGTAAGATCTTGCCTTGGCACCAAGAAATAAGGCGAATAGTTTCCCTTGATGTGTTCCCTTGTTGGTACCTTCTGTATTGTTTGTTATTTCAGGAGTTTCTTTATTTCCCCCATTAACTGCAAGAGTTTTATTTCTTTAGAACATCTTCTTCCTTGGTGGAGGTTTCATTGCTAGTTCTAACAATAGCTGTGGAGTACTACATTTAAAATCCAACTATCTGTAGCCATGTTTTCCAATTGAAGTGGGTAATGCGCTATTCTGCCGCCCACTGGTGTTGTTAGGGGGTCCTCCTTTGTGGGCAAATCACTTGGAGTTTGCTTCTCCTTCTCTTGAGGGTTGTCCCTTGGCTCTTCCTCTGCCACAAATGACTGCTTTGGTTGCTGCTGCCAGGAATGGTATCCGGACTGCTGGTTCAAATGCTGTCTGTTGCCATGTGGTTGGTGATGTTGTTCTTGGCCTGTTGAGAAAACCCCCTTTTCTGAGGGTGTTCTGAGGTTAAATCCTCCTCTTTTCAAGGTGCTTCTCTGGTGCAGGGCCCCATAGCCTTAGCCATCTCATTGTCCTTTTTTATTTGTTGTAGGGATTCATCTACCTCACTTCCAGGCTGTGCGTCTCCTGTGAAGGGTTTATTGATTAGGGAAGTTTTTACTTCCTATTTGAAGCCTGAAATTCTCTCGCCATGCGTGCCTTCTTAGTGTTGTGCCTGCGCGCATTTGTCTGTTGGCTGTATCAGCTGCGTTAAGAGCTGATTTCAGGCAGGTGTTAGCTATGTTTTTCCATCCTGTATAAAGGATTTAGTTCTCTTTTTATCATCCTCTGGGAACTCGTTCATTAGTTCCACAATGTCGTCCCACGTTTGGTGGCCATACCTATTGAGGAGGGCATTAGAGTTCATAGTGCTCCATTGCATTTCTGCCTTCTTCTCCACCTTTCACCCCACCATGTCAATTCGCTTACTTTCCCTCTCTTTAGGTGCGCCAGCGGAGGACTGAGTGTTGCTTTGCCTTCTTGCTGTGGTAACAATGATGGGAGTCAGCCACTGTGTTCAATTTAATGGATTTAGGATTCTTTGTGGAGGGTTTATATTTTTTCTCCACCCTTGGGTTTACTCCTTTTGCTGAGGCAGGCACCTTAAAACCCTCCATGCCCTGGCCCAGAATATTCGGCAGCATTGGACGGTATTGTGTACCTTTCATGGATGGTGCTAATGTATCTAGGAGGAAACATGAGTCTCCTTTCTCCTCTTCTAAGGGGACCCCAAAGGTATCTGCTGCTCTCTTGATGAGGCTGTTGTAGAAGGCTGTGCGGTCTGCTGGCGAAGCATTCGAGGGATAGCTACAGAATTCTTCTTCAGGGCTTACTGTGTTAAGGTCATTCCACTCTTACTCAAATGTTCCTGTGCTTCCTCCTCTTCTGGAATGTTGAGTTCCCCCTAGAAGTCCTACTCGTGAGGTTCCAGGCGTGACGGAGCTACGAGGGTATCCTCTTGTTCATCGGTCTCGGCAGTTACAGAGAGTTTCGCAAGAATTCTGAATTCCTTTAGCGCCTCGTCGAACTCCTTCTTTCGTTCAAGGACTGCTACCATTTTTGCTACCATTTTTGCGTCCAGAAGTCTTTTCTTCTCCACCTCGAGGGCCATTTCGGTGTCTGAAGCCGGGGAGATCCTCTTCTTTGGTGTGTTGGATTCTGCCTCCGAAGGAATGATTTTGTCCTTCGCTGCCTCTCATCCAGCAGCGGTAGTCGTCTTTTTTTTTTTTTTTAAATCTCTTTTATTAAGTTTGTGCACTTTTATCTATTGTTGCATACATGGTGGCCCATTGATTACAAATACAGATAAGATCATGTCAACAGTTCAATAGAACATCAGCGGAATACTGGACATAAGGAAATGTCGCCTTAGTTGCTGTGACTGGTGTCTAAGTTGCCGTAAGATCGACTACAAAGTTAATAACATGTATTTGCGTTACCATTAGTTGTTGTTCGCATTAGGTAACATACACAGTGCAATGCTTGTAGGTACTGATAGAGCCAACTTCAACTTATGGCAGATTTCTTTTGAATCTAACACGTATTACAAAAAGCAAAAAATAAACCTTGACCCTCCTGCAGTCCCCCTCCGCCCCACTACATACATTCGGGTGATGCTGCCCTGTTAGTGCAGTGCCCCCTTCCTCCCAACTGTGTCGCGTTAGCCTGCGCAAATCATGACAAACATTTATTTGCTAGCACGGGAAGATGGAATATACGCATATAACGCACCTGCGTGTGTCAGTTACTCGCATGTGTCTCAGACTGTGTCCGGGTGCAACTCCATAACATGTGTGTTATGTCAGCTCCCACCTGTGAGAAAGTGCCATCTTTCTTGCATGGTATGCCCCCACTTTTTGCGGAATTGCTGAATGTACTTTGACTGAGTGTGCCCTGGACTCCTGTCATTCAGGTGCCCAGGGCCTATGTTCCTTCCCTAAAAACCTAAAACCCAAATTGGCAAACCCCGGTCACATGTCAGCCCCTGGTAAATGGTACCGTAGGTACCCAGGGCCTTGTGACCAGGGAAGGCCTCTAAGGGCTGCAGCACTCACTGTGCCACCCTAAGAGGCCCTGTACCCTAACACACACACACTGCCCTTGCAGGCTGAGTGTCTGGGTACAAGACAAAACAAAGAGTCGACATGGCACACATCCCTGTGAGGCATGCCCACCACCTACACTGCCCTGGCATACATCGGCCACCCCTCTAGCTGGGTGCCCTATGCCAGTGGTGTGGGCGCAGGAGCCCTGTGCCCCTACAGTACCCAGGTCCATTCCTGGGCACTGTAAGTGCAGTGCTGCCATTTAAGAGTACATGGTGCTGAGAGCTCGTCAAACACGAACTCCACAGCACCATAATGGCAACACAGAAGACCGAGAAGTTTGGTATCAAACTTCTCAGCACATTAAACCCACACTGATGCCAGTGTGGGATTTAATCTACCTAGCACCCCAGAGGGCATCTTAGAGATGCCCCTTGAAACCTAACCTACAATCCACGTCTGGTCGGAGAGGCTGCCTAGGCTGCCACACAGCAGAATGTTGCTGCTCTCCTGGGCCTGCAACAATGCACATCCTGGGTGAGGTGCTAGTTTTGCAGCGTGAATCTTTCTGGATTCACTATGTTGTGCATTATTCCGCGATCTGGTGGTTGGGTCCGGATTCGTAGTCTTTCTTTTTTTTTTTTTGTAGCCCAGGTGGGCGTCAACGTCCCACCATTTGGTGCACCTCTCGGGACGTTGTCGTGCTTCCTGCGGAAGTCCCACCTTTGGGGCGCCATCTTCAGATTCTTTTTTCCGCCGTTGGGTCTGGATCGTCATCGAGAAGCTCCAGGATTTCAATCGAAGGAAGAAGGAGAAAACGCGAGTTTCGTCGAGAAAAAACAGCTGAGATAACAGAG
Organism: Triturus cristatus; assembly: GCF_964204655.1. Lineage (NCBI taxonomy): Eukaryota > Metazoa > Chordata > Amphibia > Caudata > Salamandridae > Triturus > Triturus cristatus. Next base: position 895,092,804 of record NC_140589.1, read on the forward strand.
AGGAATAAATTACATCCGGGACGCGAAGAAGGAAGAATTCCCAGGAATTTTCTTTGACGCCCTTCGAGGATGCGCACTCAGAGGCTCTGAGCGCAATGGACAAGACACCATTCAAATTCTGCCCTAACTGCCACCACAAGTTTGCGCAGAAGGACCAGCATCCGGCCTGCAACCTTTGCCTACCGATCGACCACCCGAGCAAGGACTGCAACGCCTGTTCAGCTTTCGCACCGAAGACGCTCCGAGTGAGAGAACGCCAGAGAAGAGCTAACTTCAGCATGGAAGGCAAGGGTAAGGCCCCGTCGCTTTACGATCTGGGCCTCTCCACCGACGATGAGGACCCGACGTCTTCACGGTCGCAGAGACCGATACGAAAACGCCTGATGAGTTAAGAGAATCGTCGAGTTCAAAACCCCCGAAAGGGCCTCGAAAACCCGAGACAGACTCTCGAAAATCTGAGTCAAAGTCCTCAAAAGGAGCACCGGCACCGAAAATGTCGACGACCAAGGGTGGATCCATGGACAAAAGGCCGAGAGGATCCTGCGAGAAGGACTCCCTGGTGCCGAAGGACGCCGAAGGGCTGAGTTCGTCGAAAGCAGCCCACGAAGCGGGGCGTTCGACGCAGAAAGACAAGCCAGCGTCGACGCAAGCTCCGTCGAAAAGAGCCGCGGTCGATGTCGAAAGCATCTCCGAAATGGAGAAGAAGAAGAGAAGGCTCGAAGCGGAGATGGAGAGCATCCTTCAGAGGAAGAAGGGGTTAGACGCCAAATTGAAACAATTCAGAATTCCAACGACTCCGTCGACGGACGTCGTCGAGATCGAGGAGCAGGACGAATTCTACGCCGAAGGGCTGCCGAGAGATCCTGAGGAGGAGGAAGAAGGCACCTACTATGAAGGCGAAGACGAGGAGGCCGACCAGCAGTCGTTCTACGGCTCGGCGCCATCAACCACTCACGAACTGGATTGGCAAGATATCGACGCCGAAAATCCCGAAGAGCCCGTGGACACGTATCCTTCGAGGCCTTCGCCGCCAGACGACATCGGGGTGTATAATATGGTCGTCAGGAGTGCTGCAGCAGCCTTTGGGGTAAAACTGGACGAGGAGAAGCCGAAAGCTGATTTCCTTCTCGAGACCCTGCTCCCCATTCAGACGAGGAGCCAGTTCCTTCCCATGCTCCAAAGCGTAATGAACCAGGGGAAGGAAGCCTTTAAGGAGCCAGCAACATGCCGGTCCATCACGCCCAGGACGGAGAAGAAATACAAGCACTCCTCCCTGGACCCGCCTTACATCAAGGGAGCGGTCACTGCCGACTCCATCATCGCTTCCACGGCCAGGAGAAGGGCCAACGTGCCAGCGACCTCGGGGCCACCCCCCGATAAGGAAAGCAGGAGAATGGACCTCACTGGAAGGAAGGTCGAAAGGAACGCAGCGATGCACTGGCGCATGGCGAACTCCAATGCGCTTCTCAATCGACACCAGTACCAACACTGGGACGAGATGGGGGAGTTAGTCAAACACCTCCCTGAAGAGTACCGCCAAAGAGCATCCCACCTTGTAGAAGAAGGTAAAAACATAGCCAATTCATGCATTAAAACTGCATTGGACGAGGCGGAAACTTCCAGCAGACTAATGGCCATAGGGATCACCGAACGAAGACAGGCCTGGCTGAGAATCTCTGGATTCAAACAGGAGGTGCAGAGCAACATATTAAGCACCCCCTCTCAACGGGGAAACACTGTTCGGGGCGACAGTGGACGAAAAACTCACCCAGCTGAAGAAAGAGAACGAGACGTCAAGGTCCATGGGGGCCCTACAGTTCAGGGGGATGAGAAGAGGCACTCCAACTAGAAGACCCTACGGTAGAGGGGGTAACCAGCAGGGAACATCACACCAGACGTTCCAGCAGGGACAGCAGGGTGAAAGTCACGGCCAGCAAGGTCAGCAAATACAAAACTGGCAGTACCAGCCAAGGGGCCAGTCCTTTCGCGGGAGGGGAAACGGACGTGGCCAAAGGAGACGAGGGAGTGACCAACCCTCATCGAAGTGACTCGGCACGCATGGGGACGCTCACCCCCAACATACCCCCAGGGGTGAGCCGCAATGCAAAAACAACAAGGGGGGGAAGAGACCCAATCGCCTACGAACATCCAACACCCATAGGCGGAAGGCTGGGCCTCTACCTACAGGAATGGCAACGTATAACCACGGACAAGTGGATACTGAACGTCATACAACACGGTTACTGCGTGGACTTGGAGGGGACGCCTCCAAACAGAAAACCAAAACGAAGGCAACGCTCAGGTCAGGAGCTTGCTCAACTCAGAGAGGAAACACTGAAGCTGCTCGAAAAGAGAGCCATCGAGCCAGTGCCTTACAAGGAAAGGAACAAAGGGGTCTACTCTAACTACTTCGTGGTACCAAAAGTAGACGGAAATCTCAGACCCATCCTGGATCTGCGATACCTAAACAAATACATCAGAACACAAAAGTTCAAAATGACATCACTACAGGAGGTGCTGCCCCAAATAAGGGACGGAGACTTCATGTCCACCATGGACCTCAAGGATGCCTACCTGCACATCCCAATAAACAGAAGGCACAAAAGACTTAAGATTCAGCATCAACCAGGACCATTACCAATTCACGACCCTGGCCTTCGGGCTAAAATCAGCACCAAGGGTATTCACGAAATGCCTGTCGGCAGTCGCAGCATACCTACGAAGGAAGGGGATTCATGTGTACCCTTACCTAGACGACTGGCTGATCAAAGCAAACACCCACGAAAAGTGCGAGAAACACGCAGCACAGGTGACAAAGACACTGACGAACCTGGGGTTCTCCATACACTGGGGGAAGTCATCAATGAAGCCGGAACAGGTGAAGATTTTCCTGGGAGCAACAATCAACACCATAAACAAGACGGTCGTGCCCAGCGACAGGAGAGCAGAAGCCCTACTGAGAGAGACGAGCCTCTAACATAAGGGGCGAGTTCTGACAGTGAGAACAGTGAGCAAGATCATGGGGATGATGGCGTCATGTATCCACCTGGTCCCAAATGTACGACTTCACATGAGACCATTCCAAGAATGGCTACAACAGCAATGGTCACAGGCAAGCGGAAGTTGGGAAGATCTAGTGGTTGTTACGCACGCAGTGCAGGAAGAGATAACTTGGTGGAACAGGGACAACATAACTACAGGGAAAAGCCTGGCACCACCAAGCCCAACTGTGACCATCACCACGGACGCATCTCAAAGGGGATGGGGAGCACACATGGACCAACTCAGAGTGAGGGGTCTGTGGGCTCCGGCAGATGCGGTCAGACATATCAATTACCTGGAATTGAAGACTGTCCTGCTAGCCCTGAAGGCATTCCAGAAGCACCTGTAAAACCAGAGAAAGTTGATTCAAACGGACAACACCACAACCATGTTTTATATCAACAAACAGGGTGGGACACAGTCGTTCCCCCTTTCCACTCTGGCACAGGAGATTTGGAGATGGGCCATACCTCTCAAGATAGACCTGCTAGCGATTCACCTACCAGGGAAGGACAATGTGGAGGCAGACTGGCTAAGCAGGCAGACCTCGGCTTCGCACGAGTGGGAGCTCAATGGGCACGAAACGCAGAAGCTTTTCCGGAAATGGGGAACTCCCACAATAGACCTATTTGCGACACGCCAGAATGCAAAATGCCGAAGCTTCCCGTCCAGGCAACCAGATCAGCAATCCCAAGGGAATGCCCTATGGATAAGCTGTTCAAGGACATTTGCCTACGCTTTTCCGCCGATACCACTGTTACACAGGGTGCTCGAGAAATGCAGAACCAGCAACATGACACTGATCCTGGTGGCACCACAGTGGGCAAGGCAGACTTGGTTCTCCCAAATTCTAGAAATGGCTCAAGGGAATCCCCACAGATTCACAAGAAGAAAGGACCTGCTCTTCATGCAGCACGGAGAGGTTCTCCATCCAGAGCCAGAAAGCCTCAGCCTGGCGGCATGGCTCCTGAAGAGTTAGAGTTTGCGGACCTTAGATTGCCTGCAAGCACTATGCGAGTGCTGCGAGAGGCAAGGAGACCAACTACACGCAAATGCTATAGTCCAAAATGGAAAAGATTTACAATATGGTGAGGCAAAAAAGGCCTGCAGAATAAAATGACAAAGGACTCAACAGTGCTGAGATACCTCACGCACCTTCTGAAAAGTAACCTATGCTCCACCTCCCTAAGGGTACACCTAGCGGCGATAGTAGCCTACACAAGAGGGGAGAAGGGTGGAAGTTTCTTTACGTCGCAGGTAGTAAAGAGATTCATGGAAGGAGCGAAACGAATCGCGCCACCTAAAAGGTTGCCGCCGGCGGCATGGAACCTTAACGTGGTCCTGACGGAGCTGATGAAAGCACCATTTGAACCAGTACACAAGGCATCAATGCAAATGTTGACTATGAAAACGGCATTTCTGGTAGCCATAACCTCGCTAAGCAGGGTGAGCGAACTGCAAGCACTAACGCTACAAGAGCCCTACATACAGATACACAAGGACAGGGTTGTCCTGAGAACGGACCCACACTTCATGCCTAAGGTCAATTCGGCATTCCATTTGAACCAGAGTATTCAGATACAGAGTTTCTTTCAAAACCCAACTTCGAACGCAGAAAAGGCTCTACACACTCTAGACGCTAGGAGAGCGGTGATGCACTACATTGAGAGGACCAAGGAGCACAGAAAAACTCAGCAGCTCTTTGTGTCCTTTGCATCAAGCTTCATGGGGAGACCAGTGACAAAGGGCACCATTGCTAGATGGATTGCACTAACTATACAGTTTTGCCACAATCAGGCAGGACAGGAGCTAACGGAGGGGCCTCAAGCTCACTCCATAAGGAAGAAAGGGGCAACCATTGCCTTTCTGGCAAACACGCCCATTCAGGACATATGCCTGGCGGCAACATGGGCTTCGGTGCACACGTTCACCAAGCACTACTGCGTGGACATACAGATGAACAAGGAAGCACAAGTAGGACAGAAGGTGCTTCAACACATATTCAACGACAAACGCTCATCTACCACCCAGCCGCCACAAAGATAACAAACCGCTACAAAGTCTATGCACAGCATAGTGAATCCAGAAAGATTCACGCTGCAAAACGAATAGTTTCTTACCTGTCGGTGTAGTTTTGCAGCTTGAAGATCTTTCTGGATTCACTAGCGAACCCACCCACCTCCGCCAGGAAGATGAGGCTGGAGGAAGAGGGGGAAAAACAAACAGAGAAGTACAAAAGGAATGAAATACTACAGAAAAGTGGACATATAAGTTAATCATTCGCCTAGGGTTAAAAAAAAAAAAAAAAACGAGAGGAAAAAAACAAACCCGAAGATGGCGCCCCAAAGGTGGGACTTCCGCAGGAAGCACGACGACGTCACGAGAGGTGCACCAAATGGTGGGACGTCGACGCCCACCTGGGCTAAAAAAAAACAAAAAAAAAAACTAAGACTACGAATCCGGACCCAACCACCAGATCGCGGAATAATGCACAGCTTAGTGAATACAGAAAGATCTTCAAGCTGCAAAACTACACCGACAGGTAAGAAAGTATTCGATCTCCTCCGAAAGGATGGGCAGGGGGAAGCTTCAAAGGCATGCCGCCTCTGTGAGCTTCCCCAGGCCACTGCACCCCCCCACTCTGGCAGGAAGCTTGGCCGGAAACCCCAAATAAGGACAGGGGATGTGCCAGCCTGCCAACCCCACCCCTCAGGTGGGGGAGGCGAAGTGAAGCACATCTCCGGGCTCTCGCCATCTTGAAGATGGGAAGCCCTGCCCAATCAGGACTAGGCTACTGCCCCCCCCTCCCACAGGAGAGAGGCAGGAGAACAAGTTACTTACCTTCGGTAACGATGTATCTGTAAGAAACATTAGTTAGTTAGATTCCTCACCTTAGAATATCCCCAGGCGTCAGACTGGATCCGGAAGATTTTTCGTCAGCAATACCCCTTGCGCGTCGCTAGGCGTCGTCTGCGGCTCCGCGTCCGTCGTCGGGCACCGGAATGACGGAGTACTTAGACGCCGCCCTCGCGCGCTGACGTCAGTTCTTGTACATAGCCTTCCGCGCCAGGAACGCAGAGCCATGCAAGATACCGACACTGGTGCCAAAAAATTCTAGGGCCCTGAAAGGGATAGCCTTAACCCTAGATGTCAGTTCGCAGAACGGGGAGGATGGGTGGGTCGGTGAGGAATCTAACTAACTAATATTTCTTACAGATACATCGTTACCGAAGGTAAGTAACTTGTTCATCTGAAAGAAACACGTTAGTTAGATTCCTCACCTTAGAATAGATACCCAAGCAATACCATCCCCGATGGTGGGTCTGCGAACCAAGATCACACCAGAAAGTCCTGGAGGACAGAACGGCCAAAGAAGCCATCCCTCCGGACTTGGCTGTCTAGGCAATAATGCCTGGCAAACGTGTGTAGCGAAGCCCACGTAGCCGCCTGACAGATGTCCTGCAACGGGACTCCCCGTCCCAAAGCAGTAGTAGACGCGGTAGCCCGAGTGGAATGGGTGCGCAGCCCAACAGGAGGGTCCTTTTTCGACAAGGAGTAACAGATTTTGATGCACAAAACGACCCACCGGGAGATGGTCCGTTTGTGCACAGCTTTTCCCTTCTTAGCACCCACGTGTCCAACGAAAAGTTGGTTGTCCACCCGGAACTGTTTTGTGCGGTCCAAATAAAAAGAGAGCGCACGCTTTGGGTCCAGACGGTGGAGCCTCTCTTCCTCTTTGGAAGGATGCGGAGGCGGAAAGAAGGTGGGCAAGGTGACAGACTGCCCAAGATGAAAGGGAGTCACCACTTTCGGTAGAAAAGAAGGACGAGGCCGAAGGACAACCTTGTCCGAATGAACAGAGAGAAAAGGAGGCTTGGACGATAGAGCCTGGAGCTCACTCACCCGTCTAGCCGAGGTGATGGCTACCAGGAAAGCAGTCTTAAGCGTCAGAAGATGAAGAGGACAATTGTGAGGAGGCTCAAAGGGAGCGCACATCAGAAATGTGAGGACAAGATTCAAGTCCCACTGAGGCATTACGAAAGGAACAAGAGGGAACGTATGAGTAATGCCTTTAAGAAAGCGTTGAACCACAGGGGACTTGAAAAGAGAAGGCTGTTCAGGAAGCCGTAAGAAGGCAGAGAGGGCAGCAAGATAACCCTTCAAGGTGCCCAGGGCAGAGCCCTGCCGGGCCAAAGAAAGAAGAAAGAGGAGAACCTCAGAAAGAGGGGCGGAAAGGGGATCCACAGCCTTTGCTGTGCACCATGCCACAAATTTGTTCCACCGGCAGGCGTATACCGTCTTTGTGGAGGGACGCCTGGCTGCCAGAATGACATCACAGACTTCAGGAGGCAAGTCAAATGGCATCAACTGCCGCCGCTCAATCTCCACGCATGGAGGTGGAGGCTGGACAGGTTCGGGTGGAGGACCGTCCCCTGCTGCTGCGACAGAAGATCCTCCCGAAGGGGCAGACGTATCGGAGGATCGGTCAACATACTGAGTAGCTCGGGATACCAGTACCTTCGTGCCCAATCCGGGGCCACCAAGATGACTTGGGCCCGGTCGTGCCTGATCTTCTTCAGCACTCTGGGCAGAAGTGGTATAGGCGGAAAGGCGTACAACAGACCGCAACTCCACTCGTGACGAAAAGCGGCGCCGAGCGAGTGCCGCCTTGGAAATTCCAACGCGCAGAACTGCTGACATTGCGCGTTCTCTTCGGTGGCGAATAGATCTAACCAAGGCTCTCCCCACTGCAGAAAGAGACCTTGCGCCACTTCGGAGTTCAGACGCCATTCGTGATCCATCATGCACCGGCGGCTGAGTTTGTCTGCTCTGGCGTTCAGAGAGCCCGCCAGATGTTGAACCACTAGAGTGACGCCCTGGTGTTCCAGCCACGTCCAGAGGCGCAGAGCCTCCTGACAAAGGGTCCACGACCCCACCCCGCCCTGTTTGTTGCAATACCACATGGCGGTGGTGTTGTCCGTGAACACCTGCACAACACTTCCCCTGACAGAGGGAAGGAAGGCTTTCAGTGCAAGTCGGATCGCTCTCAACTCCAACAGGTTGATGTGGAGACGAGACTCCGCCGGAGACCAGAGGCCTCTGATCTCCGCCTCTCCCATATGGCCACCCCATCCCAGGAGGGACGCATCCGTCACTACGACATGCTCCGGTTGGGGAAGGGAGAGGCTCTTGCCCGTGACCCAATCGCGGTCCGTGAGCCACCACTGCAACTGCTGTGCAGTGCCCTCCGAGATCAAGACATGGTCGGACAGGTTGCCGTGATGCTGGGCCCACTGAAACTTCAGGTCCCACTGCAGAGCCCGCATGCGCCGCCTAGCGTGATGCACTAGTAGGATGCAGGAGGCCATCAGCCCCAGAAGCCGCAACACTAGCCTGACCGAAACCCAGGATAGAGGCCGAAAGATGGGAATCAGGGCCCAAATATCCCGGACCCGCTGTTCCGGCGGATAGACCCGGAACTGCGCCGAATCGAGAACCACTCCGATGAAGAGGAGCTTCTGAGAGGGACTCAGGTGTGACTTCGGCACATTGATGGAAAAACCCCAGCAAATGCAGGAGATCCGCCGTAGTCTGGAGGTGGGAGACGACTGCCTGGGGCGAGCCTGCCTTCAACAACCAGTCGTCGAGATAGGGGAAGACCGGAACCCCTGATCTGCGCAGATGAGCTGCGACCACCACCATCACTTTCGTGAACACCCGAGGGGCACTGTTGAGGACGTAGGGGAGCACGGTGAACTGAAAATGCTCCTGGCCCACCTCGGGAACCTACGGCGTCGAGGCCAGAGCCGGCGACAGCGCCGGGGCCGGAGCCGCCGGCATGCAAGGTTGCCCAGTCGGGTCCGCGGGGCCCTAAGGCGCGCCAGCGGGCGTCGACAGCGAAGCCAGGTTCCTCATGGCCGCGAGGAAGGCACTGACTTCCGCCGGCGCCGCGTCAGTCCCAGGGACCGGCGGGTATGGGGACTTGCGCGGCGCCTGCGGCTCCGCTGGAGCCGCGGGGGTGGAACCACCCTGACCCTCGGCCGAGTCGCGCGACCGGCGAGGGGAGTCCGAAGAGCGGTGTCGCCTCTTGGACTTCTTGGAGTGCTTCGACTTACCCGAAGACTTGGAGCCAGACGAGCGATGATGACGTCGGCTGCAGCTTACTGGCGCGGAAAAAAGAATAACTGACGTCAGCGCGTGAGGGCGGCGTCTAAGTACTCTGACGACGTCATTCCGCCGCACGACGACGGACGCGGAGCCGCAGACGACGCCTAGCGACGCGCAAGGGGTATTGCTGACGAAAATTCTTCCGGATCCAGTCTGACGCCTGGGGATATTCTAAGGTGAGGAATCTAACTAACGTGTTTCTTTCAGATTAGGGGGTGTACCCACCTCAGGACAGGGACCCATTGGTCCCTGCCCTTCACCTACCTGTAACGCCCCTAAATCTAGTATTTAGGGGCACCCTGAACCTTCCTTCCCCAGATTCCAGATTCTGAAATACAAAGAAGAGCAAGAAGAAAGAAGACCTGCCCTGCAGCTGCTAAGAAGAGGAAGACACCAACTGCTTTGGCCCCAGCCCTACCGGCCTGTCGACCCTCGAACCGGCTCCTGCTCCAACCCAGCTTCTCTTGTGGCCAGCAACCTCACAAACCCCGGAGGACCTGGCTACCTTTTGGCTCTAAGCACCTGGGACTCCTATGAGTAGAGGATCTACTCAAAATCTGCTTCTAATCCCTGGCATGAGCACGGAACCGCGAACCCTTCACACTCTGCACCCGCCAAGCCTGGCCTGTGCCGGAGTAAACAAAGACGACGTGGACGATCCCACGGCGACTGTGACCCCGAGTCGGGCACCCAAGGACTTCCCTCGACGTTCCAGACAACGCCTGCAGCCTCAGAACCAGGTGCCCCCCAACCGCGATTAACAGAGGGTAAGATTTCCCGACACCAAAAGGCACCTGTGCCCAACTCCAGGGTACCTACCTATCCTCCAACTACCCAACTTAACTCTCGAAGTGGTGGTGGCACCTGAAGAATCTTCGTCCCCGAACTTGCTGTCTTTTTCTAAACCGGAGCTTTCCCATTGAAACCAATTGAGGGCGCGAAGGCTCAAAAGCACGCTGCACCCAGCCGCCCGAGTGGCCCTGGCAGTGTAACCTCTACACCTATCTACTTCCCCATTTGCCCTGAGCAAGTGACCAGGAGCCCAGCTCCCACAGGCGCGTGGCCTGCTAGTCAGCAGTCACCAACCAAGGCCCCCCTGCCTCCCATAGGATAACATTGGGCCTAACTCTCTCCGCACCCGTCTGCCCCTGTGCCGCTGAGGGTGTAATAACTGTACCTACCTGACCCTGGGAGACCCCTGAGTCTATGCAGAGAACCTTAACTCTGCCAGTCGAGTACTTACCTTTAAACCGATAACTCAATTTTCTCGATAGGGTAACATTGACTGGCTTTTCCTGAAATTTCTTCTAAGTGTGGAGTTTCTAAAACTTAAAATATTCACCAAAAATCAGCCGAGTATCGAAAACGAAAATACTCACCTGCTCTTAGGTGAGCTCCCAGTGCTGGATCTTGGTGCCCAGCACTGACTCTGAAAACTACTTACAACTGTACTTACCAGTAACCCAATTTTCTTCCATAGGAAATCATTGACTGTTTTTCTGTGAAGTTTCTTCTAAATGTCAATTTCTGCAATCTTTAAATATTCTTTAAAAATCGTATAATATCTGAAAACGTAATTACTTACCTGTTTTGGATAAAGGTCCCAGTACTGAGTCTAGGCACCCAGTACTGGATTACAAAAGTAACGAGAACGTACTGTACCTGTAACCTGAATTTTCTTCCATAGGGAATCATTGACTGTTTTCTATGAAATATTTTCGAAGTGTCAACTTTCAAAATAGCAAAATATTGTCTACAAATCATAACAATAACTAAGTCGACTTTTATCCCTTGATTCTAAGTACTGACCCAGGACTGAATCTAGGATCTGTAATAACTTGAAACTTCCATTGAACTCAATGCATGATTGTGTTTAAAATTGTGTTGCCTATTGAAACCACTTGTAACTTTCCTACCAAAAGTCAATTGCATATTGCTAAAGTATTTATATAAAGCATCTCATTCTGAGAAAGAATATATTAATACCTATTGTTGGTTCTAAAATAAAACAAGCATATTTTTTTTATATATAAACCATTGGCCTAGAGTTCAGTTATTGTGTGTGAGACCATTTGCTGGCTGAGTGTGTGCAATAAATGCTTACACTGTCCTCTGATACTGCCTTACTGCTCGACCAAGCTACCACTTTAGAGAGTAAGGTTATATCTAACTTTAGCCTCTGTCAAACTTCTGGGGACTGTGGACTCTGTACCTATTTGTGAACAGTATATACAGAGCCACTTTCTCACACCACCTCAGCACATCTGGGGCACACCGCGTCCATTCTACTAAAGAAACGGTTAATGTAGGCAGGTGTAAGGTAGGCCCGTTGTATTAAATACAATTGAATTTGTCTGAACCGCATGTTTCTGGGTATGCGTGTTGGGCTTTCTAGTGCCGGAGTCCATTCCTTGTCAGTAAGTGGGTGTCCCAGGTCCAGTTCCCATTCATGGCGATCAACATCTGCATGTCGAAGTTGCAACAGCATTTAAACACTAACTTTTTTAGTAGGAGACCTATCCTTAATGCACTGCATCAGCAGACAGAAAAAAAATCTGGAGTGAAAAAAATTTGCCTAAAGACTGAGGAGAGAACCTCAGGATCCATGTCTAAAAGCGCTGACAAAAAGGAATAGAGGTCAGAGTGGGCACTCTATGGCTCCAAGGACATCACTATGGCTACACTTCCAGTATCAAGAAGGAGCCAGGGCCCCCCTACTGGAATGGGAGCACTATTTTGAAAGTTTCCGTATCCAGCCTAGCACCTAGAATATTCAAGAGGTGAGGAATCTGCAGGTAGGAGCAGCCAGCAACATTGGTAGAATCCGGGGGGCGTGGCCAAGCCGAGCAGCAATATGGCTGCCTAATCTTGCCGACAGAGCACTAAATCAGTTCGACATCTGTTTACAAACTGCCTAAATTGGGGCTTCAAAAACAACCTGTAATCGGAAGGGCTGATGAGAAGACCGATACCACCGGTGGCCTGAAAGGAGGTACGGAACTGCAGCAGCGAGATTGTGCCAATCACCTCTGGAGGCTGGGTCGCTGAGCGCCTGTAAACAGTGCCTTGCAGAGTCAAGCGGGAAGCCACGGACTGCGGCTGTCCCCATCCACTTGCCGCGATTCGTCGTGGACGCGCCGCTGACAGTCTGATACATGAGAAGCAGAGTGTGAGGCGAGGAACCGGGAGGTCAATAGGCACAGACTAGAAATATGGGCATTGACATCAGTATTGGCCTCCGCTGAAGCGGAGAGAACACGTGGAGTGCCTGAGGTGAGGCGGTGGCCCAGCGCCGGCCGAGAGGGAGGAGCAGTCGGGCTCACTGCCGAATTGTTAGGCGGACATCCCACGGCTAAGCGCACCAGAGATACCGCAAAACCAGGATTGCAGCGCTGCTGCGTTCCAAGATTCGGTGCGCAGCCGCGCGTCTGCAGCGTATGCCTATAACCAAGGTTCAGTGACGTCTAAGACTGCTCCCTGACCCGTGGGATGCCAGGCCAGGGGCTTATTAGCCGGGACACTGTTGCAACCCCCCCAGCTGCCCGGAGACACCACGCTGCAGTCCTGCTCCACTAGCCGTAATATCCACTGCGCAGGAGTGCGCAGATTACTGTTGAGAGGCACCGACGGTGAGGAACTCCCCCCCCCCCCCACCCCCCCCCCCCCCAACATTGCTTCTGGGGCAAAGTCAAGGCGTGTTCTTGTTGCGGTTGGTTGTTATTGCCCTGGTGTAGAGGGAGCCCTAGTCGCGTTAAACCGGAGGCCTGCGCTTCTGATGTTAACGGGCTGTATCGCACAGGAAGGCGGACACTGGAGATCCCACTGCTGACTGCCGCATATCCTACCTTGCGCCAATCGTACGTCAGCCCATCGGAGGCATCTGCATACATCATGGCGGGGGGCCACAGCTCGAAGGCAGCCCTCCAGGCCAAATTGACGAAATGCGCATGGGAGGGAGGCCCTGGCACAAGCCCTAAATGAGGACCAGCCACATCCGACAAATCCGAGCCCGGTGGGAAGCAGAAGGAACCAACGCTGCAGGATATTCCTGAGGCCATCACCACCTTTCGTACGTCATTGGTGTCGCGTATTGACACGGTGTCCACCAGTGTCCCTTCAAAGAGAAGATATGCGCTCAATGAACTCGCGCTTGAAAGACGTTGAAATCAAGGCGACCTCCCTGATAGAGGACACGTCAGCGTTGCAGAGAAAGGTGGATGACTTGCAAACACACGCTGCGAAACTAGAAGCGCAGTTGGATGACTATGAAGGGTGCTCCAGACAGAACAAAGTCCGCATAATTGGGGTACCGGAACGAGCAGAGGGGCCATCGGCGGACCTCTTCATGGAAGAACTGATCACAACTTACCTCAAGCCCAGGGGACTCTCCAACTTCTTCTCAGTGGAAAGGGTGCACCGGGTGCCAGGAGGCCGACCGAAGCCTGGAGCCCCCCGCGACCACTTCTTGCCAGGATCTTCAATTTCCGCAACAGGGAAGTAATCCTGCAGTGTGCTCGCTCGGCCCCGCCGGGGGAATTCCAAAAAAGCCGCATCACTTTCTTCCCGGACTTCACCCTCAAGTTGCAGCGACAACGACGAAGCTTCCTGGAGGTAAAGAAAGCGCTCCGCGACAAGGACTTGAAATATGCTATGATGTTTCCGGCCAAGTTGAGGGTGGAATCTGAAGGGAAATCTTGGTTCTTCACCACCCCGGAGGAGACCTGGGACTGGATGGATGGCTGGCATGTGGCGGGGCACCGCAACAACCATTCCCGGGGTGTGAGGATGGATGATGCCGCCCAAGCCTCTGGTGGTGGCTCACCTCTGCAGGAATTGAATGAGGTGGCGGGGAGTGCCGAATACCTGGTCTGTATGTTCTTTTCCTTCTGGGAGGTGGCATGATTTCAAACAAACGTGTGTCAAACTTTTGCCGTCTTGAGTTATATCGTCATAGATGGCTGTGAGAAAGTGCCATATTTCTTGTATGGTATGTGTGAGAAAGTGCCATCTATCTTGAATGGTATGCCCCCACATTTTGCTGAATTGCTGAATGTACTTTGACTGAGTGTGCCCTGGGCTCCTGCCAATCAGGTGCCCATGGCCTATGTTCCTTCCCTAAAAACTGTGCTGAAATCTAAAACCCAAAGTGGCAAACCCTGGCCACATGTCAGCCCCTGGAGAATGGTACACAAGGTACCCAGGGCCTTGTGATCAGGGAAGGCCACTAAGGGCTGCAGCACTTATAGTGCCACCCTTGGAGGCCTTGTACCCTGACACAAACACACTGCCCTTGCAGGCTGAGTGTCTGGGTATAGAACAGAAAAGAGTCAACATGGCACACATCCCTGTGTACCATGGCCACAACAATACACTGCCCTGGCATACATCAGCCACCCCTCTAGCTGGGTGTCCTGTGCCAGTGCTGTGGGTACAGGAGCATGAGCCCTATGCCCCTACAGTACCCAGGTCTATTCCTGGGCACTGTAAGTGCAGTGCTGCCATTTAAGAGTATATGGTGCTGGGAGATCGTCAACACGAACACCGCAGCACCACGATGGCTCCACTAAAGACTGAGAAGTTTGGTATGAAACTTCTCAGCACATTAAACCCGCACTGATGCCGGTGCAGGATTTAATGTACAATGCACGACAGACGGCATCTTAGAGATGCCCCCTGAATCTAACCTACAATCCAGGTCTGGTCTGAGGGGCTGCCTAGGCTGCCACACAGCAGACATGTTGCTGGACCCCTGGATAGAGAGCCATCCGCTCTCCTGGGTCTGCAACAATGCACATTCTGGGCGAGGTGCTAGGTCTCCTCAACCAGGATGGGCAGGGGAAGCTTTAAATACATGCCGCCTTAGTGAGCTTTTCCAGGCCACTTGCTGTACTCAGCAACTGGCCCCTACCGGTTCTAAACCCCCACTCTGGTGGGAAGACTGGCTGGAAACCCCAAGGAAGGACAGGGGGTGTGCCAGCCTCTGCCAACCCCACCCCTCAGGTGGGGGAGGCGGGGTGAAACATCTCCGGGCTCTAGCCATCTTGAAGATGGGGAGCCCTGCCCAATCAGGACTAGGCCACTGCCCCCCTCCCACAGGAGAGTGGCAGGATAGGGGGTGTGATAGTCAATGAAATGAAAGTTAGCGCACACAAAGGGTAAAAAACTGAATCATATTTCATACAAATAGACAATTGTGGCTTGCTACTCAGAGACTAGGAAGCCCACCTCGCAATCAAAACAGCAATATTGCTGGTGAACAGACACCAGTGTACTGAGTTCACTGCGGTAGAGATGAACAGTTGCAATATTCTTGAGCAGCTAGACAAAATTACCATGAATTTAAACTTGTTGAAACAACAAACTAATAAACAATCAACACTAGGTTTATAGCAAAATCACTGTATTAGAGAAATGAAAACACAGTAACTGTTCATTTACACATGGCATCAATCTGCGAACAGTAAGGCAAATGAAGCATGATGATACAGTCAATGACAAACTGCACAGAGGCAGTGAACTTTATCGTCAGTTCTAATTGAAAATCAAAAACAAGCCCAATGCATTTCGGGATGATTCACATCCCTTCTTCAGGGGCAGCTGTAAAAAATGAAAGAAAACAACATTGAAAGCCATTGCTGTGCAAGTGAATGAGAATTCTTCTATTAGAACATTGACAAGATGCATCGTAACAAGGCACAGGAAATTGGAAACTGGTCTGGATCAGACAGAAGCAATTCAGTGAAAATATCGTGAAAAAACAATAAGTGATGGTAGGTTGAAGGAAAAACGAACCAGTCCTCAGTATGAATGAAATTGAATAAAAGATGCAAAGTACCCCAAAATTACCGAAGTGATTGTGAAGCACATTTTAAAGGAGTCACCCGTGAAGTGAAACTGGATGGAAAAACAAACAAAGCTCAAATTCTTACAGATTTTCAAGAGACAATGATGCTCAATACGGGGTAGACAGAAAACACAGAAGGCCACGAGACGCTGTGTGAATGAAACTGAATAGAGTGTGCAAAGTACCCCAAGATTACCGAAGTGTCTGTGAAGCACATTTTAAAGGAGTCACCCGTGAAGTGAGACTGAGTGGAAAAATGAACAAAGCTCAAATTCTTACAGATTCTCAAGAGACGACGATGCTCAATACGGGGTAGACAGAAAACGCAGAAGGCCACGGGACGCTGTGTGGAAAGAAATAATCTGAAAACCAGCTCAGGTGAAATAAATTAAATCATGACCAAAACCGAAAACGACTTACTGCTGTGAGGTGTAATGAAGTGCTGTTACACTGTGATGTAGCCGATTCAATGGCCAGACTCTAAGGTATGGAGCTACTCAGGCTGACTGTAGGTGAAAAAAGAGAAAAACGGGATCTAACAAGAAACCGTACTGCTGCCGGTGGCTCGGAATATATACAAAAAGGGGAATCAAAACTTACCATCTGACCATGTAGAACACTACAAGAAGGCAACGAGGGCTGAAATCCTCTGATTAGGCGAAGACTCGACAAACGACGGACTGCGCAAACCGGGAACCTCCGGAAAAACCAGTATCGGAAACTGACAGACCGGGTGGTTAAATGGACGTGCTACGCGGGCACGTCCTGACGGACGTGGTGAAAATAAAGAGAGGACTAAGGTGTGTGCAAGTGAACGCACATAAAGATGTGAAGGGAGCCTGTGGTGTGTAAAATAAAGTTGGAAAAAACTAGGTGTTAGAAAAACAAGACGCGCGAAGCACGACCTGTCAAGGTAACTGAGGAAGGACTAAGGTGTAAACAAAGAATCCGATTGACTGACAAGTACTGTCGTGCTGTACAGAACAGCAATGTATTGTGTAAAATGAACAACCAAGTGTGGGGCAATGAGTGGGGCACAATATAGTGAGGGAACTAACAACAGCGAAGGTAGGAAGGTGGAATATCTGAGTAAAGTGTGGGACAAAGTGGGGATGATGAAACACAGACGGAAGCACAAACGAAGTACTGGAATATATGATGTAACAAAAAAACTTAAAAAATAGAAGAAAAGAATGGTACTGACTGAAGGATAGGGGGTGTGCCCACCCCAGGGCAGGGACCCAGAGGGCCCTGCCTTTTACCTACCTGTAACGTCCCTAAATGTAGTATTGAGGGGCACCCTGAAACGTCCTTCCTTAGATCCCGATTCCGAAAGAGCAAAGAAGATCAAGAAGAAAGAAGACCTGCTGTGCAGCTGCTTTCAAAAGGAAGACACCAACTGCTTTGGCCCCAGCCCTACCGGCCTGTCGACCCTCGAATATGCTCGTGCTAAATCCCGGCATCTCCCATGTTCAGCAACCTCACAAACACCGGAAGACCTGGCTACCTTGTGAATCTGAGCATCTAGGACTCCCACGAGCAGTGGCACTGCCCAAAGCAAGTAACTGACCCCTGGCGTCAGCCAGGAACCGCGAACCATGCACACACTGCACCCGCCAAGCCTGGACTGTGCTAAAGTGGACAAAGACCACGAGGACGTTCCCCGGGCGACTGTGACCCCAAATCCGGTACCCAAGTACCCACCTCAATGCTCCTGATGACGCCTGCAGCCTCAGAACCAGGGACCCCCCAAACCACGATCAACAGAGGGTAAGATTTCCCAACCCCAAAAGGCACCCCTGCACCCGGCACCCTGCGACCCCCTGTGCCCAACTCCTGGGTGCCTACCCAACTTACATCTCAAAGTGGTGGTCGCAACTGAAGAATCTTCGTCCCCGAGCTTGCAGCCATTGTTCGTTCTTCAGCTTCTCCATTGCAATCCATTGAGCGCCCGACAGCTCAAAAGCACCGTGCACCCAGCTGTGAGAAAGTGGCTCTGTATATACTGTTCCTTAACCTCTTGAGTGCCCATAACGAGATGGTCTCGTCATGAACCCCGCCCGCTAATGAAAGGGCCGGCACAGGGCGGGGAAAGGGCGGGGCACTCAAGGGGTTAATAGGTACAGGGTGTACAGAGTCCACAGTCCCCCAGGGTTTGACAGAGGTTAAAGTTAGATATAACCTTACTCTCTAAAGTGGTAGCTTGGTCGAGCAGTAAGGCAGTATCCGAGGACAGTGTAAAGCATTTGTTGTACACACTCGATCAGCAAATGGTTTCACACACTCAATAACTGAACTCTAGGCCAATGGTTTATATATAACAAATATATGCTTGTTTTATTTCAGAACCAACACTTGGATTTAAAATATACTTCCTCAACAGGAGATGTTTCAAATAAATACTTTTGCAATATGCAATAGACTTTAGTAAACAGTTACAAGTGGTTGCCGTAGGCAACTCTACTTTTTAAACACAACAATACATTGAGCTCAATGGTAAATTCAAGTTATTTGCAACAGATTACTTTTTAGATTACTTTTGGAATTCCAGGACTGGATCCTAGATTCAGTCCTGGGTCAGTTCTCAGAATCAAGTGATGAAAGTCGACTTAAGTACTGAAATGATTTTTAACTAATATTTAGCGATTTTAAAAGTTGACACTTACAAAATATTTCAGAGCAAACAGTCAATGATTCCCTATGGAAGAAAATTCAGGTTACAGGTACAGTATGTTCTCGTTACTTTTGTAATCCAGTACTGGGTGCCTAGACTCAGTACTGGGACCTTTATCCAAAACAGGTAAGTAATTACATTTTCAGATATTATACGATTTTTAAAGAATATTTAAAGATTGCAGAAATTGACACTTAGAAGAAACTTCACAGAAAAACAGTCAATGATTTCCTATGGAAGAAAATTGGGTTACTGGTAAGTACAGTTGTAAGTAGTTTTCAGAGTCAGTGCTGGGCACCAAGATCCAGCACTGGGAGCTCACCTAAGAGCAGGTGAGTATTTTCGTTTTCGATACTCGGCTGATTTTTGGTGAATATTTTAAGTTTTAGAAACTCCAC
Source organism: Triturus cristatus (assembly GCF_964204655.1). Lineage (NCBI taxonomy): Eukaryota > Metazoa > Chordata > Amphibia > Caudata > Salamandridae > Triturus > Triturus cristatus. The sequence goes on from NC_140589.1 coordinate 895,111,930, forward strand.
ACTTAGAAGAAATTTCAGGAAAAGCCAGTCAATGTTACCCTATCGAGAAAATTGAGTTATCGGTTTAAAGGTAAGTACTCGACTGGCAGAGTTAAGGTTCTGAGCATAAACTCAGGGTTCTCCCAGGGTCAGGTAGGTACAGTTGGTTCACCCTCATCGGCAAAAGGGCGGCCGGGTGCAGAGAGAGTTAGGCCCTATGTTATCCTATGAGAGGTAGGGGGTCCTTGGTTGGTGGCTGCTGACTAGCAGGCCACGCGGCTGTGGGAGCTGGGCTCCTGGTCACTTACTCAGGGCAAGTGGGGAAGTAGATAGGTGTAGAGGTTGCACTGCCAGGGCCACTCGGGCGGCTGGGTGCAGGGTGCTTTTGAGCCTTCGGGCGCTCAATTGATTTCAATGGAAAATCTCCGGTTTAGAAAAAGACTGCAAGCTCGGGGACGAGGATTCTTTAGGTGCCACCACCACTTCGAGAGGTAAGTTGGGTAGTTGGAGGATAGGTAAGGTACCCCGGGATTGGGCACAGGGGGACGCGGGGCGCCGGGGTGCCTTTTGGTGTCGGGAAATCTTACCCTCTATTGATCGCGGTTGGGGGAGGGGGCACCTTTTTCTGAGGCTGCAGGCTTCTTCAGGAGTGTCGAGGGAGGTCCTTGGGTGCCGGACTCGGGGTCACTGTCGCCGTGGGGTCGTACTCGTGGTCTTTGTTCACTCCAGCACAGGCCAGGCTTGGCAGGTGCAGAGTATGCAGGGTTCGCGGTTCCGGGCTGGTGCCAGGGGTTAGAAACTTGCTTTGAGCAGAGCCACTGCTCATGGGAGTCCCAGATGCAAGGAAGCCAGGTCCTCCGGGGTTTGTGAGGTTGTTGGCCACAAAAGGTGCCGTGATTTAGCAGGTTTGAGGGTCGACAGGCAGGTAGGGCTGGGGCCAAAGCAGTTGGTGTGTTCCTCTTCTTAGCAGCTGCACGGCAGGTCTTCTTTCTTCTTGCTCTTCTTTGCTTTTTCGGAATCTGCAGAAGGAAGGTTCAGGGTGCCTCTAAATATTAGATTTAGGGGTGTTACAGGTAGGTAGAGGACACCCCCAATCCTGCCACTCTCCTGTGGGAGGGGGCAGTAGCCTAGTCCTGATTGGGCAGGGCTTCCCATCTTCAAGATGGCGAGCGCCTGGAGATGTGCTTCACCTCGCCTCCCCCCACCTGAGGGGTGGGGTAGGCAGGCTGGCACATCCCCTGTCCTTACTTGGAGTTTCCGGCCAGTCTTCCCGCTAGAGTGGGGTTCAGAACCGGTGGGGCCAGTTTGCTGGGTACAGCAAGAGGCCTGGAGAAGCTCACAAAGGCGGCATGCCTTTGAAGCTTCCCCCCTGCCCCTCCTGGGGGAGGAGACCTAGCACCTTGCCCAGGATGTGCATTGTTGCAGGCCCAGGAGAGCGGGGGCTCTCCACCCAGGGGTCCAGCAACATGTCTGCTGTGTGGCAGCCGAGGCAGCCTCCCAGACCAGATGTGGATTGTAGGTTAGGTTTCAGGGGGCATCTCTAAGATGCCCTCAGTAGTGCTTTGTACATTAAATCCGACACTGGCATCAGTGTGGGTTTAATGTGCTGAGAAGTTTGATACCAAACTTCTCAGTCTTCAGTGTTTTCATTATGGTGCTGTGGAGTTCGTGTTTGACGAACTCTCAGCACCATATACTCTAAAATGGACCTGGGTACTGTAGGGGCACAGGGCTCATGCTCCTGTGCCCACACCACTGGCATAGGGCACCCAGCTAGAGGGGTGGCTGATGTATGCCAGGGCAGTGTAGGTTGTGGGCATGGCACACAGGGATGTGTGCCATGTCGACTCTTGGTTTTGCCTTGTACCCAGACACTCAGCCTGCAAGGGCAGTGTGGTTGTGTTAGGGTACAGGGCCTCTAAGGGTAGCACAATGAGTGCTGCAGCCCTTAGAGGCCTTCCCTGGTCACAAGGCCCTGGGTACCTAGAGTACCATTCACCAGGGGCTGACATGTGGCCAGGGTTTGCCAATTTGGGTTTTTGGGGTTTTAGGGAAGGAACCTAGTCCCTGGGCACCTGATTGGCAGGAGTCTAAGGCACACACAGTCAAAGTACATTCAGCAAAAAGTGGGGGCATACCATGCAAGAAAGATGGCACTTTCTCACAGTTGCCCCCTGTCGCCGCTCCTCTTTGCCTTAGCCTTGGAACCTCTGGCTGCATAGATCCGTCAGGACCCCGCCATCGGTATTTCCAGGATTGGGGACCTTTGGAAATCTGGCAATGCTATACCCTTCTCCCAATTACGTCAAGAGTTTGAAATGGCCACCTCAGAACAGTTCCGGTACTTCCAAATTAGGCGCACATTGCTCGCAGTTCTCCCTAAAGGTACGGTCCTCCCTGATTCCTCCCCTCCGGAGGACAGGATCCTAGATGGTGATTTACCAGAAAAATACATATCTCTCATAAACAGGAAGCTTATTAACAACATGACTGATCCCCCTAACCCACCTAAAAGGTAAATGGGACCATGACGTAGCTAGCTTGGAGGATGAAGAGTGGCGGGCCCCAGTAGCTTCTCCTCGTGAAGTTGCCATCTCCTCCAGACTACGATTGGTCCAGCTCAAAATCCTCCATAGGACGTATTTGTCCAGACCCACGCTGGCCGGTATGGGCTACGTCCAATACAGTGGCTGTGCACGACAATGCGGGCAAGAGGGCACCTTCATCCATACACTCTGGGAATGTGTGACTATTCAGAAATTCTGGGAGAGGGTGGTACTCATGATGGGGGATGTATTGGGGCAGCAGATACAGTACAGCATCAAACTGATTTCGTTGAACAAGGAGAGGATCTGGGTCACTTTGGGTTACATGGTAGGCAAGCAGAATATCGCAAAATTGTGGAGGGCTTCGAACCCACCGTGTAAAGCGGACTGGGCTCGGGATATGGACTGGTGCATGGTAACAGATTGAATATGCTACTTACCAGTATGCATCTGTTCTTGGCATGTAGGGCTGCTGACATTCATATCTGTGCATAGATCGCCGCCTAGTGTTGGGTCCGGATGTTTGCACGTTGTTGTCCTGGAAGAGTCTTCGAAGTATCCTGGGATAGGTGACTCCTCCCCTGGACTACAGTGCGCATGGGCATCCTCTCCATCCTCAGATTGTTTTTCGCCATTGTGGCAGTGATGGAGTAGATATAGAAAGTGATGACCATGCTTACAGTAATTCTGAGAGCTGCAGCTGCTACAGGCGCCGGGGAGGAGGGAGGGCGATATGAATGTCAGCAGCCCTACATGCCAAGAACAGATGCATACTGGTAAGTAGCATATTCAGTTCGAGGCATGTGGGCTGCTGAATTCATATCTGTGCATAGAATATATAGCAGTGCCCTCTTATTAGCGGCGGCTACCAGTGCCAGCTACAGCGGTCTGAAAAAGAGTTTTGAGAACAGCCTGTCCTACAGCTGCCTGCTGTTTTGATTGCACATCTACACAATAGTGTTTGGTAAATGTATGTGTAGTGGACCAGGTGGCTGCTCTACATATGTCATGCAAAGGAATGTTTCCTAGGAAAGCCATTGAGGCCCCTAACTTACGTGTTGAGTGGGCTCGTGGGGGAATCGTTAAAGTGCGTTTAGCCTTTTGATAGCAAATTTGAATACATTTAACGATCCATCTGGCTATTCCTGCTTTGGAGATAGCGTTACCTTTGTGGTGTGGGGCAAAGGCAACGAAAAGTTGTTGTGTTTTCCTAAAGGGTTTGGTCCTGTCGATATAATACATGAGGGCCCTTTTGACATCTAGTGTATGGAGTGCCCATTCTGCGACAGTTTGTGGGTTTTGGAAGAAAACGGGCAGTTCAATGGTTTGATTCATGTGGAACTGCGATACCACCTTTGGCATGAATTTGGGGTTGGTACGTAGTACGACCCTGTTGGCGTGAACCTGTATAAATGGCTCTTGAACGGTTAGTGTCTGGAGTTCACTAACTCTTCTCAAAGAAGTGATCGCTACTAGGAAAGCTACTTTCCAGGTAAGGAATTGAATCTCGCATGAGTGTAGAGGTTCAAAGGGTGGACCCATCAGGCGTGTGAGGACCAAGTTGAGGTTCCACATCGGAGCCGGTGGGTGGCTTGGTGGAATGACTCGTTTGAGTCCTTCCAAGAATGCTTTGATGGCAGGCACTCTAAATAGAGAGAGGTGCTGCCTGGTCTGCAGATAGGCTGATATTGCGGTCAAATGGACACGTATAGAGGTGTACGCCAGATTGCATCGGTATAGGTGTAATAGGTAACAAACAATGTTTTGGATGGATGCATCTAGCGGGTTATTGTTATTATTATTGCAATAAATGACGAACCTCTTCCATTTGGCTGCATAGCAAGCTCTGGTAGTGGGTCGCCTGGCCTCCTTAATGATGTCCATACAGTCAGGTGGCAGGTTTAGGTAGCCAAACTCTAGGACTTCAGGAGCCAGATTGCCAGGTTCAGCTGTTGCGGATCTGGGTGCTGAATCTCTCCATGGTTCTGCGTTAAATGCTCGGGTTTGATCCGCAGCCTTTGATGCGGCACCACGGAAAGTTCGAGAAAGGTGGTGTACCACGGCTGGCGTGCCCACGTTGGAGCGACCAGGACGAGCGTCAGTGAGTGTTGACGCAGTTTGCGTGCCACCAGCGGTATCAGTGGTGCGGGGGGAAAAGCGTACGCAAATCTGCCGGACCAGTTCATCCATATCGCATTGCCCTGCGACTGCGGATGTGGGAACCTGGCGGCAAAGCTTTGGCATTTTGCGTTTTCGCTTGTCACGAATAGGTCTATCTCTGGATGACCCCACTGCTGGAAGTACGGTTGGAGTACTGATGGGTGTAACTCCCACTCATGCATCTGGTGGCTGTGTCTGCTGAGCAGATCCGCCATCTGGTTGTCCTTGCCGGGGAGGTGTTCTGCCATGAGGAATATGTTCCTTTGAATGGCCCACTTCCACATGCTCTGAGCCAGATGAGACAACTGTGGAGAGTGTGTTCCTCCCTGCTTCTGTATGTAGTACATGGCAGTCATGTTGTCCGTCCGGATCAACACGACTGTTGCACAAGTGTACTTTGAAAGCCTTCATAGCGAGGAAGATTGCCATCAGCTCTAGAAGGTTGATGTGCATCTTCTTTTGTTGTTGTGTCCATAGTCCCTGCACTGTGTAATGGAGTACATGAGCTCCCCATCCCTGGAGAGACGCGTCCGCCATCAGTATTATCTGTGGGACAGGCTCTTGGAACGGTCGGCCCTTGCAAAGGTTTTGTGGATTCCACCAATGCAGAGAGTTGTATGCCCGACCGCTCACCAACACTAGGTCCTTCAACTGTCCTTGAGCCTGATTCCACTGACGTGCTAAGCACTCCTGAAGCGGGCGCATATGTAGTCTCGCGTGGGGGACTATGAAGATGCAGGAGGCCATCATGCCTATCAACTGCATGAACACTCGCGCGGGAAGGGAGTGTTGTGGTTTGAACTTTGAAATCAGCATTTGCATGCTGTTGATTCTCACCAAATTTGGCTGAGCTGTGGCCGCCAGAGTGTCTATAGTCGCACCTAGGTACTGTTGTACGTGTGCGGGCTGTAGATGGGATTTTGGGTAATTTAGTGAGAACCCCAGACTGTGAAGGAGGTGAATGGTGCGGGACATGTGGCTGGCACATTGCTGGGCTGACTTCGCTTGAACGAGCCAGTCGTCCAGGTAAGGGTAGACTTGTATGTGCTGCCTCCGTAGATGTGCCGCCACAGTAGCTAGGCACTTTGTAAACACCCTTGGTGCCGTTGTCACGCCGAAGGGAAGGACTTTGAATTGGTAGTGCTGCCCTTGAACAGTGAACCTGAGGTATTTTTTGTCTGATGGGTGAATGGGTATGTGGAAATACGCATCCTTGAGGTCCAGTGTGGCTAGAAAGTCTCCCTGCTTGAGCAGCGGGAGGACTTGCTGGAGAGTGAGCATGTGAAAATGCTCGGAAAGAATGTATCTGTTTAGGGGTCTCAGGTCTAATATAGGTCTGAGTGACCCATCCTTCTTCGGTATTAAAAAGTACAGGGAGTACACCCCCGTACCTTGCTCGTGGACGGGTACGACCTCTATTGCGCCTTTTAGAAGCATACTTTGCACCTCCTGCTGTAAGAGCGTTAAGTGCTCTGAGGACATAGGACGGTTTTTTGGAGGTATTGTGGGTGAAGTGGAGGTTAGTTCTAGACAGTAACCGTATTTGACAATATCTTTGACCCACCTGTCCGTGGTGATGGAGTTCCACGTGGACAGGAACCTTTGTAGCCTTCGCCCGACAGGTGTTATGTGGTCGGGAGGAAGGGAGAGGGCGTCACTGCTTGTTCTTGGGGGAGGACCTGGTGTTGCCGTAGCCGCGTCCTCTGCCCTTTGTACTGGAGCCACGATATCCACCCCGGGTGTTTTTAGGTCTCGGCTGCGAAAGGCTGCGCTTGCGCAGTCTCGCTCCGAGATTTAATGAGTTTGAGTGACTTGGAGAAGAGGGGCTTGCACCCGCCCCTCTTCTCTCCTGTTCTCCATTGGCTGGCCTCTTAAATGCTGGCCAGCCACTGGAGAAGAGGTCCAGTCACTCCGTTGAAGCCCCGTCCTTTTCGGATCGGGGGGCGTGTTTTTTGGGAGAAGTCTCAGGGAGGAGACAACAGCAAAACACGCCCCCCAATCCGAAAAGGACACTCCCTTTCTCCGAGGCATTTTCTGCTGTGCCTCGGAGAAAGGCGGTGGTGCCACGGCGTTGCTCCCGCGCACACACGCTATCGCTTTTACTTTCGGAGCTTTTCCAGTCTCCCCTTTGAATCTAATGACCTATAAAATGTCCCCTTCTGCCTTTCCCGTTCTACCGTCCCCCGAACCCCCCCCCCCATCGCCGTCCAATCTAATTCTGCCCCCTCCGTTGCTCCCTTCCTGGCCCTCTTCACTGTTTCTCTCCCTGCCTTCGCAGCGCTAGAGTCTGTCGTCCATCTCTATGCCGCTCACTGTGTCTTTCTGTGGTCCTTAGCTACCGGCCACCCGCAGCTTCTGGCACGCTCGTGCGCCGAGCTCTGGAGTCACACCGACTACCAGCCGCGCCTACTTCCTGGAGAAAAAAGCGTTGAAAGCGGCCATCTTTGAAGGACAGGGTTGGAAGGAAATGGAAAGTTAACGGCATTGTCAGGTAGAGCAAACGGGAAAAAATGCATTTCGTTTTGATTTCAGCAGGATTCCTGCAATATCTTCTTTAATAAGTTTCAACAAATAATGTTTCAAAGTATTTACAAATAAAATGCATTTGGAGCAAATACCTATTACTCAAAAGTTTTTTGAGCGAATCTAGTATTATTTTCAACATTCTGTAAATTAGGTTATACGGGTGCCGGATGCTCCTTTTATACTGAAATCCAGGTTTAGCAAGTTCAAAACGGCCGCCTGATGTGCCCTTTTCTGGGGCAGGAGGCGTGTCCTTGAGCATCTGCCGCGTATGCTATTGGCCAATAGGATGCCGGAAGTGGTGCGAGACCCGCCCTCGAGGCTTCCCCTTACGCTTGTCTTTGGGCAGGTAAACAAAAGAAGGAAGAAAAGCGCAGGAAGCGGTGAGTGCGGGGCTTCTAGGCGCCGTGAGTAGAGTAAGCACTACACAGTGCACTGTGGCATAATCTCTATGCAAAAGGCATGTTTTATAGGGAGGTACAAAATGACATTAACCGAAGACGTTGGCACATTTAAATGAGCCAAGTACATTGGATTATTATATAAATTGAAGCAGTCGTAGAATTGTGTAATAGCATGTGGACTGGTGCCACGCATGTGGCGCATATTTATGAGTAATTCAACGGACAGCCTGTGCAGAGTAACCAGTATCGATAAAACATGGGCATTGTTTTTAGCCCCATAGAGGAAGCGTGCTGCTGAATGTAGGACTGATTTTAGAGGAATGAGATGAATCTTGAGAAGATCAGTCAGGGGAGAGTTACTGTAGTCGGTTCTCGTTAGCACCAGTGATTGACCAAGAAACGTAAAACCCTGCTGAGGAATGTAGCTGCAAATTCCCCAGAGTAGATACAATAGATAGCTTACATTTCTGGCAATGGTGTTGGTTTGTGCTTGTAAATTGAGCCTTAATCTAATATGACTCCCTAGGATTTTGCACTGTCGATAATAGTTTGTTTACTTTTAAGGCGGAGTTCAATGAAGAAATAAGACGGAATTCAGTTTTGGAAGTTTTGGGTTCAGTTTTAAACGATGGGAAGCCATCCGGTCTTGAACTGTGCTTAGGGCTTTGGCAAGGTGTGGGATGCCCGTTGGAGAGGAGACTTTTAAGAAGTATTTCATTTGTAAATCATTATGTGCTGCGGCCAAAGCTTTTTAGGTCTCGGCTAGCGATGGCTCCTGAGAAAATTACTGTATTGAGAAGTCCACATGCCCCCTCATCTAACAGACGAGCAAAACGCGCACACACAGGAAGGTCACTTCCGCCGGAATCACCCGCTTCCTCGCTGAAGGACTGAAAGCGACACAAGGTTCCAACGTTCCGTATTTAACATTTGCTTCCGGGTGTGAATGAAACAGCAATCCGAGCCGGTGGGCGCTCACATATGGCCCTCTCACTGCAAAATTCGAGGAGTCGTCTTAAAATATCACATTACAAAGGCCCAGGCCCTCCTGGTGGAGGGGTGGGGGGGTGGCGAGGGCTGACACCTCTGCACTGCCAGTCGTGTACCTCATGCCTCTGTGCCTGACATTTCTTCACACGTCTCATGCCACCCTGGCCCCACTGCTGCAGTTGCTGGTAGAGGTGCACTGAGGGCCCAGTTATTTACCCTGTGTGCTCACTGGAGTTTTTAGCCTCTTTGTTCACCTGTGAACTACACAAACCAAGAGCGGGAAATAACAGACCGAGCCCCCTGTGAGCAGCTACACAAACAATGCAGCAAATGCGTGAAGGGGTCACAGAAGGCTCTCTGGGACCAGGGGGGCGCCGATCTACCAGAAGAGCGCCCCCTGCTGGCCAGACACGCCTCCATTAACCACCAAAAACAGTGCCCCCTGCTGACCAGATACGCCTCTAGAATAGCGTCCTCCATAGCGCCCCACTAACCTCCCAGAACAACCCCCCTGCTGGCCAGACACGTCTCCACTAACCACACAAAACAGCACCCCCTGCTGACCAGGCACACCACCCCTAACCTCCCAGAACAGCGCCCCCTACTAACCAGGCACACCACCACTACCCTCCCAGAACAGCGCCCCCTACTAATCAGGCACACCACCGCTAACCTCCCAGAACAGCACCCCCTACTAATCAGGCACACCACCGCTAACCTCCCAGAACACATTAGTGCACAATGTGACACGCAGTGCAAGATAATATTGAAACTTCCTCAAATGGCTTAAAAACAAATCACTGTCTCTGTAGAGGTCTAGCTGCTGCTTTTCCTTTCCAGACAACTCTCCGCCGCCTACACGCCCTCGGGCATTAGTTAGCACTACAAAAATATAAAATCCAATCAAAACATTGCTGGTGTCACGTGTGAACAGACAGCATCCTTACTCCAATGGGGCAGTCTCCAATCCTGCCACCCTGGGGACAAAACAGAAACAAACTGAGAAATCCCCTGCGCCATTCTGCTGCCAGACTGTATCCTAGCTGAGCCGACTCAGCCTTTCATCTTCCTCAAGGTCGATGCATGAGCATCAATCCAGCTGAGTTTGGGATGTGCTCCTTATAAACTGATATAGGGGAGGGATGGCTCAACCTGGGGGCAAGGAGAAGGTCACACGTTCGAATGCGAGCAAAGGAAAGTGCGTCATTTCCGGCAGAAGGGTAACATTGATGGTGGTTTGAAGCTACCAGGTCAATCCATACTCAATTTCCTCGTCTAATCTTAACACCAAAGGCACCAATGAGTCTCGTCTATACTCCACCATTCTCCCATTAAAGATCCACTGGTCTCCTTATATTCCTGGGTGCATAAGCATTTTTTAAGCGGATTGATGGGCAGGACAAGCGAAGCATTGGTGGTAGGTGGGCGGTGGAACGCTAAAGCAGTACCTCAGAGGACGCAAAGCAACACAAGGCCAGGTGGGAAAGCAATGCAGAGACGCAGGCTGGTGAGCGCAGGAGGAAAGAGCAGGCAGAAGCCGGACAACAGAAACTGAAGGGGAAGAGACGAACATGAAGGAGACAGTAAGAAAGCACATCACACAGAACAAGCATTTACAATGCAACGGTCTCGGCATTGTTAAAGTTAGAGCTATTGGCATTGCTCATGACAATGCCGTTTCTTTAAATGTTTTAAAAACAAAAAACATAAGCAAAAATAATGTCATGAGCAATGCCAATAGCTCTAACTTTACCAATGCCGAGACCATTGCATTGTAAATGCTTGTTATCGTAGGTGGTTTGTGTATTGCCCTTGTTGTATGTTTGCTGTGACCCCTGTCCTCTACCTGCTCCTCTATTTCCGGGGCGACGAAAGGAGCCGCTCCGAAAGGACTGAGTCTGGAGAGCCCCCATGGACTTTGCAGTGTCCGTGTCCTTCTTTATTTTCTCTAGGGTGGTGTCAACCTCTGGGCCGAATAAATAGTCGGGGTTGACAGGCTGGTTGAGTATGTTGTTTTGCACCTCAGGTTTGAATCCGGAGATTCGTAACCAGGCATGTCGTCGCAGCATGACGCTAGTGTTTATGGCCCTGGCAGCTGTGTCTGCGGCATCCAGCGCGCACTTGATGGATGCGTTTGTGAGGAGCTGTCCCTCCCTGATGAGGATCTCTGCACCTTCTCTGAATTGGTCAGGGAGATGTTGGATTAGTTGCTCTAATGTGTCGTAGTGCGCTCTATCGTAGCGAGCGAGGAGTGCTTGAGTATTGGCAATGCGCCATATGTTGGCTGCCTGGGCGGCCACCCGTTTGCCAGAGGTCTCTAACACCTTGGACTCTTTGTCCGGGGGAGGAGCGTCACCTGTTGTTTGTGAGTGTGCCCTCTTGCGAGCATTCGCAACGACAATGGAATCCAGAGGTAATTGGCCTCTGATGTAAGTAGGGTCCCCAGGCGCTGATCTGTTTTTTTTGTCGATCCTGGGGTTTATCACTCTTGCCCTGGTGGGTTCCTTGAAGATGTCCTTTGCTGGTTTGAGGACACCCTTCAACATGGGTAGAGTTTTTATATTCCTTTCTGAGGATGCAAAAGTATCCATAAGAAAGTCGTCCTCGACAGTGTCCGAGTGAAGTTGCACCCCATGATTGGCCGCAGCACGTTCAATTAGAGCGTTGAACGCTGCCGTGTCCTCTGTGGGAGATGTTTTTGCTCCATAGAGTTGCGGGTCTTGTGCATCCATAGGTGCACCTGGGTCCACAGGGTCATCCCAAGTTTGATCAGGGTCCTGTTGGCCGTCAGGGTCCATATCTCCGGGGTAGGGGACTTGGTCACCCATGTAGTCCACCAACGCATCCGTGTCGGAGTGTGTGGGAGAGAAGGATTGTGGATCCTGGTAGGGTGAGTGGAAAGGTTCGTAAAGAACTGGTTCTGAAGCCACAGGCAGCTTTCTTTTAAGTGGAATCCTGAAGGAGTCCAAAGCCGGCTCCGAAGTTATTTTCCGTTTGTGGATAATCATCCTGCCGGTGTCGGCGTCGATTAGATGCGATGGAGACGTCTCCGCAGAGCGTTCGGCAGGCGTGATCGTGGTATGGGTCACCCGAGTCCTGATTTGGAACATTTTCGGGGCCGTGGATGGTGGCAGGCCAAAAGTAACGTTGGCTGGTGTCGAAGAGGCTGCTGGAGCTTTAATTGGTTCGGAGCCCGACGTGTCCTGGAGGACCATTTTCTTTTTGGTGCTTTGCGCAGCAATGGGTCGCGTCTGGAGCGCCCTCTAATCTTTTGCACCGACCGGTTCTGTTGAGGCAGTCGTGGATTTTTTCGGCGCCGGTGGGTCATCGAGTCGAGGGGCGGGAATGGCCGTCGACTTCTTCGATGAGTGTGGCTTTGGTGTCGCCGTGGAAGCGGTGTGAGACGCAGCAGGCTGTTTGACCTTTGGGGTCGGAGTCGATTGCGTCGGTGCCGGGAGCCGAGCAGGTTTGGTGGTACCGAAGGCCTTCTTCCTTATGTCGACTCCGACGTCGGCCACTTCGAGTTCGGCACCGAAGTCCCGTTTGGTGCGCTCGGTGCCGATGTGTTTTGCTGGCGTCGAAGGTGTGGAGGGCCTCGATCCGACCAGCGCCACTTTCGGTTTCGGTTTCAATTGAACCAATACAGCTTTCGGTTTCGGTTTTGAAGAAGGGAAACCAGCCGTTTTGGGCATTAATGGCTGCCGCTGAATGTCCGAGGCCGGGCCCGAGGGCGGGGCCGAAGAACTGCGGGATAGGTCTTGGGTAAGGCCCGAAGGCGATCCCTCGACCGGAGCTATAGACTGTTGCACTGGGCTTTCTTCAGTCTGAACGGGTAGGCCTTGCTCATCACCGGAGCTACTCTCTTCGGCCCCTAAGGCCTCATTGTAGTCTCCTACCTCGGTGTCGTCTTCATCTCTGCGAAAGAGTGTTTCGTCGACGTCTTCCGATCCGGAGTCATGTTCGGAAACGGGACTGGAGGGTAGGTTCTCCACTTCTTCGACATCTTCGGTCTCGGCGTTGAAGATGTCGGCCGGGGCCGGTGCCGCTTGCTGCGCCTCGAGTCTCGCCGCTCGTCGATTCCGTAGAGTCTTCTTGGATCGAAATCTGGCACAGGCCATGCATGTAGATTTGTCGTGATCCGGTGAAAGGCATTTGTTGCACACCGGATGGACGTCGACGTGGGGATATTTCGCATTGCATACCGGACACCTCTTGAATGGTGTCCTCGATTCCATCGTTGATGTCGAATCGACGGTCGGGTAAGATGTGAAAGTTTGTTCTGGAAGTTAGTAAACTAACAAAGATACTATCGATACCGATCGAGAACAGTACCGACGCGAACTAAAGGCCTTTTGGCCTGAAAAAAGATTTTCCTAACTTGAGTCAAGATAGCACATCCGAACCCAATGGCGGAAAAAAACAATCTGAGGATGGAGAGGATGCCCATGCGCACTGTAGTCCAGGGGAGGAGTCACCTATCCCAGGATACTTCGAAGACTCTTCCAGGACAACAACGTGCAAACATCCGGACCCAACACTAGGCGGCGATCTATGCACAGATATGAATTCAGCAGCCCACATGCCTCGAACACCTATTTATGTTTCCAGGGATGCCCGAAGAAGTGGTCGTAAATATGGGGGTCATGGAACACCTTCCGGGGGAGATGTGTGTGCCGCCGGAGAGCCAAGATGATGTTGTTGATAACGTGGGATAGAGTGTTTACATGTCAACGTTTTTCAATAAAGAGTTAAAAAGAAAACATTGGTAGAATCCAGCTTAGTTATATTGCACATAGGGTGTAATTTTAAGCTACCTCAACATTTTTTGCAGGACTTCACAAGTGAGCAGTGCTGGGGTGGTAACAGGACTGCTGCTTCAAACAATACCTCTTCTTGTGTTCAGGGGTGTCCAGCTTCGCTTCTTGTGCCCGGGCGCTATTCAGGTGCATGAGGGCACGTTTCTCATATGACAAGTGTATGGAAATGGCTCTTTTTGGGTGGTCATCCCCGTGTTTTTTGACTGAAACTGCTGGTTCTTTAACTAAGAGAGTGTACTGAGGACTCCTTACCAGAACTCAGTGACCTGATCCTAAAGTGTATGTCAAATTGGCTGTATCCAATTGGAAATGGCTAACTTACGTGTAAGTCCCTAGTATATGGTACCCAAGGCAATGCAAGTTTGCTGGGTACCTCAGGGATTGCAGAACTGGTTGAGCCACCCTGGAGGTCCTCATTTAAAACAAGTCTCCCAGTCTGCCACTGTGGACTGGTAGAGCAGTCGTGTTATGCAGGCCCGACTTTGCCATTGAAAGCAGTGGCAAAGACTCCAATTTACCCTGTGCATCTTTGTAAGTCACCCCTGTGGCAGGCCTACTGAGTCAGGACGTGTAGTTTACATGTTTTGAAACAAAAAATGTGTCACTGCCATTTTTGTGGAAAGGCTGTCACTCAATTGGCGAGTGCAGGATTACACACTGACCCCCCCCCCCCCCCCCCCCTTAGCTGTGCGCATACCTGAACAGTGAGACCAAAGTCGGCACTCCAAGGTATCAAACAACTTGTTACATTAAGCTCAACGTGAATCTCATGTCAAAATTAATTTAACTTGTTGCTGTGTGCAGCTTTTACAAAGCTGTCACTTTGCCGCCTTTAAAAAATCCTGTGCCTTCACTGGCACTTATGGGGCCTGTTCCACAAGCCACCTTTGTGCCATCCTGGTGAGACGTGTAAATGACTCTCAGGAAGGGAAACAATGAGGGATTAAGGACTGAGATGTGTTACCTCCCTCCCGCAGGATGCCACATGGGTACTGGCCACAAAAGGCAGGCTTCAAAGTGAAAGCCACCTTTGAAGGGCAAATGTGTAAAACTAGGGTGAAAGGCTGCCCCAATGTTTAGAGAGAGCTTGGCATGGGGAGCAGAAAAGGGAAATCAGTTGCTAAACCGGTTTCCCCAGGGGCATGTAACCCAGAGGTAGCCACACACCAGGGGTGGGCTAGTGAGACCCACACAACAAGAGGGTTCATGCTATCTTGATAGTAGGCAGGCAGAATGGTGACTCCTGAGATAGCCAGGTGCTACACTCCACAGGAAGTGATTACCAGGTGGGAGGGAACCTTGTACCCCATTGGCTAACCACAGCTCCTTGCCCCGGGGGCACTTTCAGATCATAAAGAGGGCACCCCTAGCACCCTGGCCTCGGATCTCAACTGACCAGGAAGGAGGACCGCAGGACTGCCCTGCTGCACTGAGGGGCCAGTAAGAGGCTGCACCATTGAAAACGAATAGTTTCTTACCTGTCGGTGTAGTTTTGCAGCTTGAAGATGTTTCTGGATTCACTATGCTGTGCATTATTCCGCGATCTTGTGGTTGGGTCCGGATTCGTAGTCTTTTCTTTGGTTTTTTTTGTTTTTTTGTAGCCCTGGTGGGCGGCGACGACCCACCATTTGGTGCACCTCCCGTGACGTCGTCGTGCTTCCTGCGGAAGTCCCACCTTTGGGGCGCCATCTTCGGGTTCTTTTTTCCTTTCCTTTTTTTTTTTTTTTTTTTAACCCTAGGCGATTGATTATTCCTTCTTGTCCATTTTTCTGTATGTTTTCATTCCTTTTGATCTTTTCCATTTTACCCCCTCTTCCTCCAGCCTCATCTTCCTGGCGGAGGTGGGTGGGTTCGCTAGTGAATCCAGAAAGATCTTCAAGCTGCAAAACTACACCGACAGGTAAGAAACTATTCGTTTTGCAGCGTGAATCTTTCTGGATTCACTATGCTGTGCATAGACTTTGTAGCGGTTTTCCTAATTCTGTGGCGGCTGGGTGGTAGATGAGCGTTGGTCGTTGAAAATGTGCTGAAGCACCTTCTGTCCAACCTGTGCTTCCTTGTTCATCTGAATGTCCACGCAGTAGTGTTTCGTGAACGTGTGCACAGATGCCCAAGTTGCCGCGAGACATATGTCCTGGATGGGCGTGTTCGCCAGGAAGGCAACGGTGGCCCCCTTCTTCCTTGTGGAGTGAGCCTGAGGCCCCTCCGCTAGCTCCTGTCCAGCCTGTTTGTGGCAGAATTGAATAGTGAGGGCAATCCATGTAGCGATGGTGCCCTTAGTCACTGGCCTACCCATGAAGCTAGTGGCAAAGAACACAAACAGCTGCTTCGACTTCCTGAGATCCTTGGTTCTCTCGATGTAGTGCATCACCGCTCTTCTAGCGTCGAGGGTGTGCAGAGCCTTTTCTGCGTTTGAAGTCTGGTTTTGGAAGAAACTTGGTATCTGAATACTCTGATTCATGTGGAACGCCGACACCACCTTGGGCATGAAGTGTGGGTCTGTCCTCAGGACTACCCTGTCCTTGTGAATCTGAATGTAGGGTTCCTGTAGTGTTAGTGCTTGAAGCTCGCTCACTCTGCGTAGTGAGGTGATGGCCACTAGAAAGGCCGTTTTCATCGTCAACATTTGCAGTGTGGCCTTGTGAATGGGTTCAAACGGTGCCTTCATGAGCTCCGTCAGAACCACGTTTAGATTCCATGCCGGCGGCGGCAACCTTTTCGGAGGGGCCATTCTTTTTGCTCCTTCCATGAATCTCTTCACCACCTGCGAAGTGAAGAAGCTTCCACCCTTTTCACCTCTGGTGTATGCAACGATCGCCGCTAGGTGTACCCTTAGGGAGCTCGAGCAGAGGTTATTCTTTAGAAGGTGTGTGAGGTACCTCAGTACTGTTAAGTCTCTTGTCATTCTGTTTTGCAGGCCCTTCTTCCTGCACCACACAGTGAATCTCTTCCATTTTGCGCTGTAGCATTTTCGTGTAGTTGGTTTCCTTGCCTCCCGTAGCACTCGCATAGTGCTCAGAGGCAATTTTAGGTGTGCGAACTCTAGGTCTTCAGGAGCCATGCTGCCAGGTTGAGGGTCTCTGGCTCTGGATGCAGGACCTCTCCGTTTTGCATTGAGAGCAGGTCCTTTCTCCTCTCGAACCTGTATGGATTGCCTTGTGCCATTTCTTGAATTTGAGAGAACCATGTCTGCCTTGCCCACTGCGGAGCCACTAGGATCAGAGTCATGTTGCTCGTTCTGCACTTCTCGAGCACTCTGTGCAACAGGGGTATCGGTGGAAAGGCGTAGGCAAATGTCCTCGACCAGCTTATCCATAGGGCATTTCCCTGGGATTGCTGATCTGGTTGCCTGGACGCGAAGCTTTGGCATTTTGCATTTTGGCGTGTTGCAAATAGGTCTATTGTGGGAGTTCCCCATCTCCGGAAAAGCTTCTCGGTTTCCTGGCCATTGAGCTCCCACTCGTGCGATGCCGAGGTCTGCCTGCTAAGCCAGTCTGCCTCCACATTGTCCTTCCCCGGTAGGTGAATTGCCAGTAGATCTATCCTGAGAGGTATAACCCATCTCCAAATCTCCTGAGCCAGAGAGGAGAGAGGGAACGACTGTGTCCCCCCCTGTTTGTTGATGTAGAACATTGCCGTGGTGTTGTCTGTTTGAACCAACACCCTCTGGTTGTACAGGTGCCTCTGGAATGCCTTCAGGGCTAGCAGGATTGTTTTCAACTCGAGGTAATTGATATGGCGAACCGCATCTGCTGGAGCCCACAGACCCCTCACTCTGAGGTTGTCCATGTGCGCTCCCCACCCCTTTTGCGATGCGTCCGTGGTAATGGTCATTGTTGGGTTTGGTGGTGTCAGGCTTCTCCCTGCTGTCATGTTGTCTCTGTTCCACCAAGTTATCTCCTCCTGCACTGCGTGCCTAACAACCACTAGATCCTCCCAACTTCCGCTTGCTTGTGACCATTGCTGTTGTAGCCATTCCTGGAATGGTCTCATGTGCAGGCGTACATTCGGCACCAGCTGGATACACGACGCCATCATCCCCATCATCTTGCTCACTGACCTCACTGTCAGAGCTCGCCCCTTCTGGTAGAGCCGCGTCTCCTTCAGCAGGGCATCTGTTCTCCTGTCGCTGGGCACCACTGTACTGTTCAGGGAGTTGATTTTTGCCCCCAGGAAAATCTTCACCTGCTCCGGTTCCAGCGATGACTTCCCCCAGTGAATCGAGAACCCCAGATTCGTGAGAGTGTCTGTTACGTGTTTTGCGTGCCTCTCGCACTTCTCGCGTGAGTTTGCCTTGACCAGCCAGTCGTAGGGGTAGACGTGTATCCCCTGCCTTCGTAGGTGGGCCGCGACCGCCGACAGGCATTTTGTAAAAACCCTCGGCGCCGATTTTAATCCGAAGGCCAGGGTTGTAAACTGGTAGTGTTCCTGGTCGATGTTGAACCTTAGAAGGCCCTTGTGTCTTCTGTTTATTGGGATGTGCAGGTAGGCATCCTTGAGGTCCACGGTGACCATGAAGTCCCCGTCTCTTATTTGGGGCAGAACCTCCTGCAGCGAAGTCATTTTGAACCTTTGCGTTCTGATGAACTTGTTTAGGTACCGCAGGTCCAGGATGGGTCCGAGGTTTCCGTCTACTTTCGGGACCACAAAGTAGTTTGAGTAGACCCCCTTGTTGCGTTCTCTGAACGGCACTGCCTCTATGGCTCTCTTTTCTAGAAGTTTCCGTGTTTCTTCTCTGAGTAGGGCCAGTTCTTGAGCCGATCTCTGCCTTCCCTTTGGCTTCCTGTTTGGAGGTTTTTTCTCCAAATCTACGCAGTATCCGTACTGCATGATGTTCAGTATCCACTTGTCTGTGGTTATACGCCGCCACTCCTGAAGGTAGAACCTCAGTCTTCCGCCTACTGGTGTTGTATGCTCGTAGGCTTTTTATACTTCTCTCCCCCCTGATGTTACTGTTTTGCGCCTCACCCTTGGGGGCATGTCGAGGGTAGGCGTCCTCTTGCGTGCTGAGTCACTTTGATGAGGGCTGGTCACCCCCCCCTTTCCTCCTCTGGCCACGTCCGTTCCCTCTCCCGCGAAAGGACTGGCCCCGAGGTTGGTACTGCCAGTTTTGCTTCTGTTGACCTTGTCCGTGACTTTCACCCTGCTGACTCTGCTGGAACGTCTGGTGCGACGCCCCCTGCTGGCTTCCTCCCCTACCGTAGGGTCTCCTTGAGGGATTGCCTCGCCTCATTCCCCTCAGCTGTAGGGCCCCCATGGACCTCGCCGTTTCGTTTTCTTTTTTCAGCTGGGTGAGTTTCTCGTCTACTGTTGCTCCGAACAGTGTCTCTCCGTTGAAGGGGGTGCTAAGGATGTTGTTCTGCACCTCCGGTTTGAATCCCGAGATTCTTAGCCATGCATGCCTTCTCTCGGTGACCCCTATGGCCATGAGTCTTGCTGAAGTCTCTGCCCCGTCCAACGCCGTCTTTATACAGGAGTTGGCGATGTTTTTGCCTTCGTCTACCAGGTGTGAGGCTCTCTGGCGGTATTCTTCGGGGATGTGCTTTACTAGCTCCCCCATCTCGTCCCAGTGCTGGTACTGGTGTCTATTGAGGAGTGCATTGGAATTCGCCATGCGCCAGTGCATTGCGGCGTTCCTCTCGACTTTTCTTCCTGCGAGGTCTATCCTCCTGCTCTCTTTATCAGGTGGTGGGCCCGAAGTTGCTGGTACGTTGGCCCTTCTCCTGGCCGTGGAAGCTATGATGGAGTCGGCGGTGACGCTACCTTTGATGTAAGGGGGGTCCAGGGAAGAGTGCTTATATTTCTTCTCAGTCCTGGGCGTGATCGACCGGCAGGTCGCTGGTTCCTTCAAGGCTTCTCTCCCCTGATTCATCACACTTTGTAGCATGGGGAGGAACTGGCTCCTCGTCTGGATGGGGAGCAGGGTCTCGATGAGAAAATCGGCTTTCGGCTTCTCTTCGTCGAGTTTGACGCCGAAGGCTGTCGCTGCGCTCCTGACCACCATATTGTACACCCCGATGTCGTCGGGTGGCGAAGGCCTCGAAGGGTACGTGTCCACGGGCTCCTCCGGGTTTCCGGTGTCGAGATCCTGCCATTCGATGTCGTGGCTGGTAGATGGCGCCGAGCCGTAGAACGACTGCTGGTCTTCTTCCTCGGCTTCGCCTTCATAATAGGTCTCGTCTTCCTCTTCGAGATCCCTCGTCAGGCCCTCGGTGTCGAATTCGTCCTCGACCACGTCCGTCGGTGGAACCGTTGGAATTTTGAATTCCTTCATCTTGGCGTCGAACTCCTTCTTCCTTTGAAGGATGTTCTCCATTTCGGCCTCGAGCCGCCTCTTCTTTTTCTCCATCTCGGAGATGGTTTCGGCGTCGACCGCTGGTCTTTTCGACGAAACTTGCGTCGACGTCGACCCTTCTTTCTGCGTCGATCGTCCCGTTTCCTGGGTTGTCTTCGACGACCCTTGCTTTTCGGCGTCTTTCGGCACCAGGGAGTCCTTTTCGAAGGATCCGCTCGGCCTCTTGTCCGTGGTTCCCCCTTTGGTCGTCGAAGTTTTCGGCGCCGGGGCTCCCTTCGTGGACTTTGACTCAGATTTTCTCGAGTCACCCTCGTGTTTGAGGTATTTTCTGTTTTGCGCTCGACGATTCTCTTACCTCGTCTTCTTTTTTCTTGTCGGTCTCTACGACCGTGAAGTTTTCGGCTGCCTCGGCGACGTTGTCCTCATCGTCCGTGGAGAGGCCCAGATCGTAGAGCGACGGGGCCTTACCCTTGCCATCCATGCTGGCGTTGGCTCTTCTCTGCCGATCTCTCACCCAGAGCGTCTTAGGCGCGAAGGCTGAGCAGGCGTTGCAGTCCTTACTCTGGTGTTCGACCGGTAGGCAGAGGTTGCAGACCGGATGCTGGTTCTTCTGCGCGAACTTGTGGTGGCAGTTTGGGCAGAACTTGAATGGCGTCTTGTCCATTGCGCTCAGGGCCTGCGAGTGCGCATTCTCCAAGGTCGTCGAAGAAAAGGCGCCAAACCTCCTTTCTTCGCGCTCCTGATGAAGTATCTTCCTTTCCTGTGATATCTTCGTAGTATTTATCGACGAAACTCGCTTTTCTTTCTTCTTCCTTCGATTGTAATTCTGGAGCTTCCCGAGGACGATCCAGACCCAACGGCGGAAAAAAGAATCTGAAGATGGCGCTCCAAAGGTGGGACTTCCGTAGGAAGCACGACGACGTCACGGGAGGTGCACCAAATGGTGGGTCGTCGCCGCCCACCTGGGCTACAAAAAAAAAAAAAAAAAACCCCAAAGAAAAGACTACGAATCCGGACCCAACTACAAGTTCGCGGAATAATGCACAGCATAGTGAATCCAGAAAGATTCACGCTGCAAAACTGCACCTGCTGGATGGCGAAAAGAGGGACTGAGTGCCTGCCTTGTCCTGCTGAAGCAGAAGAGTGTCTTCATAGTCCAGTCAAGCCAACAGACTTCAAGGGTCAGCTGACTGTTCGCAGCACAGGGACACAAGAGCTGAAGAAGCCTGCAAGGACAAGTTGGTAATCCAAAGTCTTCATGCCACAACCACCACCGCCATGCAGCACCGAGGACCAAGACCCAATGCACAGAGTTGTACCGGAGTTTGCTGAACGTGGGAGTGCTGTCAGAGTTGCTGGAACATTCCAAAGGCAAGTTAATGACTTAGGAAGCATTGGCCTGTGACAACGGGCGACTGGTAGTCCAGTGGTGACTGAAATTCAGCTGGACCAGAGAGGAGTTCAAGGGGTGTCGACATTGCAACCAGCCACCCACCCCCGCCAGCTTGGTGGACCAAGAAATACCTGCAGGAAGACACCCATCAACCGTGTCAGATCCACAGCATCCTTCATCCAGTGCATCAGGACCACTCCACAGGAATCCTTTGCAATGCAGATAAAGTATCTGGAACTGCTTGAAGACTGTATCTTCTGTGGAGGTAACTATTTCTGAGAACCTTGCTGCCCCCCCCCTCCTTCCCCCCGCCCCCGAATAGCTCCTTGCCAGAGTTGGTCAACCCAAGTAACTCTACCTGACCACATTGGCACTTGCCCAAGTTTCCCTTGAAAGATTTAATTAGTGTCGAGTCAGTGGAGTTTGCCACGGTTTGTTCAAGGTTGAGTGAAATTGCTTTGATTTATTATTGCTTGTAAATTCCATCTAACTAGAACCCTCCACTGGATCTTTTTGTTTAGGCGACTAAATTCTTATATAAAAATATAGTATACTTTTGTAAACTAAGTATACTTTTTTTTTTAAAGTATACAAAAGTATACTTTTTGTAATATAGTATACTTTTGTCCGGTTCTTGTGTTGTGTCGATTTCTACTTCAATTATTTTAGTGCTGTTTAAATGCTTTACACTTGTCCCTTTGTGTAAGCCTTGCTGCTCAGAACCACAGATATCCAGGTTTGAGCTGAAGGTCTAACAAACTGAACGTACGGGTCGTAAAGTGGTTGATAAGTGAATTACACAGTGAGGCTGCACAATCACACAATATATCACACCAAATTTCCTTACAACAAGTAATAAGAGCCTAGGTACCCGAGCTATTTTGACATCCTGTGACCGACATCTGAATCCAGCAGTTATGAGATGGCTTGAAACCTGTAATTTTCGTGGGAGAAAACTTCCCTAGAACACAGTCTGAATGGTTTATGGGAGTCATCGTAAGGTAAATGGCACTTAATAAAAATACTGTCCCAGGGTAGGGCAGTGCAAATTTGCAGCATGGCTGCACAGCGCCTCCTAGCGGCATAAAGGAGCCACTTCGAGGGGGAATACTCTAGATCCAGTCTGGTGCCTTGAATATTCTAAAGGTGTCGAATCTGCAGTTAGACGTTATCATCAGAAATACATCTTTAGACTCATTTTGAGCATGCTTGTCACATGTCCTGTATTGTTCCAAATGCAGAGCAATTCCCTGACACTGGGAATTGTCAAAACTGAATTTGATATGACACCGTAAAGTACTGACAGCTTACCTTTACAACTTTTGATACAAGTTTGTAAGTACCAGCACGAAGTTTCTGAAGAGCACGATATGCATCTTGTCTGTGAACCATCGAAATATAAGCACAACCTCTGGGAGGAATCATCTGAATGACAAAGAAAAAAACAATTACTCTACAATTTATCAAAGAATATGTCTACTAACAGTCTCAGCAGCCTTAATGAAACTACAAAGATTTGGCAAAAGTGCACCAGGCAACTCCAGTCAAAAGAGATGATTGTAACGTTGCTTAAATTGAACACTAGATCACTATCATTTGCATGTTCCCCATAATTTCTCCAATCGAACAGTTTTTGAAAAGGTGCATGTGGCAGAAACATGCCTTAATGTCGCTGAAGAATTGAAAAACTAACGAGCTGTTCATTTGTAACTCGTTCAGGAAATGAGACTATTTATCCCGATGGCATATACATCTATTACAACCATAATTAAATAAAACAATTAACTTCATTTAGATGTTTGAAACAATATTTTTAGGACAGTTTGCCAAACCAAAGCATTTTGACAGGTTTGAATATCCATACAGTAGAGCTTAGTAAACAAGTGTGCCTTTGACCATTTAGAAGCTCTGCATAGGTCTGCTATCTGAATACTTCCTAAGACATGGTAGCCCCTTTCTTACATGCAGAATGCGCTATTATCTTAGTTGTAGGGTAGCACATCTGTATGCACCTAACAGTCCATCTGGTAATCCCACCTTTAGAAATGGGCTTAGAGAGTTGAAGTTTGGAGGAGACAAACAGTTGCTGAATCTGTCTGATGCAATTAGTTTTATCATATTAATATATAAAAGCTCTTTCACCATCTAACTGTGGGTGGGGAAAGAAAATGGCCAACTTGATTATTTGGTCAATATGAAAAAGAAAAACCATCTTTAGAAGAAACTGAGGCTTGTTTGCAGGACCACCCTATCTCTGTGTACATGATTGAACAGCCAGGTATTAGAAAAGCAGCAGCCGGAGCTGAAAATCCAGAGAAAGTATGTCTCACTTACTGAACAAATGAGGTTGAGAGGGAATGTACATTTCTACAATGTGCCAGTGATACTCAACAAATAAACACCCTGCTACCTTTGGGTATTACATGATTGATCAAACACAGTCAGAGTTTCTCTTGGTAGTGTGACAGGAGTTATGGCCCCAGAAATTATTTCTGGGGATGGAGTCACATCTTCAGAAGAATCGAATACCATAGCTCTCGCATCCATGATGGAGTGACCACCCTTGGCGGGAGTGGGGGTGCCAGAGCGTGGGCGGCCGTGGGAAGGTTTGGGGGGAATCATACTTATTGCCTCATTTTCTTTACAACTTATGGAATTAGAGCTGGAGGAAATGTGCAGACAAATATTTCTGGCCAATTCATCCACAGTGCATTGCCCATGAACAGAAGGTGTGGTTCCCTGGAAGCAAAGTTGACATATATCAACTGTCCTGACGCTTTGCCTCTCTATGATTCAATAGTCTTTATTCGTTTAACCACTACATGACTGCACAATTTCCATGACTGATATCTTCACCTGTAAGCAAGTGCTTTAAGTTGTGGAAGCACTTGAGCTACTCATATTTGCACAATGCAGACCTCCTGCTGGAGTCCGAAATTATGGAATCTCAATTAATTAGCAGTTTATCAACTTATCTCTACAAGACAGCCATGAAGATGGTCCCACATTAATACACTAGAGACCGAATCGTCAACAGTAGTTCCACTCAGTAGCAGTTCCTCCGCTAAGGCGGAGGAGCGTTGCCCCACTGACTTCAATAGGAAAAAGAAAATGATAAAGTATCTTTATCATTTTCTTTTATCTATTGAAGTGAGTGTCCTGTGGGGTGGGGCAGGCCACAGCAGGGAGATGAGTGGTTTGCACTCCTTAAGTGCGCAGGACTGTTTGGCCACCCCTCTTCGGCCGGCCAAACAGTCCTGCTTACTTTGCATCTTCTACTGCAGGCTGCATTATCCAACCTGGTTAGGAACATGCAAAGCCTCCAAATCCCCGTCTGAGCGCCTTGGTTCGGCACTCAGACCAATCACAACGCTGCAATGGCTCACAGACAAGTATAAAATGAACGCTTGGTAACAAATTATACATACACTGCAAGGGAGGACTCCTGGAAATGTCGTCACCCATTGAAAGGAGTGAGGCTCACTGAGCAGAACACCAAATAAGAGTAGCGAACAAGGAAATGAGCATACCTCAAATCACACTTATACGCGGTCTAAAAAAGAACCACATAATCACCTGCAACCACCTTATCCTACTCTTCACCCATACCTACCCTTCCCCAAGCTGGACCCTTGACAAGGGCTAGTACTTACATTTTATCTGTAAATGGTTTAAAACGTGTGACACAAGGAAAATGGATGATAGTAGCAGTTCTACTAGGAGAACATTTATTAATGTATTTAGTGTGATGTAATATGCTGGATGGAGTAGTTTCTTTTCTGTAACTCCAGTTCTGTAGTAGGGGTATCTCTGTTATAGTCATAATCTAGTGAATAGTCCCGCCCATGTGCGTGGACCCCGGAGCAATAAAAAATAATCTCTAAAGGTGACAAATCATGCAGACCTGCATACACCTTTAAGAGAGAATTTAATTTAAATACAGATAATGCAGCCTATACCCACAGGCTACACTGTCCAGTACTTCAACTAGAATTCTACCAACATCCACAAACAGCACTGCCTGTCCAGCTTTTCTCCACATAGGAAAAAACCCTGCCTCTACCTGCAAAAGCCTCTGGAATGATAGAGAGGAAGGAGTGGACAGACAAGCCCCATAGGCTGCCATTATGTGGCTTAGAACAGGATACTGTGCCTTTAAGAAAACTTTCCAGATTTCCAGAACTTTCCCCAGTATCCCAGAATGCCCAGCAGGTCCCATTTACTTTCCGTTCTTTTTGAAGGCGTAGCACGCCAGACCTGTAGCATTCTACCTATGAATAATTATCTCTCCACCGGGGAGGAGGGCGGGCGCTTATGACTATAACAGAGATACCCCTACTACAGAACTGGAGTTACAGAAAAGAAACTACTCCTTCTGTAGTAGGGGATCTCTGTGTATAGTCATAATCTAGTGAATAGAATGGCAAGCCCATCCCCACACAACAACAGCGGTGGAGAACAACAAGACAAAACCACTACTGTGCTAACAAATTTCGCAGCGAAGCCTGCCCAACCTGAGCATCTGCCCTGGCATCAGAGTCCAGACAGTAATGCGCAGCAAAGGTAGGGACCGACTTCCAAGTGGCCGCCTTGCAGATTTCCGCAATAGGAACATTACGTAGCAAAGCCGTCGTGGCAGCTTTGCCCCTGGTGGAATGAGCCTTAGGTTTACCCCCTTAGGTCCTATTAGCCTTTTGATAACACAATTGTATGCAGGACACAATCCACCGAGAAATGGACTGCTTAGAGGTCGCAAGACCAGTCCTGACTGATCCATAATTAACAATTGGTCAGACCTACGAATATCCTTGGTCTTATCCAGATAAAATTTCAACACCCTCCGAACATCCAGGGAATGGAGAGACCTTTCCGCTGGCGAAGAGGGATTCTGAAAGAACGTAGGTAAAGTTATGGTCTGGTTGACATGAAAGTCAGAGATAACCTTAGGAAGAAATTTAGGGTGAGTACGCATCACAACCTTAGCAGCATGAAATACAGTATAAGGTTCTTGACAACATAATGCCTGAAGTTCACTCACCCTGCGGGCCGATGTAATGGCCACAAGGAACGCCGCCTTCCAGGATAGGTGCTGCAATGAAGCCTTGTGAATGGGTTCAAAAGGCTCCTTCATCAATCTGGACAGCACCACATTCAAGTCGCAGGAAGGTGAGGGAAGTCTGACGGGAGGAAACACTTTCTTCAAGCCTTCCAAAAAATCCTTGACCACAGGGATCTGAAAGAAGGAAGTCTGTGAAGGGCATTTCCTGTAAGCAGTCAAAGCAGCCAGATGAACCTTAATGGAATGGAAATTAAGGCCAGACTGCGCCAGATGTAAAAGGTACGGAAGGATGACATCTTCCTTACATGTCGTCGGATCAAAGTTCTTGGACTTACACCAGATACAGAACCTCTTCCACTTGTAAGCATAGGATGTCCTAGTGGAAGGTCGTTTAGACTCCTTCAGTATGTCCATACAATCGTCTGGTAGATTCAGATGGCCATATTGCACTATTTCAGGAGCCATGCCGCCAAACTCAAAGACGAGAGGTTGGGGTGCACCATCCGCCCCCCGAACTTCGTGAGAAGGTCCGGCCTGCACGGCAACCGCATGTGAGGAAGGAGAGACCAGTAAAGTAGGTCCGTGAACCACCACTGCCTGGGCCACTCCGGGGCAATCAGGATCATCCGCGCCCTGGACTGGGACAGCTTGATGAGCACTGCCGGAATCAGGGGAATGGGTGGAAAAGTGTACAGAAAGCTGTTCGACCAATCGATCCATAGCGCATTCCCCAGCGTCCCCCGCAGGTAGTACCTGGATGCGAAGTCTCGGCATTTGCTGTTTTCGGCGGTGGCGAACAGATCTACGTCTGGAGTCCCCCACCTTGCGAAGACTTCTCCTAGTACTTCGTCGTTTATGACCCATTCGTGGTTTTCCTGAATCAGCCTGCTCAAGGCGTCCGCCTGAGCATTCCGCACCCCTGGCAGATGCGTGGCCATAATCGTCAGTCCTCGGGCCAGCAGCCAATGCCAGATCGCCTGCGCCTCCTGCGACAGAGTGCGCGATCTCGACCCCCCCCTGCTTGTTGAGGTAATACATCGTGGTTGTATTGTCCGTCTGTATCAGCAGCGAGTTGGTCTGGAAGGACGGAAGGAAGGCCTTCAGTGCCAGGAAGACAGATCTGAGTTCCAGGAAATTGATGTGGTACGTCGATTCCAAAGGCGACCACTTTCCTTGAATCTGCAAGTCCCCGGAATGCGCTGCCCAGCCCTGGAGAGACGCATCCGTCACGACACTCGTCGTGGGAATGTCCTTGTGGAAGGGAACCCCCTTGAGGAGGTTTTCCGCCGAACACCACCACTTCAGAGACTGAAGAGCATGCAGCGACAGTCGTATCTTGTCGTCCCAAGAGCCTGTCCTCTGATCCCAATGATCCTCCAAGCACTCCTGCAGTGGTCTCATGTGTAGCCGTGCGTGAGGCGTGAGGAAGATACAGGAGGCCATCGATCCCAGTAGAGAAACACCTTCCTCACTGTCGTCGATGGAGCAGTCCTGAGGTCCTGAGCCTTCCGAAGGAGTGATAACCGTCTCTCCTCCGAAGGAGACACGCTTGCTGACCGCGTATCGATGGAGGCTCCCAGGTACTGTATGCACTGGACCTGAGTCGGGACCGATTTGGACATGTTGACGTGTAACCCCAGCTTGTGCAAGAGAGAGCACGTCCATCGGAAGTGATCTTGCGCTTCCGAGAAGGATGAAGCCTTGATCAGCCAATCGTCCAGATACGGGTAGACAAACACCTTGTTCCTCCGCAGATGTGCCGCCACCACCGCCATGCACTTCGAGAAGGTCCTGGGCGCAGACTTTAGCCCGAATGGCAGTACTGTGTATTGATAGTGATTGGCACCGACTTGAAATCGCAGGAACTTCCTGTGCTTCCGTGCTATGGGCACATGGAAGTACGCATCCTGTAGATCTATGGCACAGAGCCAGTCTCCCCGTTGCAGCTGAGGGTAAATCTGGTGCAACGATAGCATGCGAAACTTCTCTCTGCGAATCCATTTGTTTGCCTGTCGCAAATCCAGAATGGGCCTGAACTCGTTCTTGTCCTTCTTGCGAACCAGGAAGAACCGAGAGTACAGACCTCTTCCCCTTTGAGACAGAGGTACCTCTTCTACCGCCTTTTTTCTCAACAAGATGTCTGCCTCCGCCTGGAGCTCTCTCAGCTGCAACTGAGAGCTGACTGGCGGAATCGCTGGAGGCGGGCTGATAAACCGAAGACTGTATCCATTGCAAACAATATTCAGCACCCACTTGTCCTGAGTAATTTTTCTCCACTCTGCCGGAAAAAGTTGAATGCTTCCCTCCACTGGAGTGGGTAACGGTTGAGGGGGAAGTAGCCGCTCAGGGCCGAGACCCGGCCGGGCCCTTGGTAGTGGTAGTCGCCTGCTGGCCTCCTCTACCCCTCTGGCGTTTCTGGAAGGGCTTCCGTAACTGCTGCTGTTGGTGCTGCTGCTGTCCCGAACCCTGCCCACGCCCTCTGCCCGAAGACCCGAACCGCCTCTGGAACGGGCGCGTCTTCTTCTCGGCCTTCTCCAACCCGACGGCCGTCAGGGTTTCCGCCTCCGCCTTCATGCGGGCCATCTCATCATCCGCATGTTTTCCAAATAGGGTTTCCCCCGAGAAGGGCAGGTTGGCCACTCTATGCTTCGCCTCTGGTTTGAGGGACGTCAGGCGCAGCCACGAATGCCGCCTCTGGTGGACGCCATGACAGTAGGCGTGGGCGGCCAACAAGGAGACATCCGCCGCCGCGCCGATCACCTGATTAGAAACCAGCATGCCTTCGCACACTGTTTCCAAGAAGTCCTCCTTCCTGTCCCGGGGCAGCAGGTCCGCATACTGCTGCAGGGACTCCCACAGGGCCCGGTCGTAACGGCCCATAAAAGCCCCTGCACTCGCCACCTTCACGGTGGTGGCGGCGGTCCCACACACCTTCCTGCCCGCAGAATACAGCCAGCGGCTTTCTTTGTCAGGCGGGACCGTCGATGAAGGGGCGGTCGCATGTTGTTTCCTCGCCGCCGTCACGATGACCGAATCAGGCTTCGGGTCCACCCTCAAAAAGGTAGGGTCCGACTCCGGGGCCCTATACTTTTTCATGAGCCTGGAGGGGGCGGCCTTCGTCACCGCGGAAGTGAGGAACAGCTCCAACGCGGGTTCCACCAGTCCTGGTACAAGGGGCAGTAGGGGGCGAGACAGATGTTTCTTATGAAGTGTCTCGAATATCACGGACGTCGTGGGTGTTGGAACCGTCACAGTGATACCCAACTTTGCTGCCCCTTTCAACAGCACCTCTTGGAAAGAGACCAAAAAGTCCACCGGAGACACCCTAGTCCCCGGCGAGTCCGACAGCGTCGGGGAAAAGTCTCTGGTCGAGGATCGCGTGTGCAACCTGGACCTGTGCCTCCTACGGCGTCGTCCTGAGTCCGACGATGACCGTCCATGGCTCCGTGATCTTCTCCTCCTGAGAGAGCGGGAGCGCGACCTCTTCGGCTTCGGTCTGCCCGCCGGTCTAGCCGGTCCCGGCGACCGCGGGCGTCGCGGCTTCGGAGTCCCCTGCGGCGGAGTCGGGTACCTCGGAAGGGAAACCGACCGCGGGGGAACCGCCGGCAGCCCCAATGGAGTGTGTGGTAACGACCGAGGTGGGGGCGGCGGAGGCAGTGGCTGCGGATGTGGAGGCGGTGGTGGCGGTGGAGGTGGTGGTGGCGTTGGTGGTGGAGGCGGAGTCGGAGGTGGTGGGGGAGGAGGCGGTGACGTAGGCATCCGAGGAGGCGTATACACCACAGAGTACACCGATCCCGATGACTCTCTCTTCCTCGACGGCGATCTTCGCCTCGACGGCGATCTGCGCCTCGACGGCGATCTTCTTGACGTCGAGCGTCTCGACGTCGATCGTCTCTTCGACGGCGACGTCGACCGTCTCCTCTTCACCGACGGCGAACGGCGATCTCCCCTCGACGGCGAACGCCGACGCCGGGTCCGATCTCGACGCCGACTGCTGGATGGCGACGTCGACGGCGTCGTCGCCGAAGATGCCGGTGTAGTCGACGGCGGCCTGTTCAGGTCCCTCGACGTCGACGCCGCTTCTCCCCAGAGCCCTGGGGAGACGGCGAACAGATAGTAGTCATCCTCCTCGACGCCGCCGTCGACGCCCTCGACGGGGAGTGGGGACGCTTACTGGTCTTCCTGCCCCTGGGGAGCCCCCCAGAGGCCTTAGTATGGGCCAAATCAGCCCCTCCAGACCCACCTGGTGCCTTCAGCCTTCTCTCCTCCAGGA
This sequence comes from Triturus cristatus, assembly GCF_964204655.1. Lineage (NCBI taxonomy): Eukaryota > Metazoa > Chordata > Amphibia > Caudata > Salamandridae > Triturus > Triturus cristatus. The sequence continues at coordinate 895,142,369 of NC_140589.1, forward strand.
CTTGAAGCCTGATCTTCATTCTGTCCCTCAGGGTCCTGGCTGAGAACGAGTGGCAGATATCACAGTCTTCAGGCACGTGGGACTGGGGAAGGCAACCTATACACACCTCGTGTGGATCTGTTTTAGCCTTTTTTCTACCACATTCCGGGCACTTGTCGAACAAGCAAGGCATGTTGACAGTACCAGCCACTAAGCACTTGATAAAGTGACAAAAATCTACAATAAACCCTTGAAAAGGGGAGAGCTCAATGTGAGAAAGTGCCATCTTTCTTGCATGGTATGCCCCCACTTTTTGCTAAATTGCTGAATGAACTTCGATTGAGTGTACCCTGGGTTCCTGCCAATCAGGTGCCCAGGGCCTATGTTCCTTCCTTAAACCACACAAACTCCCAATTGGCAAACCCTAGCCACATGTCAGCCCCTAGTAAATGGTACCCTAGGTACCCAGGGCCTTGTGGCCAGGGAAGGCCTCTAAGGGCTGCAGCACTCATTGTGCCACCCTCAGAGGCCCTGTACCCTTACACACACACTGCCCTTGCAGGCTGAGTGTCTGGGTGCAGGACAAAACAAAGAGTCGACATGGCACACATCACTGTGTACCATGCCCATCACCTACACTGCCAAGGCATATGTCAGCCACCCCTCTAGCTGGGTGCATTACGCCTATGGTGTGGGCGCAGGAGCCCTGTGCCCCTACAGTACCCGGGTCCATTCCTGGGCACTGTAAGTGCAGTGCTGTCATTTAAGAGTACATGGTGCTGAGAGCTTGTCAAACACGAGCTCCATAGCACCATATTGGCACCACTGAAGCCTGGGAAGTTTGGTATCAAACTTCTCAGCACATTGAACCCACACTGATGCCAGTGTAGGATTTAATGTACTAAGCACCCCAGAGGGCATCTTAGAGATGCCCCCTTACAGCTAACTTACAATCCACGTCTGCTCTGAGGCTGCCCAGGCTGCCACACAGCAGACACGTTGCTGGACCCCTGGGTGGGAGAGCCCCTGCTCTCCCGGGCCTGCAACAATGCACATCCTGGGTGAGGTGAGAAATCTCCTCCCCCAGGATGAGCAAAGGGAAGCTTCAAAGGCAGGCCGCCATTTGGAGTTTCCCCAGGCCACTGCAACCCCCCACTCTGGCGGGAAGCTTGGCCGGAAACCCCATACAAGGACAGGGGATGTGCCAGCCTGCCCACACCACCCCTCAGGTGGGGGAGGCGAGGTGAAGCACATCTCCGGGCTCTCGCCATCTTGAAGATGGGAGGCCCTACCCTATCAGGATTAGGCTACTGCCCCCCTCCCACAGGAGAGAGGCAGGATAGGGGGTGTACCCATCCCAGGACAAGGACCCATTGGTCCCTGGCCTTCACCTACCTGTAACGCCCCTAAATCTGGTATTTAGGGGCACCCTGAACCTTCCTTCCGCAGATTCCAGATAGAAAATTACAAGAAGAGCAAGAAGAACAAAGACCTGCCCTGCAGCTGCTAAAAAGAGAAGAAGACACCAACTGCTTAGGCCCCAGCCCTCCCGGCCTGTCGACTCTCGAACCTGCACCAGCGCGGCATCTCTCGTGGCCAGCAACCTCACCAACCCCGGAGGACCTGGCTACCTTTTGGCTCTAAGCCCCTGGGACTCCCATGAGTAGAGGCTCTACTCAAGAAACCTATTTTTAACCCCTGGCAGCAGCCCGGGACCGCGGACCCAACACACTCTGCACCAGCCAAGCCTGGCCAGTGCCGGAGTGGACAAAGACCCTGAGGACGACCCCACGGCGACTGTGACCCCGAGTCCGGCACCCAAGGACCCCCCTCGACATCCCGGAAGAAGCCTGCAGCCTCAGAACCAAGTGCCACCCCAGCCGCGATCAACCAGAGGGTAAGATTCCCGACGTCAACAGGCACCCCTGCACCCGGCGGCCCCCTGTGCCCAATCCCGGGGTACCCACCTAACCTACAACTACCCAACTTACCTCTCGAAGTGGTGGTGGCACCTGAAACATCCTCATCCCCGAGCCTGCAGCCTTTTTCCAAACCGGAACATTCCCATTGATTTCCATTGAGCGCCCGAAGGCTCAAAAGCACCCTGCACCCAGCCGCCCGAGTGGCCCTGGCAGTGCCCTCTCTACACTAACCTACTTCCCCACTTGCCCTGAGTGAGTGACCAGGAGCCCAGCTCCCACAGCCGCGTGGCTTGCCAGACAGCAGCCACCAACCAAGGCCCCCCTATCCCTCATAGGATAACATTGGGCCTAACTCTCTCTGCACCCGGCCGTCCTGAAACCGCTGAGGGTGAACCAACTGTACCTACCTGACACTGGGGGACCCCTGAGTCCATGCCCGGAATTTCAACTCTGCCAGTCGAGTACTTACCCTTAAACCGCTAACTTCATTTTCCTCATAGGGTAACATTGACTGGCTTTTTCTTCAAAAATCTTTTAAGTGTGAACTTTTCAAAACTGCAAAAATTCACCAAAAATCAGCCAAGTGACAAAAACGAATTTACTCACCTGCTCCTAGGTGAGCTCCCAGTGCTGGATCTTGGTGCCCAGCCCTGACCCTGAAAAGTGTTCACAACTATACTTACCTCTAACTCATTTTTCCCCCATAGGAAACCATTGTCTGCTTTTCTGTGAAATTTCTTCTAAGTGTCTATTTTTGCAAATTTGAAATATTCTTTTAAAATCGTACCATTTCTGCAAACGAAATTACTTACCTGCTTTTGATAAGGACCCCAGTCCTGGGTCTAGGCACCCAGTCCTGGACTACTAAAGTAACGATAAAGTACTCTACCTGCAATGTGAATTTCTTGCCATAGAGATCCATTGAATGTTTTCTTTGAAATATTTTCTAAGTGCTAACTTTTGAAATAGCTAAATATTATTTAAAAATCATTACAGTTATTAAGTCGACTTTCATCACTTGATTCTGAATACTGACCCAAGGCTGGTTCAAGGAGCCAGACCTGGAATTCCAAAAGTAATCTGAAAAAGTAATTTATTACAAATAACCTGAATTTACCATTGAGCTCAATGCATTGTTATGTTTAGGAAATAGGATTGTTTATTGCAACCAACTGTGACTGTTTACACAAATTTATTGTTTAAGACAAAAGTATTTATATTCAACCTCTCATTCTGAGAAAGTATATTTTTACTCCCTTTGTGGTTCTAAAAATAAAACAAGCATATATTTTATATATATAAACCATTGGCCTAGAGTTCAGTTATTGAGTGTGTGAAACCATTTGCTGACTGAGTGTGTACAATAAATGCTTTACACTGTCCTCTGGTACTGCCTTACTGCTCGACCAAGCTACCACTTTTGAGAGTAAGGTCATACCTAACTTTGACCTCTATCAGCCTCTGGGGGACTGTGGACTCTGTACACCCTGTACCTATTAGGGAACAGTATATACAGAGCCACTTTCTCACACTCAATGCTCCAGGGTCCTGCTAGCATGAGCCGGAAAAAAGAACTGAAAGTAAATGGGACCTGCTGGGCATTCTGGGATACTGGGGAAAGTTCTGGAAATCTGGAAAGTTTTCTTAAAGGCACAGTATCCTGTTCTAAGCCACATAATGGCAGCCTATGGGGCTTGTCTGTCCACTCCTTCCTCTCTATCATTCCAGAGGCTTTTGCTGGTAGAGGCAGGGTTTTTTCCTATGTGGAGAAAAGCTGGACAGGCAGTGCTGTTTGTGGATGTTGGTGGAATTCTAGTTGAAGTACTGGACAGTGTAGCCTGTGGGTATAGGCTGCATTATCTGTCTTTAAATTAAATTCTCTCTTAAAGGTGTATGCAGGTCTGCATGATTTGTCACCTTTAGAGATTATTTTTTATTGCTCCGGGGTCCACGCACATGGGCGGGACTATTCACTAGATTATGACTATACACAGAGATCCCCTACTACAGAATATTATTTTTTGTGGATACTATTAAACAAGTTACTTCCCTTCGGAAACTCCTGATCTGGAAGAGACTAACTAGCCGCAGATTCTTTACCTAAGAATTATCTTCAGGTGTCAAGACAGGATACGTAAATTGTTTCATAAGCAGTGCCCCTGAGCTCCAGTAGGTGGCAGCGTCGGCCCCAGAAGTGCCATGCACAGTCCCTATATAGGTGCCTGTAGGAAGCTGGCTCTCTATATACTATACCAAAATTAGGTATAGTGTGCACAGAGTCCAGAGGAACTCCAAAGGTAGGCAGAAGTAAAAGTAGATCGCACCTTACAATAGGAAGCTGGCTCTGTATATACTATACCAAAATAACGGCACACGAGGTGCGGGTCCGTGACTGATATCAACTTGTGAGAAGAGTCACAAGGCTTGAAGCCGGTCCGACAATGGGACATCCCTACGTGCACCAGAAGTCGAACAACTCGAAAAAGAGGTTAACAAATGTCAAAAAATCACTAGTCAAAAGATGACTAAGGGTACCGCTCTCGCCGGATCTGCCCTGGCTGGCGCGGAAAAAGAAACAACTAAAGTCAGCGCACAGGGTGGCGTCTAAGTAGATACCGCAATGTCATTCCGGCGATCACAACGCCAATGATGAACGCAGAGTCGACTGACACCAACTACCGACGCGCAGGGGTACTGCTGAAGAAAAATTCTCCAGATCCAGTCTGACGCCTTAGGGTAAGGAATCTAAACCTAATAGTCTCTTTCAGATAGGCTTTATCAGAGGGTAGAGTTAAGCATTTGTTGAACACGCTCACTCAGCAAATGATGTCACACTCCAATTTTGTTTATATAACAATATTAAGCTATTTTATTTCTAGAACCAAGCCAAGCTTGGCACAGGTAAGTGAAATAAATGCTTTGCAAAATATTATGCAGTGTTAAAAGGGAATGCAAGTTTATGTGTGAGAGGGTGCCCTCTTTCTCCATGGTTGCCCCTACTTTTTGCTGAATTGCTGATGTGCTTTGACTGAGTGTGCCCTGGGATCCTGAGGTAACCAGGGCTTATGTTCTTTCCCCAAAACTGCATTGAAGCCTAAACCCAATTGGCATCTCTGGCCACAGCCCCTGGTAAATGGTACCACAGGTACCCAGGGCACTGTGATAAAAAAAGGCCTCTAAGGGCTGCAGCACTTATCGTGCCACCCTTAGAGGTCCTGTACCCTTAGTCAAGTCAAGTCATAGGCACTTCTATAGCGCAAAACATATCACTCCGAAGAGTCTCATGGCGCTTGCAGCAACTGGAAGCGGATGAACTGGGGAAGATTACTGATCGAACAACCATGTCTTAAGCTGATTTGGAAAGCAACTAAGAGTGGGGGTGGATCGTAGGTCAACGGGCAATTTATTCCAGGAAGCCGGGGCTAAATAGGAAAAAGATCTACCACCTTGTCTGGTGGTGTATATTCTGAAGTGGGTAAGCAAGGACTTGGTGCTGGACCTCAATGCCCTCTGAGGCTTGTACCAGCAGAGTTTTCTGGACCAGTATTGTGGTTTCTTCTCGTAAAGTTATTTATGCGTAAGGCAAAAGACCTTAAAGAAAATGCGCTTTCTCACTGGGAGCCAGTGTAGGGCTCTACGACATGGAGCAGAAGAAGTTCGGTGAGGGAGGTTCAGGATCAATTTGGCCGCCATGTTTTGTAGAGTCTGGAGTTGGTTTAAAAAGGTTTCATTGATGGACTGTAGAAGTGTGTTACCATAGTCCATCCGGCTAGTGATCAAACCCTGAAGCAACGGTTTTCTGGCTTCCAAGGGGATCCATTTAAAAACTTTCCGCAGTGTGCGCATTATTCCGAAACATGAACTGACAATTTACCTGGGCCCTCATGGACAGTTGATTGTCCATGTAAAAGCCCAGATTGCGAACCACCTCTTTGGGGACAGGACAGGCGCCAAGGTCGACGGGCCACCATTCTGGAGACCAGTGTTCTGGTGCTTTCCCAAAAAGCATGATCTCGGACTTTGTACCGTTCAGTTGGAGATGGTTACTTTTCATCCACCTGTTAATGTGGGACATACAGTTGTTAAAACGCACCATGGTTTTATTCGGGTCAGGACCCAGTGTGACTATGATCTGAGTGTGATCGGCATACGATATGACATCAAATCCGTATGCTCTAATCACTGGGGCCAGTGGAGTCATATAAAGATTAAAGAGAGTAGGACTCAGAATGGAACCCTGTGGAACACCCATCGTGACAGATCTTGTAGGGGAGATACTGAGTCTCGACTGAACAATGGTGTTACGGTCTGAGAGATAGCTTCTGAACCAATTCAGGGCCTTGCCACTGACACCAATCTCCCACAGCCGATGTATTAAAGTGCCGTGAGAGATGGTGTCAAATGCGGCAGACAGGTCGAGGAGCACGAGAATAACAGACTGATGTCTATCCAGAGCCCGCCTGATGTTGTCTGTGACCTCGACCAGTGCCGTCTCAGTGCTGTGAGCTGCTCTAAACCCAGACTGTGAGGGGTCTAATAAATTGTAACTCTCCAAATGAGCAACAAGTTGCTGATTAACAAGAGATTCCAATACTTTCCCAAAATAGGGGAGTAGAGAGATTGGACGATAGTTGGAGAGAAGTTTTGGGTCGGCCGTGGGCTTTTTCAAAATGGGCTTCACGCGGGCGGTCTTCCATCTTATAGGAAAAACAGCTTCTGATAGTGATTTGTTAAAAAGATCTGTAATGTTATCGACCAATGCAGGGGAAATCGTTACAAATAGTTTTGGAGGGATCAAATCACTGGGGGAATCCGATTTTATCTTTTGCAAGGCCTTGAGGACTGATTTGGGATCAACCTTAGTAAATTCATCAAATAGATGGGACGGGGCCGTGTGGGCATCGGGCTCGTTGACTGGATCCAAACTATTGACATTAAAAGTCAAGGATTGGTGGATGGTAAGAGTTTTTTCTTCAAAGAAGTTGGAAAGGGAGTCGACCCAATGTTGTGAAACGGGTACGGACGGCAGGTTCCTCGGGATAGTAAATTCCTTCAGGACCTTATAAAGCTCCTTAGTAGAATTGCCTGCCTTATTTATCCTGTTAGTTAGGAACAATTTCTTTGCCATTTTAATTTCCAACATGTAGCTTTGGTGAGCTTCTTTATAAATGGTGCGGTCCTCAGAGCATTTACTTTTATGCCATTTACGTTCCGCTACACGACACGTAGTCTTTGTGACTCTAAGCTGATCCGTAAACCATGGGGTAGTTCTTATCTTGGTCTTTACCAATGCCGGCGGGACAATTGTGTCCAGTACAGTTAAGACTGCTTCCTCCAGGGTGTGTAGTGTCTGATTTACATTTTGGTCGGAGCTAATTAGGTTGCGGGGGAAGTGTTCTAAGAAGAGAGGCAAGGTCTTCGCCAAGAAAGATCAGTTTCAAAGGGCTTTTTTTTTTTGTAACATATTTGGAATTAAAAAATTTAAAAGGTAGTGATCGGTCCATAGTAGTGGAACAGGGGATAGTACAGTCGTCTCGGGCCGATTGGTAAAAAGAAGGTCCAGAGTGTGACCAGCCGTGTGAGTGGGTTCATGCACCAGTTGAGTAAGGCCTAGAATACTCATGTTAGAAATCAACTTTTCTACGTCTGGGTTACACAGTGCATCAATATGATAGTTGAAATCCCCGACCAAAAGAAAATTGTCTGATGCCAGAGCGTGAGGAGCTAAAAGTTCCAATAGTTTCTCTGGGAAGTTGCCTTTGGATCCGGGGGGACGATACACCAAAGCCCCCCTCCAGGATCCATAATGGCAACCCTTAATTTTAAAAATACAGATTTCTAGGTGGCTTTCGACATGGACTTCCAAGAAAGTTAGATCAAGGTCGCCAGTGGTGGCTATTAACTAACCACCTCCCTTTGTCTGAATCCTGTCTGCTCTCATGATTTTGTATTGGGGGGGGGGGAAAGCGACATGTATGTCTGGCAGGGCGTGTTCATGAAGCCAGGTCTCTTTAATTAAACAGATCTCTGGAGCCTCTTGATCTAGAAGGGTCCATAGCTCCATGGAGTGCTTGGGAATAGAGCGAGCATTCAGATAGATCGCACTAGGTTGCCGGTGCGTTCGTGAATCTGTAATGCGAGGTGGGGCAACCTCTTCAGGTCTAATTGTGTGAGGAGTGTTTGGGGCTATGCTAAGACTCGCTACATGATGGTCTGAGTTGAAAGGAGTGAAAGTATTTATTTCTATGAGTTCCTTCCTCGAGTATTTTAGGATAGTCATATTGGGGGTGGCAGGCCGGGTAATTCTAGGAAGGGGTTGGATTTAAAACGAAGGGAAGCAATTTTACCTTAAAAAGAACAGAGGTGCTGGCGGTCAGACGCGGACGGGTGCAGACTGGCTTGCCTTTGGCGCGCCGCTGCGCGCTTCCGCGCCCATGCCCGGTTTAAATAATAAAGGATTTTACCGAGTGCAGGTAACATACTAAGCAGAGGTGCCAGTAATCCGCAAGGCGCCGCCCTTACACTCACACACTGCCTTTGCAGGCTGCGTGTTTTGGCGCAGAACAAAGTGAAGAGTCGACATGGCACACATCTCTGTGAGCCATGCCTACAACCCACTGCCCTGGCATAGATCAGTCACCCCTCTAGCTGGGTGCACTATACCAGTGGTGAGGGTACAGATGCATGAGCCCTGTATCCCTACAGTGTCTAAGGCCATTCTTAGACATTGTAAGTGCAGTGCTGCCATTAAGAGTATATGGTGCAGGGAGTTTGACATTACGAACGTCACAGCACCATAATGGCTTCACTGAAAAAAAGAGAAGTTTGGTATCAAACTTCTCAGCACATTAAACCCACACTATGACAAATACACACAGAGGGCATCTTAGAGTTGCGAAACTAACATACCACTAATGTCCAGGTTGAGTGGCTGCTTTCAGCTGCCACCACCAGACATGTTTCTGGACCCCTGGGTTGAGAGCCTGCTGCTCTCTGGGGCCTGAAACAATACACATCCTGGGACAAGGTGCCAAGCCTCCTCCCCCAGGATGGGCAGGGTTTATTAAGGGAAAGCTTCAAAGGCTTGCCGCCTTTGTGAATTTCCCCAGGCCACTTGCAGCTCTGGGCAGGAGAACCGGCGGGAAAACCAAGTGAGGAAGAGATGTGTACCCACCTCAGCCAACTTCACACCTCAAGTGGGGGAGGTGAGGTGAAGCACAACTCTCAGTCCCCGCCATCTTGCAGATGGGGGGGGGCTCATCCAACCAGGGACAGGCTCATGCCCCTCTCCCACTGAAGGGTGGCATAATAGGGGGTGTACCCACCCCAGGGAAGGGACCCATTGGTCCCTGCCTTTTACCTACCTGTAACGCCCCTAAATCTAGTATTTAGGGGCACCCCTGAACATTGCTTCCTCAGACGAGAAGAAACTACAAGAAGAAGGACCGAACAGCCGTGTAGCAGCAAACAAAAGGAAGACGCCCACTGACTTGGCCCAGCCCTACCAGCCTGTCTCCCCCTCGAACCTGCTCCTGCGAAAGCCCAGTGTGTCCTGCAGCCAGCAACCTCGAAAACCCCGGAGCACCTGCCTGCCTTCAAGCACAAAGACTTTGTCTCCCGTTAACACCGGATTTGTTCATCTGCAAACTCTGGCTCCGGCCGGACACTGCGAATCCGCCCCAATCTGACCCGCCGTCCACGGCCTGAGCTTGAGTGGGCAAACACCACGAGGAGTTCCCCCGGCGATCCTGATCGGAGATCCAGCGACTCCTTAACTGCCTCAAGCCTTCAGCAGACACCTGCAGCCTAAATCCAGAAGGTCCCCCCAACCGCGACCACAAGCTGGTAAGAAGATCCGACCCCAAAAGGCGCCCCTGCACCAGACACCCCACGGCCTTGGGTGCACAAACAAACTGTGCCTAACCAACCCCTAACTTCCCAACTTACCTCTCGCAGTGGTGGTCGTACCCAGAAGTCCTTCGTCCCCAAGCCTGCAGTGCCTTTGCAAACCGGAGGTTCCCCATTGAAAACAGGGCACCCAACGTCGAAACCGCACCCAGCAGCCCTAGTGCAGCTGAGGGTGCACCTTTGGTGTTACTTTGCTTTCCCACCAACCAGAGGCCCTCTATACCCCATTGGATAACATTGGGGTCTCAGTACTCTGCACCCGGCCGCCCTAGTACCGTTGAGGTTGTAAGTAGAGTGCATCTTTGACCCTGGGGGACCCCTAATCTACCCCCAGAATCTCAACTCCTACTACCAAATACTTACCTCAAAACCAATAACAATATTTTCCTCCATAGGATAACATTGACTGTTTTTACTGTGAAAAGTTTCTAAGTGTGGAGTTTGAAAACCTAAAGAAATTCTTTAAAATTGTACTGTTTAATAAAAACGATTTTACTTACCTGTTTATGTTATGTTATTTTCACTTTTAACGCGCACAGATACGAGCCTTAAGAGAGTGAAGGGGAGCCAAAATTAGAGAAATAAGGGTGTCTTCAGGTTTTCTTTTTTTTTGTGAAGAGACTAAAGTCCTCAGTACATCGGAGTACGAGGGGAAAATACTTCCAACCAAAGGCGGCCTTAACAGCCAGCGAACTACCACCCGTCCTTTGCAAAAGAAAACGTGGGACTTGAGCCAGAGATTGGGAGGAGGAGCGCAGGTGTGTTGCGGGGGTGTAAAAGAAGAACTGTTTCCGCAGATAGCCTGGCCCTGTGGCATACAGAGCGCGGTGGGCGATAACTAAGGACTTGAACCAAACCCTCTCAGTACCAGGCAGCCAGTGTAGAGTGCGAAGATGATGTCTCACACTACACCTGGCCAAGATGTTCAGGAGAAGCCTGGCAGCCGCATTCTGCACCACTTGCAATTTGTGGAGTAGATAACCCGGGACGCCAACATATAGAGCATTGGTGTAGTCCAACAGAGAAAGAATGAGGGCTCATATGGCTGTCTCCTTGGTTGCCTGAGGAAGGAGTGGGAGGAACTTCCTAAGAGTTTTTAAAAGTTTAAAGCAGGTCCCTGCCAACTTCTTGATCTGGGTCGCGAACAGGAGGTTCCCCTCAAACCGAATCACTAAATTCTTGACAGGGTTCCCTGAGGAAGCAGGAAGAACAGAGTCGGGCAGCCAGAGTGATTCTCTAAAGCTAGAGGGAAACTTTCCAAATAAGAGGATTTCGGATTTCTCCTCATTACATTTCAATTTGGCCGCCGCCAACCATCTGAAAACTGCAGTCAGGCAATGTTTGGCGTCAGAGATGGAGGACTCGCTTTTTTCCCAGTCCTCGAGGTGTCATCGACGTAAGCGATTACAGGAAATGTCCCAGAGTAGTATCCAGGTATACTACTCTGAGTAATAAAAGTTATCCAAAAGTAACTTACCTGAAAATCCCATTCAAAATACCTATACTGTATTCTGAAAAGCATTGCGTTGTCAGTAACACTACTGTAATCAAATAAAAGTACGTTTACAATTGCAATCCAAACTGTGTTACAATCTGTATATTTACTGCAAAGTACTTATTACTTACCTGTTCCAGGTTTGCTTGGTTCTTGGACATAAAATACCTAAAAGAAGATTTTTCATACAAAACAATTGGTCTGAAGTTCAGTTTTTGAGTGTGTGAATTCATTTGCTGACTGAGTGTATACAACAAATGCTTAACACTGTCCTCTGATACTGCCTTACTGCTCGACCACAGTACCACAAATAGAGAGTGAGGTGCTATCTAACTTGACCTCTGCCTACGTTAGAGGACCCACTGGACTCTGTGCACACTATACCTCACTTTGGTATGGTACATACAGAGCCAGCTATCTACAATATAGTTGCTTAAAATACAGGTTAAGTCAAGGTATTGAAATTACTGTACAGATTAGCTTGGTCGAGCAGTAAGGCAGTATCAGAGGACAGTGTAAAGCATTTGTTGTACACACTCAGCCAGAAAATGGTCTCACACACTCAATAACTGAACTCTAGGCCAATGGTTTATATATAAAAAATATATGCTTGTTTTATTTTAGAACCAACACTTCGATTTAAAATATACTTTCTCATCATGAGATGTTTCAGATAAATACTTTTGCAATGTGCAATAGACTTTTGTAAACAGTTACAAGTGGTTGCAGTAGGCAACTCTATTTTTAAACACAATGCATTGAGCTCAATGGTAAATTCAAGTTATTTGCAACAGATTACTTTTTAGATTGCTTTTGGAATTCCAGGACTGGATCCTAGATTCAGTCCTGGGTCAGTACTCGGTATCAAGTGATGAAAGTCGACTTAAGTACTGTAATGATTTTTAAACAATATTTACCTGTTTTAAAAGTTGACAGAAAATATTTCAAAGGAAACCGGCAATGATTCCCTATGGAGGAAAATTCAGGTTACAGGTACAGTAGGTTCTCGTTACTTTTGTAATCCAGTACTGGGTGCCTAGACTCCGTACTGGTACCTTTATCCAAAACAGGTAAGTAATTACGTTTTCAGATATTATACGATTTTTGAAGAATATTTAAAGATTGCAGAAATCGACACTTAGAAGACATTTCAAAGAAAAACAGTCAATGGTTTCCTATGGAAGAAAATTGAGTTAAGGGTAAGTACAGTTATAAGTATTTTTCAGAGTCAGTGCTGGGCACCAAGATCCAGCACTGGGAGTTCACCTAAGAGCAGGTGAGTAATTTCGTTTTCGTTACTCGACTGATTTTTGGTGAATATTTTAAGATTTGAAAAGTCCACACTTAGAAGAAATTTCAGGAAAAGCCAGTCAATGTTACCCTATGAGGAAAATAGAGTTTGCGGTTTAAGGGTAAGTACTCGACTGGCAGAGTTGAGGTTCTGGGCATAAACTCAGGGGTCCCCCAGGTCAGGTAGGTAAAGTTGGTTCACCCTCAGCGGCTCTGTGGCGGCCGGGTGCAGAGAGAGTTAGGCCCAATGTTATCCTATGAGGGATAGGGGGGCCTTGGTTGGTGGCTGCTGACTGGCAAGCCACGCGGCTGTGGGAGCTGGGCTCCTGGTCACTTACTCAGGGCAAGTGGGGAAGTAGGTAGGTGTAGAGTTTTCACTGCCAGGGTCACTGGGTGCAGAGTGCTTTTAAGCCTTCGGGCGCTCAATTGATTTCAATGGGAAATCTCCGGTTTAGAAAAAGACTGCAAGCTCGGGGACGAGGACTCTTCAGGTGCCACCACCACTTCGAGAGGTAAGTTGGGTAGTTGGAGGATAGATAGGTATCCCGGGATTGGGCACAGGGGGCCGTGGGTCGCCGCGTGCAGGGGTGCCTTTTGGTGTCGGGAAATCTTACCCTCTGTTGATCGCGGTTGGGGGGGGGCACCTTGTTCTGAGGCTGCAGGCTTCTTCAGGAGTGTCGAGGGAGGTCCTTGGATGCCGGACTTGGGGTCACAGTCGCCGTGGGGTCGTCCTCAGGGTCTTTGTTCACTCCGGCTTGGCTGGTGCAGAGTGCGCTGGGTTCGCGGTTCCGGGCTGCTGCCGGGGATTAGAGATAGGTTTTGAGTAGAGCCTCTACTCTTGGGAGTCCCAGGGGCTTAGAGCCAAAAGGAAGCCAGGTCCTCCGGGGTTAGTGAGGTTGCTGGCCACAAGAGATGCCGGGTTGGAGCAGGAGCAGGTTAAGCAGTTACGCAGGGGCGGCGTCTAAGTAGACGTTGCAACATCATCCCGGTGACCACGACGGATGCGGAGTCGACCGACGCCACCTACTGACACACAGGGGTACTGCAAAGAGAAAATTTTTCCGGATCCAGTCTGAAGCCTGGGGGTCATTCTGAGGTAAGGAATCTTTACTAATAGTCTCTTTCAGCTATCAGTTGCTTCTGATGACACTTCAAGTCCATTTTTGTAGGCTTAGCCCCAGAGCATGCGCTATGTTAGCTGCTGCCATTTCTTGACCTCGCCTTCCTTCAACTTTGTCCTTGACACATTAAGTCTCTCAAGGTCTATGGTGCCATGTTTAGTGTCACAGCCTTCTTCTTGTGTAAGCTCAGTCTCTTTTGTGTTATTATCGCTCAATAGGCAGATGTCCCTTAGTGAAGTCTAAATATGCTTTATCATGGCTAAGTGTGCCCACCGTTATTTCTCTCCAACGTTTTGTTTAAATCTGATAATCAGGCCTCACAACTCTCGGCACTGTGCAAAGGTAGCAAACTTCTTTGTCTTTCTGTGCAAACCAGTGAAAGTACCTCAGACAAAATCTAAAACTAGTCCATCTTCCCTGAAGCATCCTGCTACCATGATGCACATTCTCCGACCATGCAGTCTTTCGTATTGTCTGCCAGCATTAACACAGTCCCAGCAGTACTCTCTCAGATTTCATCAGTCTTCCCACATAAGTGTCCTTGTTTTCCTAAATTTTCCATAGACGATCCTATCATTGCGTCTTTTCAACGGTTGAAGCTCATGTCTCATTTCAAGACCCAGAGGCAGAAAAAAAAAAAGAATCTGAAGATAGCGACCACGCACCAGGGCCTACATCTAACTTCACATGGGGAAGGGTATATCACCAAGTGGCCTTCGACGATGCCCACCAAAAAAATTAAAAACAGATTGCAAAGGAGAATTCTGGACCTAACCACTGGATGGTAGAATAATGCACAGCATGTGACTTCAGCAAAGATTCGAACTGCGAAACTCATATATTTGTTCTATCATTTGCATAATGTGTGTTCAGATTTTAAAGCAGTAAGCTGGGTGGCAAATGTAAAGAGGACATTTTCCAGTGAAAGCAAGTGGAGAAGACTGAACATAATTAAATGTAATGTAAAAATGATCGGGAAATACAAAAAATGTGTGATCAATATAGAATTCCAGTATGGAAAGGGTGTGCCAAGCATTCTATATTCTAATTTTAACTTACAAGTGGTTGAGAGCTGCGTGTAAGATATGTAATGCAGGGGTTTTAAAATGAGAATGAAAATCTTACTTACGTTAATTGACTCAATCTGGCCAAATTCTTCAAAGACATTTGTCAAATCTTGCTGTGTGACCTTCCTGTCCACCTGGCCAACCCAGAGCGTTGTACTACAAACTAGAAGACAAAAACATAAGTCAATCATTAAAAACGTGGTGCACATTTTATACTTCCTTCCTATAAGTAGAAGTTATACGTTTGTAAAGAGAGTGGTGCTTAACTCAACATTAATGTGTACTTTAAAATTATATGTGCTTATATATAGTATCTTCCTAAAAAAAAATGTGTCATCTAGGAAAGGGAGAGGAGTTCATTATTGGGACCTAAAACAAGGGGCTAGTGTTAGCAGACAAGATTATTACTCAATTTAAGTATTTCACATTAATTTGTGGAAGATGGCAAAAAGACAGAGCTACAACGAGTACTGCCAATCAGAAAATGTGGAAAGATACCTATAATCAGTTTTTTCAGGGAAATCTCTACTGAAATAAACACGTAACAGTCCTGTTTGCATGAGGAACCCCAGAGAGGTTTACAAATTATAAAGACATACTTTTCTTTAGAAAATCCAATTAAAAAATGTAAAGAATTTTGAACAGTATTGGGCAATTTACAGTCAATAACTTTACTACAGTAAGAAAACTTACAGGAATAACTTTAAACAAAAGTGAGACGAAAGGAGGCCAATGCATCTACACAGACCAAAGTCTTAAAAGGATGGAAAACAGATATTGCTACTTTTAGGAAGTACATTCCAACAGTATCGCTTCACGCCCATCAGCAGCATTGCTTCACCCTTTTTCGATCAGAGACTTAGGATCCTGGCTGTAGGAAGTTGGCTTTTTATGTGGTGTACCAAAAGGAGGAAAACTACGGGAAAAGTCCAAACGAACCTTATTGGCTTACAGGGCTTAAATTAATAATAACAAATGCTCTATTTTGTGGTTGTGTGGGCAAGCAGTTGAAGCTTATCAGAGGGTAGTGTTAAGCATATGTTGTACACATTGGAGTCAATAAATGACACACACACAAGATGAAATACGAGACTAATTTAGAAAAATAAATTTTTTATAGACTTTTAGACACCAAGAGCTTTGTAATTTGAGATATCAGCCTCGAAAGGGGAAATGTTGTCCTATGGGAAAAACATGCACTGCATATGGTTACTTGCAAACAACATACAAAACTGTTCTTCTGAACTTAATGTAAGCGGGGACCAAGGTCTAGGAAACCTCTAGTGGTCTAATTTCTTCAGCACAGGCGTGCACATGTGCAGAGCAGCTGGTCGTGGTGGCAGCCTCAAACACTACACATGAAAGTCTATGAGAGAAAGCACCTGTAACAAAAAGGCTGCAAGCGGGGACGGGGGGGGGGGGGGGACCAGTCCAGCTGAGCCTAATGGGGGGGGGGGGGGGGTCAGCTCTGGAGGGTCTCTAGGAGACAGGGACACCATCAGTTTCCTTGGGCTCAGGCTGTTGGGATAGAAGTAATACATGCTTTGTACGGCGGGGCTGTGCTGTCAAAGGCACTCATTCTGTGTCGGAAACCTGGTGAAGGAGGGCAAACAGGGCAGCAAGGCCATTTTTGGTGCTGGCCTCGTGGAACTTGACGTCCCCCCACTGTAGAACGAAGTCCGTACTGGACATGCAACAAGCCTTGGTTGCGGCAACTGCTCTGGTACCCAGAGTATTAGTGCAAGGCAGATCCTGGGGGTCCTGGCGTCTCCAAATTCGGTAGGGAGAAGGATCTGACGTCCTGGAGCACGATGACCTTTAGCTGGGGTACTGCTCCATCGGTGGGCCCAGATGTCGACAGAAAGCGGGATCAGGCAGCTGCAGTCGGTGCCTGCTGTTGTAGGGAGATGGCTCCTCCATTCCTGTTTGTTGAGATGCTGAATGGTCCTCCAAAGGTTTAGGGAGGCTGCTCAGTTTTTTGTGAAGTCAGCCTCGGCGATTGGCAAAGTACAAGCAGCCTGGCAGGGTTTGGCGTCAATCTTTGGTGCAGGCCCTCTGTTCTTGCTCTGTCAGCTTTTCTTCGTCTTCCTTGGTTCCCAGTAGTCGAAGCCTTGACTTGATCTGATTTCCTGGTGTCAGACGGACACCTAAATGAACAGGTTACTTACCTTTGGTAACGCACGTCCTGTTAACAGGCTCTAGCCACAGATTCCTTAATTTAGAATCTTCTCCAGGCATGAGAATGGATCTGGGATATTGTTTCCCATAGTACGTCGGTAGAGGGCGCAGCGCAACTCCGTATCGGCGGCGTCCACCGGATGTGACACCAGAGTCCATATAATTCCCTCGCCGACATCAGTTTCTTCTACGACTATTCTCCGCGCTCAAAACGTAAAGCCACATATAGTAAGTGCCTATGTCACGGGAGGTGCACCAAATGGTGGTTTCGTCGCCGCCCACCTGGGCTACAAAAAAAAAACAAAGAAAAGACTACGAATCCGGACCAAACAACAAGATCACGGAATAATGCACAGCATAGTGAATCCAGAAAGATTCACACTGCAAAACTTGTTCATCTGATAGAGAAATCGAGCCGCAGATTCCTTACTTTAGAATTAAATGACAAAGCCATACCATCCAGGTGGAAAGTCTGCGAACTGACACCGGTCCAGAACAAGAGAAAAAGACCAGCCATTTATAATAATTTAGGTGACCAATAACACACTCTACCACATACAAACTCACAGAAGGAACCACTGTTAAGTAAGTCCCAAGACTTTTAAGCCATGGGAATTAAATACCCATGTTAGTATGACAAATCTGTGTCAGAAGCCAACCAACAAAAGGAGTATAAAAACATTTGCACCCCTAACGGGATTCGAGCCGTGCATGCTCGCCTCACAATAAATATGGACAGAACCACAGTAACAAAAGTTATAAAATCATTAAAATGAGAGAGGGTCTATTTTTTATCATAGGGTACCCCAGGCCCGTTCTGCCTACACCCGAAGTATAAACCCCTACGTAGGCCCTGCCAGCTAATTTGTAAGCCTTTTGTTAAATTGACCGGAGCTCTGTACCCATTTTACTGAACAGCAGGCTCTAGGCTCGTCTGACCAAGAATCACAGCCAGCCTCTCTCAGCGAAGCCTCCTGCTCCAAATTAAAGAGCCCCCACCCTACCCTTGTGCGAAGTTCACTGGCGCAGAGTTCACGGTCTCTCTATTCTGTCGACATATAGCACATCACATCCTGGGTCTGTACATGAGAATAGAGAAGTTCCCACCGCACAACCGTCCGTCCCAGTCAGACCGGGGTGATGAATGTGGCAACCCAGACACTTATTTAGATAAATATATATATTTCATTCCTTTGCATTACATATTTTCTACTTGCCCTATGCAATTTACGACGAGCGCTTGGCCTGAGAATATAACCCTTCACCTAGTCTACGTTCCGCATTTAGTAGGATAGACACAACGTCTGATAAATGTGCGAACCATGGTATAAGTGACGTAGGTAGAAGTGGTGTGAGATGACGTTACTGTAGGTGCTTCTCATAGCCTTAAAGGGTATAAAAGGGAAGTCCACACAGTTCTCGGCGGACTACCCCACCCATCTGTTAGTAGATGGCAGGCGGGTGTGGGTGCTCCTCAAGAGCTCTTGTTTTTTGTTTTTAAGATACAATTTAACTTGCCAATATATTTGCTGTATATGCTACTTTTCCATGCTATTTTGTCTCTAAATTGGTGTTTTCTTATTGACAATTTAAAGCTTATATTACACTTGCAAAGCTGCTTTCTTTTAGGTTTTAGGTAGGTACATGAGTATTCTCCGTATTTTAGATCAAGTGTGTTTTGCATTCTGAGAACATTTTCCTTGATTTAACTTATGTTTTTCATAATGCATTTATAAATGTGTCTGAGGTTTTCTGAAGTGTCTCTCTCCAAATAAGTTCAATGCTTCCATGTAGAAATGCCTTCTGATTCATGTGAATGCGAAGTCACTATATTTGTATTTTTATGCCTTTTTCTTGAAGTTACTTGAAGTTGCACCTTCTAAATAAATCTGTTAAACCTTTTTGCTTAGTTTCCATGACTCACATTTCTGTTTCCTTCATTTTCAGTGTGAGCGTTCCGAGGCACCCCGCCTCAAGTTGAGGTGCCCCTTTTGCCCCTAAATAACTTCCTCGAACATGTGGTGACCTCGACGTGATAAGCAGTACTAGCTGATGACAGGAGACCCCACTGGGAGCCCGGCAGAAGACTACCCTCCGTGCCTCTTTTCTTGACTGGACCACAGAGAACAGCGCTCGGGTAAGTCATTGCTGCCTGATGTTCTGTGTCTCTTGGGAACAGTCTTCGAGGAGCGGCCGGGGGACATCTGTATTTGTTAATTCAGTTTTCCTGTCTAGCTAGTCTCGCTTATTAAAAGACCATTCCCAAGCTGAGGAAACAAGTGCGGTGTAGTGGACTGAGCCAAAGGAGTGACGTTAGGAAGTTGTTTGAATTATGTGTTTTTCTTTTTATAAATAGACATACGTTGTTAATGTGCCTCTCAGAAAGCAGGGAGGGGCCTCTGCCTAGTCACAAGAACTGACAGGGAAGGGAAGAGAAGATTGCATCTAGCATCTTTCAGTGTTCAATTATGTTTATTTTGTTATAGAGATACGGTATACCTCTGTCCAGTTGTAAGGATCGACAGGGATGAGAGATTTCTTTCAGTCAATAGTCCTGAGAAAGAAGAAGGAATGCATATCTGTCTAGCTAACAGAGTAACGATTTCCTCTTGTGTTACGGTTGCCTCTTTTATAAGAAGAGAAGGAAATGGTTTTTCCCGGGATGTATTAGATGTTGTATTGTAGCTAGCTTAAGCATTTTTTTTAGAGCTTACATTATGGGTTCTTTATTATTATATAGATATATTTTGTGCAACGGAGATAGAGTTTACGCCTGTGTAGGAAGACAAGGCGTTTGCATGATGCAAATCTCAGCTTTTGGCGGACTCAGGAGCGGTTCCGAGTCCCGGATAAGATGTGCCACTGTATGTCTTGTGACTGGCACATGAGGATTTATGATAAACAGTTCTCAGACTTCCTCGGCTTTTGCGAGGGACTGTCAGTATATATTTTTATTTCCAAAGACAGTCAACATGAGTATTGTGTGATTATGGTTTGTGAACAAAGGGCTTTCCAATGTGGTTTTCTGTTACTTTAAGACATCCTTCTGTACGCATTTAGGCCAGCAGAGGAGAATGCGCAAATAGTTCTGTGGGTTTTTATATATAGATAAACGTGTACATAATATGCTTCACATTTTGTATAACTGAAGTGCGATTGTTTTATGGCCAAATATCTTTTTATTGTGGCCTTTTTGGCATGCATTGTGGTTGTCTTTTTAAGCATCTGTACCTGGCGCACCGACCTTTCATGTATTTAGTGAGACCAATAATAACTAAGATTGTAACTTTTTTTTATATATTAAAGCTGTTGCTTTTTTTGTGAATAAATAGTATTGAATATGCTACTTACCAGTATGCATCTGTTCTTGGCATGTAGGGCTGCTGACATTCATATCTGTGCATAGATCGCCGCCTAGTGTTGGGTCCGGATGTTTGCACGTTGTTGTCCTGGAAGAGTCTTCGAAGTATCCTTGGATAGGTGACTCCTCCCATGGACTACAGTGCGCATGGGCATCCTCTCCATCCTCAGATTGTTTTTCGCCATTGTGGCAGTGATGGAGTAGATACAGAAAGTGATGACCATGCTTGCAATAATTCTGAGAGCTGCAGCTGCGACAGGCGCCGGGGAGGAGGGAGGGCGATATGAATGTCAGCAGCCCTACATGCCAAGAACAGATGCATACTGGTAAGTAGCATATTCAGTTCGAGGCATGTGGGCTGCTGAATTCATATCTGTGCATAGAATACATAGCAGTGCCCTCTATTGGCGGCGGCTACCCGTGCCAGCTGCAGCGGTCTGAAAAAGTGTTTTGAGAACAGCCTGTCCTACAGCTGCCTGCTGTTTTGACTGCACATCTACGCAATAGTGTTTTGTAAATGTGTGTGTAGTGGACCATGTGGCTGCTCTGCATATATCATGCAGGGGAATATTTCCTAGGAAGGCCATGGAAGCCCCCAACTTGCGTGTTGAGTGGGCTCGTGGTGGAATAGTTAATGTGCGTTTTGCCTTTTGATAACAGATTTGAATACACTTAACTATCCATCTGGCTATCCCTGCTTTGGAGATGGCGTTACCTTTGTGGTGTGGGGCAAAGGCAACGAATAGTTGTTTTGTCTTCCTGAAGGGTTTAGTCCTGTCGATGTAGTACATGAGGGCCCTCCGTACATCTAGTGTATGTAATGCCCGCTCTGCAACAGTTTGTGGGTTTTGGAAGAAAACGGGCAGTTCAATAGTCTGGTTCATGTGGAACTGCGATATTACTTTGGGCATGAATTTGGGGTTGGTACGTAGTACGACCCTGTTGGCGTGAACCTGAATAAATGGCTCTTGAACGGTTAGTGCCTGGAGTTCACTAACTCTTCTTAGGGAAGTGATCGCTACCAGGAAGGCTACTTTCCAGGTAAGGAATTGAATCTCGCATGAGT
This sequence comes from Triturus cristatus, assembly GCF_964204655.1. Taxonomy (NCBI): domain Eukaryota; kingdom Metazoa; phylum Chordata; class Amphibia; order Caudata; family Salamandridae; genus Triturus; species Triturus cristatus. Next base: position 895,163,756 of record NC_140589.1, read on the forward strand.
GTAGAGGTTCAAAGGGTGGACCCATCAGGCGTGTGAGGACCAAGTTGAGGTTCCACATTGGAGCCGGTGGGTGACTAGGTGGAATGACTCGTTTGAGTCCTTCCAAGAATGCTTTGATGGCAGGCACTCTGAATAGAGAGAGGTGCTGCCTGGTTTGCAGATAGGCTGATATTGCGGTCAAATGGACACGTATAGAGGTGTACGCCAGATTGCATCGGTATAGGTGTAAGAGGTAACATATGATGTCGTGGATGGATGCGTCCAGCGGGTTAATGTCATTATTACCGCAATAAATGACGAACCTTTTCCATTTGGCTGCATAGCAAGCTCTTGTAGTAGGTCTCCTGGCCTCCTTGATGATGTCCATGCAGTCAGGTGGCAGATTGAGATAGCCAAACTCTAGGACTTCAGGAGCCAGATCGCCAGGTTCAGCTGTTGCGGATCTGGGTGCTGAACCTCTCCATGGTTCTGCGTCAAATGCGCGGGTTTGATCCGCAGCCTTTGATGCGGTACCACGGAAAGTTCGAGGAAGGTGGTGTACCACGGCTGGCGTGCCCACGTGGGAGCAACTAGGACGAGTGTCAGGGAGTGTTGTCGGAGTTTGCGAGCCACCAGCGGTATCAACGGTGCTGGGGGAAAAGCGTACGCAAATCTGCCGGACCAGTTCATCCATATCGCATTGCCCTGCGACTGCGGATGTGGGAATCTGGCGGCGAAGCTTTGGCATTTTGCGTTTTCGCTTGTCGCGAATAGGTCTATCTCTGGGTGACCCCACTGCTGGAAGTACGGTTGGAGTACTGATGGGTGTAACTCCCACTCGTGCATCTGGTGGCTGTGTCTGCTGAGCAGATCCGCCATCTGGTTGTCCTTGCCGGGGAGGTGTTCCGCCATGAGGAACATGTTCCTCTGAATGGCCCACTTCCACATGCTCTGAGCCAGATGAGACAACTGTGGAGAGTGCGTCCCTCCCTGTTTCTGTATGTAGTACATTGCGGTCATGTTGTCCGTCCGGATCAACACGACCTTGTTGCACAGATGTACTTTGAAAGCCTTCATGGCCAGGAAGATTGCCATCAGTTCCAGAAGGTTGATGTGCATCTTCTTCTATTGTGTCGTCCATAGTCCCTGCACTGTGTAGTGTAGTACATGAGCTCCCCATCCCTGGAGAGACGCGTCCGCTGTCAGTACTATTTGTGGAACAGGCTCTTGGAACGGTCGCCCCTTGCAAAGGTTTTGTGGATTCCACCAATGCAGAGAGTTGTATGCCCGACCGCTCACCAACACTAGGTCTTTCAACTGTCCTTGAGCCTGATTCCACTGACGTGCTAGGCACTCCTGAAGTGGGCGCATATGTAATCTCGCGTGCGGGACTATGAAGATGCAGGAGGCCATCATGCCTATCAACTGCATAAACACTCGCGCTGGAAGCGAGTGATTGTGTTTGAACTTGGAGATCAGCAGTTGTATGCTGTTGATCCTCACTAAACTTGGCTGAGCTGAGGCCGCCAGAGTGTCTATAGTCGCGCCCAGGTACTGTTGTACGTGTGCGGGCTGGAGATGGGACTTTGGGTAATTTAGTGAGAATCCCAGACTGTGAAGAAGGTGAATGGTGCGGGACATATGGCTTGCACATTGCTGGGCCGACTTCGCTTGAACGAGCCAGTCGTCTAGGTAGGGGTAGACGTGTATATGCTGCCTCCGTAAGTGTGCTGCCACCGTAGCTAGGCACTTCGTGAAAACCCTGGGCGCTGTTGTCACGCCGAAGGGAAGGACTTTGAACTGATAGTGCTGCCCCTGAACAGTAAACCTGAGGTATTTTTTGTGTGAGGGGTGGATGGGTATGTGGAAGTACGCATCCTTGAGGTCCAGTGATGCTAGGAAGTCTCCCTGCTTGAGAAGCGGAAGGACTTGCTGTAGAGTGAGCATGTGAAAGTGCTCTGAAAGAATGTACTGGTTCAGGGGTCTCAGGTCTAATATAGGCCTGAGCGACCCGTCCTTTTTTGGAATTAAGAAGTAGAGGGAGTAAACCCCCGTGCCCTGCTCGTGGATGGGTACGAGCTCGATAGCGCCTTTTAGAAGCATACTTTCTACCTCTTGCTGTAAGAGCGTTAAGTGCTCTGAGGACATAGGACGGTTTCTTGGTGGTATTGTGGGTGGAGTGGAAGTTAACTCCAGACAGTAACCGTGTTTTATAATATCTTTGACCCACCTGTCCGTGGTGATGGAGTTCCACGTGGACAGGAACCGTTGTAGCCTTCCCCCGACAGGTGTTATGTGGTCGGGAGGAAGGGAGAGGGCGTCACTGCTTGTTCTTGGGGGAGGACCTGGTGTTGCCGTAGCCACGTCCTCTGCCCTTGGTACTGGAGCCACGATAGCCACCTCGGGTGTTCTTATCGTAGGTGGTCTGCGTATTACCCTTGTTATATGTTTGTTGTGACCCCTGTCCTCTACCTGCCCCCTTGTTTCCGGGGCGACGAAAGGAGCCGCTCCGAAAGGACTGAGTTTGTAGGGCGCCCATGGACTTTGCAGTGTCCGTGTCCTTTTTTATCTTCTCGAGGGTGGTGTCAACCTCAGGTCCGAACAAAAAGTCGGGGTTGACGGGCTGATTAAGTATATTGTTTTGTACCTCAGGCTTGAATCCTGAGATACGTAGCCAGGCGTGACGTCGTAGGATGACGCTAGTGTTGATGGCCCTGGCAGCCGTGTCTGCAGCGTCTAGTGCACATTTAATGGCAGCATTTGTGAGTAGCTGTCCCTCTCTGATAAGGATTTCTGCACCTTCTTTGTAGGGGTCAGGGAGGTGCTGAAGAAGTTGCTCCAGTGTGTCATAGTGCGCTCTATCGTAGCGAGCGAGGAGCGCTTGAGTGTTAGCTATGCGCCATATGTTTGCAGCTTGTGCGGCAACTCGCTTGCCGGAGGTCTCTAGCACCTTGGACTCTTTGTCCGGGGGAGGAGCGTCACCCGTTGTCTGCGAGTGTGCCCTCTTGCGGGCATTCGCCACAACGATGGAGTCGAGTGGTAATTGGCCTCTGATGTAAGTAGGATCCCCAGGTGCTGATCTGTATTTTTTATCGATCCTGGGGTTTATCACTCGTGCCCTGGTGGGTTCCTTGAAAATGTCAGTGGCTGGCTTGAGGACCCCCTTCAACATTGGCAGAGTCTTTACATGTCTTTCTGAGGATGCAAAGGTGTCCATTAGAAAGTCATCTTCGATGATATCAGAGTGAAGCTGTACATCATGGTTGTTTGCCGCACGTTCAATCAGAGCGTTGAACGCCGCAGTATCCTCTGTGGGTGATGTTTTTGGCCCATATAGTTGTGTGTCCTGTGCATCAAGAGGTGCACTGGGGTCTGCAGGGTCGCCCCAAGTTTGGTCAGGGTCCTGCTGGTCATCAGGGTCCGTGTCCACATGGTAGGGGACTTGTTCATCCAAGTAGTCCCCCAATGCATCCGTGTCGGAGCGTGTGGGGGAGGCCCGGTGTGGATCCTGGTAGGGTGAATAGAAGGGTTCATACAGGAGAGGTTCTGAGTCCACAGGCAGCTTCCTCTTTAGCGGGATCCTGAAAGGCTCCAATGGCGGTTCCGAAGTTATCCTTCGGCCGTGGAGAATCATCCTGCCAGTGTCGGCGTCGATGACGTGTGACGGAGACGGCTCGACAGGTGTAACCGCAGTTTTGGTGACCTGTGTCCTGAGTTGAAACGCCTTCGGGATTGTGGGTGGAGGCAAGCCGAAGGTAATGCTGGTCGGCACCGACGAAACCGCCGGAGCCGAACCGGAACCCGACGGGTCCTGGAGGGCGTCCTTGGATCTGCAGCCTGGCATCGCGCCAGGCCGTACTCGGGGCGCCTTAGAGGTCGTGGCCCCCGCCAGGGTCGTCGAGGCGGCTGCAGATATCTTCTGCGCCCGTGGCGCATCGAGTCGAGGTGCGGAGATCACCGTCGACGTCTTCGACACGTGAGGTTTTGGTGTCGTCGAGGGAGTGCTGCGAGGCGTAGCAGGCGGGACGGCCCTCGGTGTCGGTGGCGTCGACGCCGGTAACCGGGCAGGTTTGTCGGCGCCGATGACCTTCTTCCGTTTGTCGACTCCCATGTCGCCCGTCTCGAGTTCGGCACCGAAGTCTCTCTTGGTGCGGTCGGTGCCGACCCGGTGCGCTGGCGTCGAAGGTGTTGAAGGCCTCGATCCGACTAGCGCCACTTTCAGTTTCGGTTTCGTAGGAACCTGAGCAGCTTTCGGTTTCGGTTTCGTGGAAGGGAAACCAGCTGGCTTAAGCGGTAATGGCTGCCGCTGAACGTCCGAGGCCGGGCCCGAGGGCGGGGCCGAAGGACTGCGTGATAGGTCTCGGGTAAGGCCCGAAGGCGATCCCTCGACCGGAGCCATAGTCTGTGGCGCTGGTGAAATTTCGGTCTGAACAGGTAGGCCTTGTTCATCATCGGAGCTACTCTCTTCGGCTCCTAAGGCCTCCTCGTCGTCTCCTACCTCGGTGTCGTCTTCACCTCTGTGGAAGAGTGACTCGTCGGCCTCGTCCGATCCGGGTTCGTGTTCGTGTTCGGAAACGGGACTGGAGGGTAAGACTTCTACTTCTTCGACGTCGTCAGCCTCGTCGAAGATGTCAGCTGGGGCCGGTGCCGCGTGCTGCGCTTCGAGCCTCGCCGCTCGACGATTCCGCAGAGTCTTCTTTGAACGGAACCGGGCACAGGCCATACATGTCGATTCGTCGTGGTCCGGCGAAAGGCATTTGTTGCACACCGGATGGACGTCGATGTGTGGGTACTTCGCATTGCATACCGGACACCTTTTGAATGGCGTCCTGGATTCCATCGTCGAAGTAGAGTCGATGGACAGGCAAATGCGAACAAAGTCGGTGCTGAAAGTTAGTAAACTAACAAAAAGTATCGAAACCCGATCGATAAACAGTACCGACGCGAACTAAAGGCCTTGTGGCCTCGACAAAAGTTTTTCCTAACTTGAGCTAAGATAGCACATCCGAACCCAATGGCGGAAAAAAACAATCTGAGGATGGAGAGGATGCCCATGCGCACTGTAGTCCATGGGAGGAGTCACCTATCCAAGGATACTTCGAAGACTCTTCCAGGACAACAACGTGCAAACATCCGGACCCAACACTAGGCGGCGATCTATGCACAGATATGAATTCAGCAGCCCACATGCCTCGAACTATATAGTTACCACTTGGCCCCCACCCACCCCCAGCCCCCGTTTGACCCATGTGGCGCAGCACCACATTTAATTAGCACAAGTCACTTTCAGACAACTGACTACGTAATGCACAACATCATACACCGAATTGTTGAAATAGGTCCTCACATTTATATTTTTGAAGTATGTACTTGGTGACAGGAGGCGTCTGGCGTCTCACACTTTGTGCCACAAATACGTGTTTATGGGACTGAGTCTGGCAGCTCATATTTGTTTTGAATTTTGATTGCTTATTTGATGTACATTGCATTGTTTGAACGTTTAATTCTGCCAACGCCTTTCAACCTCTTTCTCTTGATTGTAAAAATGGTCCTTTGTTCTCTGCCTTCTTTAGTTACATGCAGTGTACTCTAATAGCTTTACTCTATTTCCTTCTCTCGGTCTGCATTTTGCGTCTCTCCCTCTCTTATCTGGCTAATGGGCCTTTCTCATCTCTTTCTCTAAACAGTTGTACCACAGGAGATGTTATATATGGTGTACTTCTCTTGTGCACTGCAGTGAGAAGTGATCAGCAAGAACATCTGGGTACGTGCCAAGCAAACCCACTTTAACTGAGACAGGTTCAATTAGAGACCACACAACTGGTGCGCGGTGCATCCAGTGAATACTGTGTCTAGCTTTCAAGTAGCTGCCTTCACGACTCTTAATTACGTCTTTTTGAGCACGGTTTTAAATAGGCTCCCCTATTTTAACTCATTATACCCTGAATGAAGTACATTCAGTTCTTTGACCGTCATACCTCATGTTTCTCACCTCTCCTTGCTGGCGTACTTGGACTTCTAGTAATGAACACTCCAACTCGAAAATTCAGTCAAGTGGTAGAAAGATGGGGAGGAAGGCTTTCGCATTCATTTCTCGCCACAACACACAGCCACCTTTTTACGTTTTCTGGTTGCTATTGCGCCCTAGACTTGGCTCAGCGTCAAATGATAGACCAGCCACACAAAAGAAAAAGTGACATAATAAGGTGAGGTCAAGGACTGCCGTCCCTTACCACCCAGATCACAATGGTAGAAGATTTAATACCAGGTAAAATGGAGCTATTCCCTTTGATACCATAGGCTTAACATAGTACATACAATATTCTGAGGCCCACAATGTTGAAAGACTAAAAATGCCATCGATATAAGTGATATAGTTTCCTGACAGAAAAGAAGATACTTTCAGTTTCAAATGCATATGAATATCTCTATTTGGATGGCCAATTATAATTCACACTGAAGATTACACCAAATATTGCAGTACTGAGCAACTAAGTACAGAATAATTTACTCCTACCTGCGTCCAAATTCAGCAGCAGCCGAGTCAGGCCCAAGCAGTAGCCCGAATGCTAGGGCGGATCCAGAAAGTGCTGCCACAAAGAGCACACAGTTAGTTAATAGGGAACATTTTGAAATTGTGTCTTGTGGCCAAGGAAGTTAGTGACACTAGACTTAGAGCAATGTAACTGTCGGAGCAGATGGTGAACATTAGATAGAAGATTGGAATCAGCAAGTTAAGACTGTTCCCTTCCAATTTCTTCTGCACGGAAGTGCACAGAAGAGGGGAGATAAAATGATGGAGTGGAATGCACGCTACCTACACCCATGGTTTGACTTCATGGTCACACGTCAAATGCTGCTAGGTCTCCTCAGCCTTTCATCTTTACAAGTTGGATAAAATGAGTACCATTGACTTAGGGGAACAATAAAGATTTGCTATTTTGCGCCACAATACCATTCGCAGTGAACGTGCGCTTTACAAAAAAGCCATATTATTTTAAAATAAGCTATATTTTACGTACAATTAAAGACAACACGTGTCCGGATATTACATGGTGTTGAAGGGTTAATAGATTTTCTTTTTTTCTTGGGCTGCCTTCAGAAGTAGCATTTCTGGCTGACCACAGATTCTGGACGTTGAGCCAGACAAGAAAGACTTCCTGTGGTTGGCAACGAACATGATTTTGAGAGGAAAAATATGTATGTGTAGAAATATATTATACTTTGGGCTGTGGAAGTAAAAAAAAAAAAGTGAAATAAGTTGCCTAGAATAATACAATTTGGTAACGGGGGAAGCCGAGATTGAATACAGTGCTTCAGGTTTCACGTTGTGCAGTTTAGTGAAGGAATATGTATTTGTTTATGTGCAGATGGGTGAGAGGAGGTAAGGATTACGTTTACGGATATGCACAGCTGTGTGCAGCCTTCAAAATATGAGACAACCAGAGAATCGTAGGAATAGATTAACACAGGTAGCCACCACACCAACTTTCTTCACACAAGCCCCAGTGCTAGGAAAATACGAAAGAATAAATAGTACATGCAGATATAAAGTAGATTTCAATGTTAAAGGACGGTATGCATGGAGTAAGCAATGCTCAGTATTACAATATTGTCAGAATAAAGTGTGGATTTAAAGAGGCCTTTTAAAAGTAGAGTTGCAAACTTTAGAGGTGGTTGCATATATTTTGCAGTTCGACCACTACGAGTTTCCTCTGGTCTCCTATCTCCTGGGAACTATTAGAGTACAATGTTTTGGCTCTTCGGTTACTTTCGGCTTTCGGAGTTAAGTGATGTTTCGAGGTTTTTGCAACATTTTTAGAATAAGCAGACTGCACAGGAAAGATTTATCATGCCACAGCCTCAGGTCGTCTACATTTTCCCACACGTTTGCCCATTATGACATTAAAGCAGCAACAACTTTCAGCAATGTCAGAACAGGACTGCTTAAAAATAAAATAGGCAAAATAAGCGCCACAATTGAGGGAATTAAATAAATGAATAAATTGAGAGAGAGCAAAAATAGTTTATTGCCCATGGATCACTGTTTTCACTCACAAATATTACAATGTTCTGACAACAACTTAACGCCCCACATACTTCGCATTGAACAATTAATATATGTATAGGTCACATCAACTAGACATCAGAGTGACATTGAAATTACGAAAGAAGACATATATTTGTATAAGTTAACACGCGCTATGAAGTTTCTTTCTACTCAGGTATTCAGGCAGAAGGAGAAGGGCCCCATCATTCCTGAGTTCAAAGAAGAAGAGGACCGGTGATCAGCCGCAACAGGAACACCACCATCTTCACAAGCAGATGTATATATATATAATAGCACTAGGTTCTTCAGAGTTGGAGAAAATATTGTTGTAACAAATTACATTGTAAGGTGGAATGTGCTAAAACGCATTCCAATGCAGTGCATTTGCCAGGGACACAAAGGATAGGAGTAAAGAAAAGTAGTAATGTTGTGTTTATATTATGTTTAGGTATTGATCATTAGGAATGAGTATATGCCAATACAGAAGGATAGTGTGCACTGAATAACTGTGCTTCATATTATAATGTTTCAAGGATACAATGTGTACAGATTTAATATGTCTTAATATATAGGTGCAATTTTCCAGGGTGTTTGAAAAAAGGTTTCAACGAAAAGTTGTTTTGTTTTCCTAAAGACTTTAGTCCTGTCTATATAGTACATGAGGGCTCTCTTTACATCCAGTGTATGGAGTGCTCTTTCTGCGACAGTTTGTGGGTTTTGAAAGAAAACAGGCAGTTCAATGGTTTGATTCATGTGGAACTGCGATATCACCTTGGGCATGAATTTGGGGTTGGTACGTAGTACGACCCTGTTGGCGTGAACCTGTATGAATGGCTCTTGAACGGTTAGTGCCTGGAGTTCACTAACTCTCCTCAAAGAAGTGATTGCTACTAGGAAAGCTACTTTCCAGGTGAGGAATTGAATCTCGCATGAGTGTAGAGGTTCAAAGGGTGGACCCATCAGGCGTGTGAGGACCAAGTTGAGGTTCCACATTGGAGCTGGTGGGTGGCTTGGAGGAATTACTCGTTTGAGTCCTTCCAAGAATGCTTTGATGGCAGGCACTCTGAATAAAGAGAGGTGCTGCCTGTTCTGGAGATAGGCTGATATTGCGGTCAAATGGACACGTATTGAGGTGTATGCCAGATTGCATTGGTAGAGGTGTAAGAGGTAACAAATTATGTTTTGGATGGATGCGTCTAGCGGGTTAATGTCATTGTTATTGCAATAAATGACGAACCTTTTCCATTTGGCTGCATAGCAAGCTCTGGTAGTGGGTCTTCTAGCTTCCTTAATGATGTCCATACAGTCAGGTGGCAGGTTTAGGTAGCCAAACTCTAGGACTTCAGGAGCCAGATTGCCAGGTTCAGCTGTTGCGGATCTGGGTGCTGAATCTCTCCATGGTTCTGCGTTAAATGCGCGGGTTTGATCCGCAGCCTCTGATGCGGCACCACGGAAAGTTCGAGAAAGGTGGTGTACCATGGTTGGCGTGCCCATGTTGGAGCAACCAGGACGAGTGTTAGTGAGTGTTGCCTGAGTTTGCGTGCCACCAGCGGTATCAATGGTGCTGGGGGAAAAGCGTACGCAAATCTGCCGGACCAGTTCATCCATATCGCATTGCCCTGCGACTGCGGATGTGGGAACCTGGCGGCAAAGCTTTGGCATTTTGCGTTTTCGCTTGTGGCGAATAGGTCTATCTCTGGATGGCCCCACTGCTGGAAGTACGGTTGGAGTACTGATGGGTGTAACTCCCACTCGTGCATCTGGTGGCTGTGTCTGCTGAGCAGATCCGCCATCTGGTTGTCCTTGCCGGGGAGGTGTTCCGCCATGAGGAACATGTTCCTCTGAATGGCCCACTTCCACATGCTCTGAGCCAGATGAGACAACTGTGGAGAGTGTGTTCCTCCCTGCTTTTGTATGTAGTACATGGCAGTCATGTTGTCCGTCCGGATCAACACGACTTTGTTGCACAAGTGTACTTTGAATGCTTTCATTGCCAGGAAGATTGCCATCAGTTCTAGAAGGTTGATGTGCATCTTCTTTTGTTGTATCGTCCATAGTCCCTACACTGTGTAATTGAGTACATGAGCTCCCCATCCCTGGAGAGACGCGTCCGCTGTCAGTATTATTTGTGGAACAGGCTCTTGGAACGGTCGGCCCTTGCAAAGGTTTTGTGGATTCCACCAATGCAGAGAGTTGTATGCCCGACCGCTCACCAACACTAGGTCTTTTAGTTGCCCATGAGCCTGATTCCATTGACGTGCTAAGCACTCCTGAAGCGGGCGCATATGTAGTCTCGCGTGTGGGACTATGAAAATGCAGGAGGCCATCATGCCTATCAGCTGCATGAACACCCGCACGGGAAGGGAGTGTTGGGGTTTGAACTTGGAAATCAGCATTTGCATGCTGTTGATCCTCACTAAATTTGGCTGAGCTGTGGCTGCCAGAGTGTCTATGGTCGCACCTAGGTACTGTTGTACGTGTGCGGGTTGGAGATGTGATTTCGGGTAATTTAGTGAGAACCCCAGACTGTGAAGAAGGTGAATGGTGCGGGACATGTGGCTGGCACATTGCTAGGCTGACTTTGCCTGAACAAGCCAGTCGTCCAGGTAAGGGTAGACGTGAATGTGTTGCCTCCGTAGATGTGCAGCCACAGTAGCCAGGCACTTTGTGAAAACTCTGGGTGCTGTTGTCACGCCGAAGGGAAGAACCTTGAATTGGTAGTGCTGCCCTTGAATAGTGAACCTGAGATATTTTCTGTGCGAGGGGTGAATGGGTATGTGGAAATACGCATCTTTGAGGTCTAGCGTGGCCAGGAAGTCTCCCTGTTTGAGCAGCGGGAGGACTTGTTGTAGGGTGAGCATGTGGAAATGCTCTGAGAGAATGTAGCGGTTGAGGGGTCTCAGGTCTAGTATAGGTCTGAGTGACCCGTCCTTTTTTGGTATTAAGAAGTACAGGGAGTACACCCCCGTACCTTGCTCGTGGACGGGTACGACCTCTATTGCGCCTTTTTTCAGCATACTTAGCACTTCCTGCTGTAATAGCGCTAAGTGCTCTGAGGACATAGGACGGTGTTTTGGCGGTATTGTGGGTGGAGTGGAGGTTAATTCTAGGCAGTAACCGTGTTTGATAATATCTTTGACCCACCTGTCCGTAGTGATGGAGTTACACGTGGACAGGAACCTTTGTAGCCTTCCCCCGACAGGTGTTATGTGGTCGGGCGGAAGGGAGAGGGCGTCACTGCTTGTTCTTGGGGGAGGACCTGGTATTGCCGTATCCGCGTCCTCTACCCTTTGTGCTGGAGCCACGATATCCACCCCGGGTGTTTTTATCGTAGGTACTTTGTGTGTTGCCCTTGTTGAAGGTTTGCTGTGACCCCTGTCCTCTACCTGCTCCTCTATTTCCGGGGCGACGAAAGGAGCCACTCCGAAAGGTCTGCGTTTGGAGAGCCCCCATGGACTTTGCAGTGTCTGTGTCCTTTTTTATTTTTTCTAGGGTGGTGTCAACCTCTGGTCCGAACAAGTAGTCGGGGTTGACCGGCTGATTGAGGATGTTATTTTGAACCTCAGGTTTGAATCCGGAGATTCGTAACCAGGCGTGTCGTCGTAACATGACGCTGGTGTTTATTGCTCTAGCAGCTGTATCTGCGGCATCCAGTGCACACTTAATGGATTCGTTCGTGAGGAGTTGTCCCTCCCTGATGAGGATCTCTGCTCCCTCTTTGTATTGGTCAGGGAGATGTTGGAGTAGGGTTTCTAATGTGTCATAGTGTGCGCGATCGTAGCGAGCTAGGAGCGCCTGGATATTGGCAATACGCCATATGTTAGCTGCCTGGGCTGCAACCCGTTGGCCGGAGGTCTCTAGCACCTTGGACTCCTTGTCCGGGGGAGGAGCTTCCCCAGTTGTCTGCGAGTGCGCCCGTTTGCGAGCATTAGCGACTACGATGGAATCTAGAGGTAACTGTCCTCTAATGTACGTAGGGTCCCCAGGCGCCGACCTATATTTTTTGTCGATCCTGGGGTTTATTACTCTTGCCCTAGTGGGTTCTTTGAAAATGTCCTTTGCTGGTTTGAGGACACCTTTCAACATGGGTAGAGTTTTGATATTCCTTTCTGAGGATGCGAAAGTATCCATTAGAAAATCGTTCCTCAATTGTGTCAGTGGAGTTGCACACCATGATTGGCCGCAGCACGTTCAATGAGGGCGTTGAATGCGGCAGTGTCCTCTGTGGGATACGTTTTCGCGCCATATAGCTGCGTGTCCTGTGTATCCATAGGCGCACCCGGGTCTACAGGGTCATCCCAAGCCTGGTCAGGGTCCTGTTGGCCTTCAGGGTCCATCTCTCTGGGGTAGGGGACATCGTCACCCATGTAGTCCTCCAAAGCGTCGGTTTCGGAGGGTGTCGGAGAGAAGGGCTGTGGATCTAGGTAAGAGGTATGGAGACGTTCGTAAAGAACTGGTTCCGAATCCGCTGGCAGCTTTTTCTTTAGCGGGATCCGGTAGGAGTCCAAAGCCTGCTCGGAAGATATTCTCCGCTTGTGGAGCATAAGTCTGCCGGTGTCGGCATCGATGATGTGGGACGGTGACGTCTCCGTAGGAGAGCGTTCGGCAGGTGTGATCCTAGTTTGGGTGACACGTGTCCTGATTTCAAACAGTTTGGGCGCCGTGGATGGCGGCAGTCCAAAAGTGATGTTGGGTGTTGCTGGAGAAGCTTTTTGAGCTTTTTTCGGCTCGGAGCCCGACGTGTCCTGGAGGGCTGCCTTTTCTTTGATGCGTTGCAAGGACGCTGCAACTTGTCGCACCTGTAACGCCGACGGTTCTTTGGCGCCGAGCGGTTCTGTAGAGGCAGGCGTGGACTTCTTTGGGGCCACGGGGTCATCGAGTCGAGGAGAGGTAGTAGCTGTCGACGGCGTCGATGATTGGGCCTTCGGTGCTGCTTTTGAAGCGATGTGCGACGCAGCGGCCATTTTGACCTTTGTGGTCGGAGCCGATTGTTTCGGTGCCGGGGGCCGAGGCGGCTTGGCGGTACCAATGGCCTTTTTCCGTGTGTCGGCGCCGACGTTGGCTGCTGCGAGTTTGGCACCGAAGTCCCGTTTGGTGCGGTCGGTGCCGACGGGTTTGGCTGGCGTCGAAGGTGTAGTGGGCTTCGATCCGACCAGTGTCAGTTTCAGTTTCTGTGGAACCGATACGACTTTTGGTTTCGGTTTCGAGGAAGGGAAACCAGTCGTTTTGGGTACTAATGGCTGTTGCTGAATGTCTGAGGCCGGGCCAGAGGGCGGGGCCGAAGAACTGCGGGATAGGTCTTGGGTAAGGCCCGAAGGCGATCCCTCGACCGGAGCCATAGACTGACGCACTGGGATATCCTCCGTCTGTACGGGTAGGCCTTGCTCGTCACCGGAGCTACTTTCTTCGGCCCCTAAGGCCTCATCGTAGTCTCCTACCTCGGTGTCGGCTTCTTGAAAGAGTTGTTCTTCGATGTCTTCCGATCCGGAATCGTGTTCGGAAGCGGGGCTGGAGGGTAGGTTCTCCACGCCTTCCACATCTTCGTCCTCGGCGCTGAAGATGTTGGTCGGGGCCGGTGCCGCTTGCTGCGCTTCAAGTCTCGCTGCTCGTCGATTCCGGAGAGTCTTTTTGGATCGGAATCGGGCACAGGCCATACATGTGGATTCGTCGTGATCCGGTGAAAGGCATTTGTTGCACACCGGGTGGACGTCGACATGGGGATATTTCGCATTGCAAACAGGACACCTCTTGAATGGTGTCCTCGATTCCATCGTCGATGTGGGGTCGATGGTCGGATACGATGCGAAAAAGTTGTTTTTGAAGTCAGTAAACTAACAAGTAACTGTCGATACCGATCGGGAACAGTACCGACGCGAACTAAAGGCCTTTTGGCCTGAAAAAAAGTTTTCCCTAACTTGAGTCAAGATAAGCACATCCGAACCCAATGGCGGAAAAAAACAATCTGAGGATGGAGAGGATGCCCATGCGCACTGTGGTCCAGGGGAGGAGTCACCTATCTCAGGATACTTCGAAGACTCTTCCAGGACAACAACGTGCAAACATCCGGACCCAACACTAGGCGGCGATCTATGCACAGATATGAATTCAGCAGCCCACATGCCTCGAACAGTACAATTATGCAACACTGTTTTTACTTACCTTTTCTCTAGGAAATGTCCCAGTGTGATATCTAGGCATATCACATGGAGTAGAAAAAGTAATCCCAAAAAGTAATCTAAAAGTAACTAAAAAGTAATCTGTACAGTGATTTTAATACCTTGACTTACCTGTATTTCAAACAACTGCATTTGAACTAGCATTTACTTGTAAAGACCGCAAAATATTTTGCAAAGCGTTTTTTCACTTACCTGTGTTTGGCTTGATTCTAGAATTAAAATAACGTAATATTTTTATACAAATATATTGGTCTGAGTTCAGTTTGAGTGTGTGCAATCATTTGCTGATTGAGTATGTACAACAAATACTAAATACTACCCTCTGATAAAGTCGTACTGCTCGCCCTCACTACCACAAATAGAGAGCAAGGTGTCATCTATTTTTACCTCTGCTTACCTTTGAGGATCCACTGTATTCTGTGCATACTATACCTTACTTTGGTATAGTATATACAGAGCCAGCTTCCTACAATGGCTTATTCTGTTCCTTAGAGGGAGGTAGTGAAGACAATGCCTATTCATTCAGCTCTAAAATCAGCTGCTACCAATTACCAGTAGCCTCATTGCATTGAAAAAGGGTAGCAGTAGCCCCTCAACTACAGGAGGAGGCACGCTTTAGTTGCACTTCTTTAAAGACACACATGGGTTTTACATCAAGCAATTATGGAGAAGCACCAGCAGTAGGCTGAGATTCCAAAGTCTAAAGAGGAAAAAAAGAGGCACACCAGAAAAACATGAAAACACAGATTTTCCAACCCATGCTAGAACGTCTTTCTTTAAAAAATAAAAAATAAAAGTAAAGCTGCACATAATAATAAACCAGGTTATACAGCGCTAATTTTGCTATCTACCTCTAAAAATAAACATTAAAACCACAAATCAGGGCAGGTCACCATTCTGACATTGGTGAAACAAAATCAGACATTTACCCTCCTAAAACACAAATATTTTCAAATCCGTCTAAAGTTTTCCTCTCGAAGCACTTAAACAAAGACAAATTGTCACCAGATAAGGACAGTTCCACAATCGCTAGCAAAATAATGACACAAACAAAATTTACATTGCAAAAAGGCAGCACAGTTACTCACCACTGAGTGTTTTTGATCGTATAGGAGGAAGCCCCTTTTTGAGTCTGTCTTTCTCTCGCTCATACGTTCTCCTCTCATTGGAGTATGAGCGAGAGGTCTTCCTCTTCCGGTCTCTATCCCACTCTCTTGACCTCGAACGGGACCGTTTTCTATGCTTACGCTTCCGAGATCCAGATCGCGATCTAGACCTCCTTTTCCTTGGAGACCTATAAAAAAAAAAAAAGTGGATGTTCACTTTAGGTATGTATCTGTTAACATCAAATGTATAGATTTCTTTGCCGAGGCGACCTCACTCACCTTCCTTTCATTACTATTGTTAGGACTCCTTCAATGATACAGGCAGAACATACAAAATGCACAATCTGTCCAGACACAAAAAATATTTTCAAAGGAGATCTAAGAGCTTATAATACATTATGGTAATCTAACAGGCTTTAATCTCTTTATATGGGATTTAAAAGCTCTCCTTTCATCAACTTTATGTTCTCCGAGACAAATCTAAGGTATGGGCAAAACCGAATCTATACGCGTACCACTATGAGGATTTTTCTTGAGTTTAAAGAATAATCAATAGTGGTTACATGATAGTATACTATGCGGGTATTACACGGTTCATCACTGGTGACACAAGGCCAAAATACCAAGGAACCACAAATTAATAGCCACAATACTCCCTTCAGGCTCTTAATTCTCTGATTACCAAAAATAATAGTCACGACTTACTCGAGGCAGTGGAAGTGTTGCAAAGTCACCCTGTTCCCTAGGCACCACCAGTAGGAAGCTGGCGCTGTATATACTATACCAAAGTGAGGTATAGTGTGCACAGAGTCCACTGGAACCCCAAAGGTAGGCAGAGGTAAAGTTAGATAGCACCTCACTCTCTATTTGTGGTAGTCTGGTCGAGTAGTAAGGCAGTATCAGAGGACAGTGTTAAGCATTTGTAGTACACAGTCAGTAAATGAATTCCCACACTCAAAGACTGAACTTCAGACCAATTGTTTTTGTATAAAAATATAATTTAAGTTATTTTATTTTCTAGAACCAAGCAAGCCTGGCACAGGTAAGCAATAAATACTTTACAGCAGTAATGCAGTTTGTAAACAGTTTGAATTGTATATGCACTTTGTTTTGACTTAAAGTATGGTTGCATAGAAAATCAATACTCTGTAAATACAGTACATGGACTTAAATGGGCTTTACAGTAAAATGCCAGTTAAGTTACTTTCTAGATTTCTTACTCAAAGTAGTACGCCTGGAAACTACTCAGGGATATTTCCTATTAACAGGCAAGTAAAGTCGTTTTGGTTAAATAGTACAATTTTAAAGAATTTCTGCAGTCTTTCAAACTCCACACTTAGAAACTTTTCCATGAAAAACGGTCAATGTTATCCAATGGAGGAAAGGCAAATACTACTTACCAGAATGCATCTGTTCTTGGCATGTAGAGCTGCAGATCTACACACTGTGCATAGATCGCCATCTGGGGTTGGGCCCGGATGATTGCCGTTGTTTTTCCTCTTGGAAAGTCTTTGGAAGTCACAATGTATGTGACTCCTCTTTTGGATCGTATTGCGCATGGGCTTCGGATCCATCCTCAGATTGTTTTTCGCCAGCAGGGAAAGATGGAGCGTAGTAATAACAGTGAAGATGCCCATGTGTGTTGTATCTAAATAAGATAAACTGGCACAGATAAAGGTAGCCGGGGAGGTGGGTGGGTGTGTGTAGATCTGCAGCTCTACATGCCAAGAACAGATGCATACTGGTAAGTAGCATTTGCCGTTCGAGGCATATGAGCTGCAGATTACACACTTTGGATAGATTATTTAGCAGTACCCATCCTTAGCGGCTACCACCCGTATCTGTTGCAGTGGTTTGAAATAATGTTTTGAGTACAGCCTGGCCCACACTAGCTTGTTGCTTAGTTTGCACATCTACACAATAGTGTTTAGTGAAAGTGTGCCGTGTTGACCATGTAGCTGCTCTGCAGATATCATCTAATGGGATGTTACCTAAAAATGCCATTGAAGCCCCTATTTTACGTGTAGAGTGGGCTTTAGGGGGAACGGATAGCGTTCGTTTTGCTTTGTGGTAGCAAATCTGAATGCATTTGATAATCCACCTAGCTATCCCCGACTTGGAGATGGGGTTGCCTTTGTGTGGTGGTGAGAAAGAGAAACAGTTGTTTGGTCTTACGAAAAGGTTGTGTTCTCTCGATGTAGTAGAGTAAGGCTCGTTTGACATCTAATGTGTGAAGAGCTCTTTCTCCAACGGTCTGTGATTGCGAGATGAATACTGTTATTTTTACAGATTGGTTTAGGTGAAAAGGAGAAATGACTTTAGGGAGGAATTTTGGGTTAGTACGGGGAACAACCTTGTTATGGTGCATTTGGAGAAAAGGTTCTTGAATGGTAAGTGCTTGTATCTCACTGACCCTTCTGAGGGAAGTGATGGCTAAAAGAAAGGCGGTTTTCCATGTTAGGAATTGAAGTTCACATTTGTGTAGAGGTTCAAAGAGAGGCCCCATTAGTCTGGTGAGAACGATATTTAGGTTCCACACAGGTGAGGGTGGCACTCTGGGGGGGGGAATTATTCTTTTGAGGCTTTCCATTAAGGCTTTAATGGCAGGTACTCTAAAAAGTGATAGATGTTGCCTATTTTGTAGATAAGCTGCTATGGCTGCAAGGTGCAGTCTAATAGACGTATAGGCTAGATTGCATCTTTGTAGGTGTAGTAAATAGCCTATGATGTGTTGAATGGACACATCTAGGGGATTGATGGTATTGTTGTGATAATAGACCACAAAACGTTTCCACTTGGCTGCGTAGCACGCTCTAGTGGTGGGTCGCCTAGCTTCTTTAATGACGTTCATGCAGTCAGGGGGAAGGTTTAGATAACCAAATTCTAGGATTGCAGGAGCTAGATCGCAAGTTTGAGCTGAGCTGGGTCCGGGTGCCTGATCTCTCCATGGTTCTGGGTTAAGAGGTGTGGAGAGAGGTGTAACTTTTGGTGCGGTACTACAGATAGTTCCAGCAGTGTGGTGTACCACGGTTGTCTGGCCCATGTTGGAGCTACTAGAATCAGTGTGAGAGAGTGCTGTTGTAGTTTGCGCACCACTAAAGGAATGAGTGGGAGAGGCGGAAAAGCGTATGCAAATCTGCCTGACCAGTTCATCCATATTGCATTGCCTTTGGACAATGGGTGTGGATATCTGGCGGCGAAGCTTGGGCATTTGGCGTTTTGGTAGGTGGCGAAGAGGTCTATCTGTAGATGCCCCCACATTTGAAAGTACGGGTGAAGAACTTGCGGGTGGAGTTCCCACTCGTGGATTTGTTGTGTTTATCTGCTGAGCAGATCTGCCATAGTGTTTTGGACTCCTGGGACATGTTAGGCTAGGAGAAAGATTTTCTGCGGTATGGCCCATCTCCATATGCTCTGTGCTAGCTGAGAGAGCTGTGGAGAGTGTGTGCCGCCTTGTTTTTGTATATAGTACATGGCTGTCATGTTGTCTGAGCGGACTAGGACTGCCTTGCCTGAAATCTGTGTTCGAAAAGATTTTAGGGCTACAAATATGGCTAGTAACTCCAGGTGGTTGATGTGGAGTAACTTTTTTTGAGGTGTCCACCTGCCCTGCGTGGTGAGATGTAATAGGTGAGCTCCCCAGCCGGAGAGCGATGCATCCGTTGTCAGTACTATCTGAGGAACCGGGTCCAGGAACGGTCGCCCTTTGGAAAGGTTTTTGGTGGTCCACCACTAGAGAGAGCGATGGGTACGACCGTCTACCAACACCAGATCTGTTAATTGACCCTGGGCCTGGTTCCATTGGTGCGCTAAGCACTCTTGGAGAGGATGCATCTGGAGTCTTGCGTGAGGTACAATGAATATGCAAGAGGCCATCATTCCTATTAGTTGCATGAACACTCGAGCTGGAAGAGTGTGTTGT
Source organism: Triturus cristatus (assembly GCF_964204655.1). Lineage (NCBI taxonomy): Eukaryota > Metazoa > Chordata > Amphibia > Caudata > Salamandridae > Triturus > Triturus cristatus. The sequence continues at coordinate 895,182,989 of NC_140589.1, forward strand.
GGCTGAAATATGGCACGTAGAGCCTGAATGCTTGCTATCCTGGCAGGACTGGGGTAGGCTAGCGCTCTTGAGGTGTCTATAGTGGCACCCAGGTATTGTTTTACGTGGGACGGTTGGAGATGGGACTTTGCGTGGTTTACTGTGAAGCCCAGTTGGTGAAGTAGCTGGATAGTGGCGTGCGTGTGTTGTACACACTGGTTGTATGAACTGGCCTTTATTAGCCAGTCGTCTAGGTATGGGAATACATGGACGTGTTGTCTCCGCAGGTGTGCTGCCACTACTGCTAGGCACTTGGTGAATACTTGTGGTGCTGTCGTGACACCAAATGGGAGTACTTTGAATTGATAGTGTTGGCCGTCCACTACAAATCTTAGGAACTTCCTGTGAGCGTTGTGAACAAGAATGTGGAAATAGGCATCTTTGAGGTCTAAAGTGGTCAGGAAATCGTTGTGGGAGAGCAGTGGAAGTACCTGCTGAAGTGTTACCATGTGAAAATGGTCTGAGTGTATGTATCGGTTTAGGGGTCTGAGGTCTAGGATGGGCCGTAGAGTGTCGTCCGTTTTTGGTATGAGAAAATCTAGGGAGTAGACCCCCATATTTTGTTGGTTGATAGGAACCCGTTCTATCGCCCCCTTTTGTAGGAGGGAGATTACCTCCTGCTTTAGTAGTGTTAAATGTTCCTGTGACATTGGGCGTTGTCTGGGTGGAATGTTTGGGGGGGGGGGGGGTAGATATTAGTTCTAGGCAGTAGCCTGACCGAATTATTTGTGTTACCCATTTGTCTGAGGTGATGGTAGTCCAGACAGGAAGGAAATTTTGGAGTCTGCCCCCGACCGGAGTGGAATGGTCTGGGGGGAGTGGCGGGAAGTCATTGGGTAGGGGTGGAGGCAGAGCGGGAGGTGTTTGTCTTGCCTCTGCCTTTATTATTGTTGCCCTTGTAGCCGCCTCTTGGTTAACCCCTTGTAAAGGTGGATTGGGTAGGGGCCTTCTATGAAGTAGAAGTGGTGTCAGAGGAGTCGCCTCTGGATGTGCTCCAAAAGGAAGAGCGGCGAAAGGAGCGCCTGGGAGGGTGCGATTGTAAGGCTCTTATAGACTTCGCCGTATCCGTGTCTTTTTTCATTTTTTCTAGGGCCTCATCCACTTTTGGGCCGAACAGATGTTCCTAGTCAAAGGGGTGGTTCAGGATGGAAGCTTGCACTTCTGGTTTAAAACCTGAGATCCTTAACCAGGCATGGCGACGGAGGAGGATGCTGGTATTAATGGCTCTGGAGGCGGTGCCGGCTGCATCTAGGGCACAGCGGATGGAGGTATTGGTAATGGTTTTGCCCTCCTGAATTAACTCATTTGCCCTATTTTTATATTTGTCAGGGAGGTGTTGCATTATGGCTTCTAGTTCGTCATAATGGGCCCTGTCGTATCTTGCCAGTAGCGCTTGTGTATTAGCGAAGCGCCATATGTTGGCAGCTTGGGATGCAGTGTGCTTGCCCGATGCGTCCAAGAGTTTTGACTCTTTGTCAGGTGGTGGTGCTTCGCCTGACTCTTGGAAGTTTGCCCTCTTTCGTGCTGTAGACACTACTAGGGAATCTAGTGGTGCTGGCCCTCTGATGTAGGAGGGATCTGTAGGGGAGGCTTTATATTTTTTGTCTAAGCGCGGGTTAATGACCCTGGCTCTGACCGGGTCCTTAAAGATCTCCGGCGCGTGTTTGATAACTCCTTTGAGCATGGGCAGTATGGAAGTGGCCCTATGCGTGGTTTCGAAAGTATCGAGAAGGAAGTCCTCCTCCACGGGGTCGGTATGGAGATCCACACCGTGATAGTGTGCAGCCCTTTGGAGTAAGTGGTTGAACCCCAATGAGTCTTCTGGTGGGGATGGTCTCGAAGGGTAGAGATCATCTTGTGGGACGTTAGGAATGTCAGGAATGTTATAGTCGTCCCATGGGTCTGGGGAGCCTGTGGGAGTGGGGTCCCCTGTAGGTAGGTCATGGGGTACGTCCCCTATGTCATCATAGACATTATCATCATCCGGAGAGGGTGTGGGGGAATGATGAGGTGGGGTGGAGAAGGAGGAGGTGGTGAAGGCATTCTGAAAGGGGAGGTAGCAGAGTCCTTCCTCTTTGGAGGTGGAGCTGGGGCAGGCTTTTCCAGCTGTCTCTTTTTGATGCTGAGCATCAAATGTCCGGTTTTGGGGTCCTTGATCAATGTCTTTTGCAATGGATCAGGTGTAAAAAGTTCTTCCGAGGGTGGCTTGTCTGTTGGGGCCGAAGGCATCGGAGCCGTCGGTTTTCTTGTTTTAGAGTCTGCACTAGTCCGCTGTTTGGAACTATGCGGTTTGGAAAGGGCTGTCTGTTTACTCGGTTCCGAGATGGTTTTCGGCTTCGAGATATCAGTGTCGGTGGCCTTGTGTTTTTTGCTCGGTTCCGGGGAGGGCGTCGGTACCGAGGAGCTGGAGCTGGTTTTCGGCGCAGAGTGTTTCGGTTTGGAGCTCGGTGCCGAGGAGGAGGCCATTTTCTTTTTCGGCGTCGGTGCGGAGGAGTGTTTCTCGGCACAGACTGTGGGCTGGCTTGAGCCCGAGCCACTGGAAGGCTTAATAGGCTTCTTTACCAGTCCCGAAGGTGCGGTGTGGGAAGCAGTGTTTTTGGTCGTGCTTAGGCCTCGAGGCAAAGGCGTGACCGAAGCCTTTTTCGGTGCCGTCGAGGGTGTGTGGGAGGGGGACACTTCGGTACTCACGACCCTCTGTGCCGGAGTGATGTCCTCCACATCTCAATCGTCGGCTTCAGAGGCGCTGACGAGGCAGTTCTAGGCAGTAGCCTGACCGAATTATTTGTGTTACCCATTTGTCTGAGGTGATGGTCGTCCAGACAGGAAGGAAATTTTGGAGTCTGCCCCCGACCGGAGTGGAATGGTCTGGGGGGAGTGGCGGGAAGTCATTGGGTAGGGGTGGAGGCAGAGCGGGAGGTGTTTGTCTTGCCTCTGCCTTTATTATTGTTGCCCTTGTAGCCGCCTCTTGGTTAACCCCTTGTAAAGGTGGATTGGGTAGGGGCCTTCTATGAAGTAGAAGCGGTGTCAGAGGAGTCGCCTCTGGATGTGCTCCAAAAGGAAGAGCGGCGAAAGGAGCGCCTGGGAGGGTGCGATTGTAAGGCTCTTATAGACTTCGCCGTATCCGTGTCTTTTTTCATTTTTTCTAGGGCCTCATCCACTTTTGGGCCGAACAGATGTTCCTAGTCAAAGGGGTGGTTCAGGATGGAAGCTTGCACTTCTGGTTTAAAACCGGAGATCCTTAACCAGGCATGGCGACGGAGGAGGATGCTGGTATTAATGGCTCTGGAGGCGGTGCCGGCTGCATCTAGGGCACAGCGGATGGAGGTATTGGTAATGGTTTTGCCCTCCTGAATTAACTCATTTGCCCTATTTTTATATTTGTCAGGGAGGTGTTGCATTATGGCTTCTAGTTCGTCATAATGGGCCCTGTCGTATCTTGCCAGTAGCGCTTGTGTATTAGCGAAGCGCCATATGTTGGCAGCTTGGGATGCAGTGTGCTTGCCCGATGCGTCCAAGAGTTTTGACTCTTTGTCAGGTGGTGGTGCTTCGCCTGACTCTTGGAAGTTTGCCCTCTTTCGTGCTGTAGACACTACTAGGGAATCTAGTGGTGCTGGCCCTCTGATGTAGGAGGGATCTGTAGGGGAGGCTTTATATTTTTTGTCTAAGCGCGGGTTAATGACCCTGGCTCTGACCGGGTCCTTAAAGATCTCCGGCGCGTGTTTGATAACTCCTTTGAGCATGGGCAGTATGGAAGTGGCCCTATGCGTGGTTTCGAAAGTATCGAGAAGGAAGTCCTCCTCCACGGGGTCGGTATGGAGATCCACACCGTGATAGTGTGCAGCCCTTTGGAGTAAGTGGTTGAACCCCAATGAGTCTTCTGGTGGGGATGGTCTCGAAGGGTAGAGATCATCTTGTGGGACGTTAGGAATGTCAGGAATGTTATAGTCGTCCCATGGGTCTGGGGAGCCTGTGGGAGTGGGGTCCCCTGTAGGTAGGTCATGGGGTACGTCCCCTATGTCATCATAGACATTATCATTATCATCATCCGGAGAGGGTGTGGGGGAATGATGAGGTGGGGTGGAGAAGGAGGAGGTGGTGAAGGCATTCTGAAAGGGGAGGTAGCAGAGTCCTTCCTCTTTGGAGGTGGAGCTGGGGCAGGCTTTTCCAGCTGTCTCTTTTTGATGCTGAGCATCAAATGTCCGGTTTTGGGGTTCTTGATCAATGTCTTTTGCAATGGATCAGGTGTAAAAAGTTCTTCCGAGGGTGGCTTGTCTGTTGGGGCCGAAGGCATCGGAGCCGTCGGTTTTCTTGTTTTAGAGTCTGCACTAGTCCGCTGTTTGGAACTATGCGGTTTGGAAAGGGCTGTCTGTTTACTCGGTTCCGAGATGGTTTTCGGCTTCGAGATATCAGTGTCGGTGGCCTTGTGTTTTTTGCTCGGTTCCGGGGAGGGCGTCGGTACCGAGGAGCTGGAGCTGGTTTTCGGCGCAGAGTGTTTCGGTTTGGAGCTCGGTGCCGAGGAGGAGGCCATTTTCTTTTTCGGCGTCGGTGCGGAGGAGTGTTTCTCGGCACAGACGGTGGGCTGGCTTGAGCCCGAGCCACTGGAAGGCTTAATAGGCTTCTTTACCAGTCCCGAAGGTGCGGTGTGGGAAGCAGTGTTTTTGGTCGTGCTTAGGCCTCGAGGCAAAGGCGTGACCGAAGCCTTTTTCGGTGCCGTCGAGGGTGTGTGGGAGGGGGACACTTCGGTACTCACGACCCTCTGTGCCGGAGTGATGTCCTCCACATCTCAATCATCTGCTTTAGAGGCGCTGACGAGGCCCTCGTTGGTGTGTTGTCCTTCTGGAGCGTCGACGCCTTCCCCGAAGATGTCGTCTGGAATCGCCGTCGACGAGTGTGCCATAGTTCTTCGTGCCCTTCGGTCTCGAATGGTTTTCTTGGACCGGCAGGACTTGCACGCCGGACAGGCTCGAGCCTCGTGCTCAGGGGAGAGGCAGAGGTTGCATACTTCGTGAAGGTCGGTGTGGAGGAATTTGGACCCACATCGAGGGCACTTCTTGATGGGAGTTATTTCCATTAGCCAGGACCGAAGCCTGGGTAGGCCTGAAGGCCGTCGTTGAGGACTAGAATCGAAGGTCTTGATCGATGAGAGCCGCGCTGAGTATGGAGATCGCGATCAAAAACAATACCGCGAATTGGGGAGAGGATTGCGCGTCGATAGAAGAACTGGAAACTGTTCGGAACCGGAGCGCGAAATCACATCCGAGCCCGAAGGCGGAAAAAAACAATCTGAGGATGGAGCCGAAGCCCATGCGCAATACGATCCAACGGAGGAGTCACATACCTCGTGACTTCCAAAGGCTTTCCAAGAGGAAAAATAACTGCAAACATCCGGGCCCAACACCAGATGGCAATCTATGCACAGTGTATAATCTGCAGCTCATATGCCTCATACATAGTGTTATCGGTTTAAGGTAAGTATTCGGTATTGGGAGTTGAGGTTCTGGCAGTAGACTCAGAGGTGCCCCACGGTCAAGGATGCACTCTTGTTACACCCTCAGCGGCAATAGGGCAGCTGAGTGCAGAGTGCTGAGGCCCAATGTTATCAAACCGGGGATAGGGGGCCTCCGGTTGGTGGCTTCTGATGAGCAGGCCACAAGGTTGTGGGAGCCAAGCTCCTGGTGTTAGGCTCAGGGCAATGGGGGATCCGGTTGAGCACACAAAGGGCACCCACAGCGGCGGCCGGGTGCAGGGTGCTGTTTTGGCGTCGGGTGCCCTGTTTTCAACGGGGATTTTCAGTTTTGGTTTTCAGCTGCAGGCTCAGTCCAGGAAGTCTGCCAGGCAGAACCAACAGCTGGGCAGGTAAGTTGGAGGGTTCGGGGACATAGGTGCACCTCGGGTTCCTTTCTCCAGGGCGCAGGGCGGCTGGATGCAGGGGTGTCCTTACCGGGCCACTTGCGGTTTAGGGGGTCTCCGTGCAGAGGCTGCAGACGACGTCAGGGAGTCCTGGAGGGTTCAACCCACGGTGGACTCGGACTCTGGAGTGCTGGGGGACCTCGCTGGTACCGGTGAGCCACTCGAACTTGGGCCGTAGGCAACGGGTGCAGTGGCAGTTCCAGGCGTCGGGTTTCTTTTTCCTCAGCAGGCTCGGAGTCTTTCTTTGGTGTTTCTTCTGAACAGAGCTGCTGATCACAGCAGATCCGGTCTGTGTTGAAGGTAGTCAGTCCACCCAGGGGTTCTGGATGTTGCTGGCTGCACGACAAGGTGCAGGATCTCCGGAAACTGCGGACGGGCCGGTAGGGCTGGGGCCAAGTCAGTTGTTCTCTGCAGTCTCCTCTGCTGGGCGTCTTCTCTCTTCTTCTTAGGTTGCGGGAATCTGCTTTTTTGGTTCAGGGCGGCCCCCTAAATACTGTATTTAGGGAGCGTTTTAGGGGTCTCGAGGTCAGTAGCCAATGGGCAACTGACCTTACGGTGACTACACCCTTGGTGTGCTCACCCCACGTGGGGGAGTGAGCACAATCCCCAATACTGATGGGGAGTGCCTGCCATCTGCAAGATGGCAGGCACTGAAGAGTGGGCTTCACCACGCCTCCCCCACCTCAGGGGTGGAGTTGGCAGAGGTGGGGACACCTTCTGGGCTGGCTAGTTTTTCCCGCCTGTCTTCCCGCCAAAAAGAAGGGGAGACTGGAAGGGGACCTGCTCCTCATAGCAGGAGAGGCTTGGTGTCGCATTACAAAGGTTGCCAGACCTTTGAAGCTCCCCTGCCACAGAAGGCTCTTCCTGGCATTGGGGAGGTGTGAACACCTCCGCCCAGGAAAAGATTTGTTTCTGGGCTCAGGGAGCGAAGGCTCCCACCCTAGGGGTCCAGAAACATGTCTCGTGGTGGCAGGCTGGTGTGTACCCGTCAGGAAACCCACCAGAGGCTGGTCGTTTTTCAGGGGGCATCTCCAAGATGCTCTCTGTGTGTATTTTTCATTAAATCCCACTGTGGCATCAGTGTGGGTTTAATGTGATGAGAAGCATGATACCAAACTTCTCAGTTTTCAGTGTACCCATTATGGTGCTGTGGAGTTCGTAATGACAAGCTCCTAGCACCATATACTCTTAATGACAGCACGGCACTTACAATGTCTAAGAATGGACTTAGATACTGTAGGGGTACAGGGCTCATGCACCTGTACCTTCACCACTGGGATAGGGCACCCAGCTAGAGGGGTGACTAATACATGCCAGGGCAGTGGGTTGTAGGCATGGCACACAGGGATTTGTGCCATGTCGACTCTTCACTTTGTTCTGCGCCAAAACACGCAGGCTGCAAAGGCAGTGTGTGTGTGTGTGTGTAAAAAGGTACAGGGCCTCTAAGGGTGGCATAATAAGTGCCGCAGCCCTTCGAGGTCTTCCCTTGTCACAGTGCCCTGGGTACCCGTGGTACCATTTACCAGGGGATTTCCTGTGGCCATAGATGCCAATTTCGTTTGGGCGCAGTTTGAGAAAAAACACAGGCCCTGGGAACCTGATTGGCAATGACCCAGGGCACATCAAGTCAAAAGTGCATCAGTAGTCTGGCAAAGGGCTCGGGGGGGTACTGCAACAGAAACCCATCTTCTCACAAAGGTGTTCTGCAAGGAGAAACATTTTGGGACGTATGGCCCATCTCCAGATGGTCTGTGCTAGTTGTGACAGCTGGAGAGAGTGTTTCGCCCCCTGTTTTTGTATGTAGTATATTGCTGTCATGTTGTCTGTACGGATCAGGACAGCTTTGCCTACTAGATGAAACGCTTTGAGCGCTAGAAAAGTCGCTAGCAGCTCTAGATGATTTACGTGAAGCTGTTTTTGCTGCAGGTTCCATATGCCTTAATTGTATGCGTGCGGAGATGAGCTCTCCAACTAGTGAGCGATGCGTCTGCTGTTAACCCCATCTGTGGACCCGGGTCTATGAAGGGCCACCCTTTTGAAAGGTTTTGTGTATTCAACCACTGCAGAAAGCAATGGGTGCAGCCGTCCACCAAAACTAGATCTGATAACCGGCCCAGAGCCCGGTACCACTGACGTGCTAGGCACTATTGAAGGGGACGCATGTGAAGTCTTGCGTAAGGGACTAGTAGCTGCATGAACACTCGAGCAGGAGAGGAGTGATGAGGCTGAAACTGGCAGAGCAGAGTCTGCATGTTGCTGATTCTGGTCGGATTGGGGTAAGCCAAAGACGTTTGTGTTTATTCCCAGATACTCCTGTGTGTTGGATGGCAGTAGATGAGACTTGGACAGGTTTACTGTGAATCCAAGATCATGGAGCAACAGCACTGTTTTGTGAGTGTGACGGAGACAGCTTAATTGCGAGCTGGCTTTTATGGGCCAGTCGTCCAGATGTGGGAAGACATGAATGTGTTGTCTTTGAAGATGAAATGCGACCACTGCCAAGCACTTGGTGAAAACTCTGGGTGCAGAAGTTACTCGGAATGGGAGCACCTTGAACTGATAGTGCTGGCCTGCTACTACAAACTTGAGGTATTTGCGGTGAGCAGGATGTATTGGGATATGGAAATAGGCATCCTTTCAGTCCATAGTGGTCAGAAAGTCTCCTTGTTGAAGGTGCGGGAGCACTTACTGGAGAATGACCATGTGAAAGTGGTCCGATTGGATGTATAGATTTAGTTCTCTGAGGTCTAGAATAGGCCTGAGAGAGCCGTCCTTTTTGGGAATTAAGAAGTACAGGAAGTATACTACGGTCCCTTGAAATTTTAATGGGACTGTTTCTATCGCTCTTTTCTCCAACAGAGAGAGAACTTTTTTTTGAAGGGCAAGATGTTCCTGTGACAATGCGTGTGATCTTGGAAGAATGTTTGGGGGAGTGTCTCTAAGTTCCAGGCAGTAACCATATTGGATAATTTGTAAGACCCATTTGTCTGATATGACTGTGTTCATGACCGGGAGAAATTGAGAGACGTCCCCCTACAGAGGTGGAATGATCGGGGGTAGCAGAAGTCAGTCACTGCTTGTTATTTGCAGGGGAAGTGCGTGTGGAGATGCCTCTGCCCTTACCATTGTTTCGAATATGCTACTTACCAGTATGCATCTGTTCTTGGCAAGTAGGGCTGCTGACATTCATATCTGTGCATAGATCGCTGCCTAGTGTTGGGTCCGGATGATTGCACATTGTTGTCCTGGAAGAGTCTTCGAAGTATCACGAGATAGGTGGCTCCTCCCCTGGACTACAGTGCGCATGGGCATCCCCTCCATCCTTAGATTGTTTTTCGCCATTGTGGCATAGATGGAGTATAATACAATGAATGATGACCATGCTAACCAGTGATTACTGAATGCTACAGCTGTTACAGGCGCCAGGGAGGAGTGTGGGCGATATGAATGTCAGCAGCCCTACATGCCAAGAACAGATGCATACTGGTAAGTAGCATATTCGGTTCGAGGCATGTGGGCTGCTGAATTCATATCTGTGCATAGATTATATAGCAGTCCCTCCCTTTAGCGGCGGCTGCCCGTGCCAGCTGCAGCTGTCTGAAAAAGAGTTTTGAGAACAGCCTGTCCAACAGCAGCTTGCTGTCTTGAGTGTACATCTACACAGTAGTGTTTGGTAAAGGTATGTATAGTGGACCATGTGGCTGCTCTACATATCTCCTCGAGAGGAATATTTCCCAGGAAAGCCATGGAGGCCCCCAATTTTCGTGTGGAGTGGGCTCTTGGAGGAATCGTTAGTGTGCGCTTAGCTTTTTGATAGCAAATCTGTATACACTTAACGATCCACCTAGCTATTCCTGCTTTGGAAATGGGGTTGCCTTTGTGCTGTGGAGAGAAGGCAACAAACAGTTGTTTTGTCTTCCTGAAACCTTGTGTTCTATCAATATAGTACATGAGAGCTCTTTTGATATCAAGTGTGTGGAGCATTCTCTCTGCTACATTCTCAGGATTAGGATAAAACACGGGCAGTTCTATGGATTGGTTCATATGGAACTGCGAGATTACCTTGGGCATGAAAGTAGGGTTGGTGCGTAGTACTACACTGTTTGCATGAACCTGTATAAATGGCTCTTGAATGGTTAGTGCCTGAAGTTCACTAACTCGTCTTAGGGAAGTAATGGCAACTAGGAAAGCTACTTTCCATGTTAGAAATTGAATCTCACAAGAGTGTAGAGGTTCAAAAGGTGGTCCCATCAGTCTGGTGAGGACCACATTTAGGTTCCAGACTGGTGAAGGAGGGTGTCGTGGAGGAATCACACGTCTGAGTCCCTCCAAGAAAGCTCTGATGGCAGGCATTTTGAACAGAGAGGGGTGCTGCCTATTCTGAAGGTAAGCTGCCAGTGCGGTTAAATGTATACGGATGGAATTGTATGCTAGATTGCATCGGTATAAGTGTAATAGATAACAGATAATGTTTTGAGTTGATGCATCCAGCGGATTGATGTCATTATTTTTACAATAAATGACAAATCTTTTCCACTTAGCCGCATAGCAGGCTCTGGTAGTGGGTCTCCGTGCCTCCTTGATGATATTCATACATTCTGGAGGCAAGTTTAGGTAGCCAAATTCTAAGATATCAGGAGCCAGATCGCCAGGTTCAGCTGTTGCGGATCTGGGTGCTGAATCTCGCCATGGCTCTGCGTTAAAAGTGAGGGTGTGAGCCGTAGCCTTTGATGCGGTACCACGGAGAGTTCCAGAAACGTGGTGTACCATGGCTGACGTGCCCACGTTGGAGCAACCAGGATGAGCGTCATCGAGTGTTGCTTGAGTTTGCGTGCCACCAGCGGAATTAACAGTGCTGGGGGAAAAGCGTACGCAAATCTGCCCGACCAGTTCATCCAAATTGCATTGCCCTGCGACTGTAGATGTGGGAACCTGGTGGCAAAGTTTTGGCATTTTGCGTTTTCCCTTGTGGCGAATAGGTCTATCTCTGGATGACCCCACTGCTGGAAGTACGGTTGGAGTACTGATGGATGTATTTCCCACTCGTGCATCTGGTGGCTGTGTCTGCTGAGCAGGTCTGCCATCTGGTTGTCTTTGCCCGGGAGGTGTTCCGCCATGAGGAAGATGTTCCTCTGAATGGCCCACTTCCACATGCTCTGAGCCAGATGAGACAACTGTGGCGAGTGTGTTCCTCCCTGCTTCTGTATGTAGTACATGGCAGTCATAATGTCTGTTCGGATCAACAAGACTTTGTTGCACAGGTGCATTTTGAATGCTTTCATGGCTAGGAAGATTGCCATCAGTTCCAGAAGGTGGATGTGCATCTTCTTTTGCTGTGTCGTCCATAGTCCATGCACTGTGTGATTGAGTACATGAGCTCCCCATCCCTGGAGAGACGCGTCCGCCGTCAGTATGATTTGTGGAACAGGCTCCTGGAACGGTCGGCCCTTGCAAAGGTTTTGTGGATTCCACCAATGCAGAGAGTTGTATGCCCGACCGCTCACCAACACTAGGTCTTTTAATTGTCCGTGGGCCTGATTCCACTGACGTGCCAAGCACTCCTGAAGCGGGCGCGTGCGGGACTATGAAGATGCAGGAGGCCATCATGCCTATCAACTGCATAAACACTCTTGCTGGGAGTGAGTGTTGAGGTCTGAATTTCTTTGTGAGCAACTGAATGCTGTTGATCCTGACTGAATTTGGTTGTGCCGTGGCTGCCAGAGTGTCTATGGTTGCGCCTAGGTACTGCTGAACGTGGTTGGGTTGAAGGTGGGACTTTGGATAATTCAGTGAGAAGCCCAGGCTGTGAAGAAGGTGAATGGTGTGGGACATGTGGCTGGCACAGTGCTGGGCTGTCTTTCCCTGGACAAGCCAGTCGTCCAGATATGGATAGACATGTATGTATTGTCTCCTTAAGTGTGCCGCCACTGTAGCCAGGCACTTGGTGAAAACTCTGGGTGCCGTAGTTACCCTGAAAGGGAGGACTTTGAACTGGTAATGCTGATTGAGAACAGTGAACCTGAGATACTTTCTGTGTGAGGGGTGTATGGGTATATGGAAATACGCATCTTTGAGGTCTAATGTTGCGAGAAAGTCTCCCTGACTGAGCAACGGTAGTACTTGTTGCAGAGTGAGCATGTGAAAATGCTCTGACAGAATGTAACGGTTTAGAGGTCTTAGATCTAGTATGGGTCTGAGAGATCCATCCTTTTTGGGGATCAGAAAATACAGTGAGTACACCCCTGATCCTCGTTCCTTTGCAGGCACGAGTTCTATGGCTCCTTTTTGGAGCATACTGAGAACTTCCTGTTGGAATAAGTGCAAGTGCTCTGCGGACATATGATGGTGTCTTGATGGTATGTTGGGTGGAGTGGACGTGAACTCTAGACCATAACCGTACTGGATAATTTCTCTCACCCACCTGTCTTTAGTAATGGATTCCCAGACTGGCAGGAACCGTTGGAGTCTCCCCCCGACAGGTGTTACGTGGTCAGGGGGCAGTGACAAGGCATCACTGGTTGTTGGTGGCGGAGGACCTGGAGCTGTTTCCACGGCCTCTGCCTTTGACGTTGTTTCCACGGTATCCACCTCTATTATTTTTATTATAGGTGGTCTGTGTACCTCCTTTAGTGTACTGCGACTGTTGGGAGTTTTGGCTTTTAGATGGTCCTCTGTTGCTGGAGCGACGAAAGGACCCACTCCGAAACTGCTGTGATTGCAGAGCCCCCATAGACTTTGCAGTCTCCGTATCCTTTTTGAGTTTTTCTAGGGTGGTGTCAACTTCGGGGCCAAAGAGGGAGTTAGGGTTGACAGGTTGATTAAGTATAGTTGTTTGTATTTCTGGTTTGAATCCAGAGATTCTTAACCAAGCATGCCGTCTTAACATGACGCTGGTGTTAATAGCCCCAGCTGCAGTGTCAGCTGCGTCAAGAGCGCACTTAATGGAAGCGTTGCTTATAAGCTTCCCTTCTGTAAATTAGTGACTCTGCTCCTTCTTTATACTGATCTGGGAGGTGCTGTAGCAGTGTCTCTAGGGTATCATAATGTGCCCTGTCGTATCTAGCCAGAAGTGCCTGAGTGTTGGCAATTCTCCAGATGTTAGCTGCCTGTGCAGCAACCATCTTTCCTGATGTTTCCGAGACCTTAGACTCTTTGTCTGGGGGAGGAGCATCACCCGTTGTCTGTGAGTTGGCTCTCTTCCGAGCATTGGAAACCACCAATGAGTCTAAAGGCAACTGTCCTCTTATTTAGGCAGGGTCCACAGGAGCTGGCCTATATTTTTTTCAATTCTAGGGTTAAGGACTCTCGCCCTTGTGGTCTCCTTAAAAATGTCATAAGCTTTTTTGAGGACCCCCTTCAGCATGGGCAGAGTTTTAACAGATCTTTCTGAGGTAGAGAAGGTATCCATTAGAAAGTCGTCCTCAATAGGATCAGTGTGGAGCTGTACGTCATGATTGTTGTTGGCGGCTCTTTCAATTAAGGCATTGAAAGCAGCTGTATCCTCTGTAGGAGACGTTTTCACCACATATGCCTGTGTGTCTGGAGCAGTATGTGGGTCCCCTGCATCAGTATTATCCACCCAAGGTTGGTTTTGGTCTTCAGGGTCAGTGTCCATAGGATAAGTGCCCTCTATATCATCAGCATCTCCAGCATCCACATTAGAGTGTATGGGTGAGAATGACTGAGGTTCTGTGGCACAATATTGAAGTTGTTCCACTAGAACTGGTGATGTGGTTCTTTTTTTCTTTAATGGAATTTTGTAGGGCTCCATTGGTGTCTCTGTTACTATTTTCCGTTTGTATATGGAAAGTCTACCAGTATTGGCGTCGATAAATTGCCTGGGATGCTCATCGTCGTGAGGTAGTGCAACAGCTCTCTTTTCCGTTTGAATTCCTGTCGGTGCCTCGACATTTTTCTTCGGGTCGATAGGTTCTTGTGGGTCGAGACCCTTCTTGGCGTCGAACATTTTTGGTCGCACCGCTGGTGGGAGTCCGAACTTGATGTGCGTCGACTCGACGTGAACCGCGCTGACCGCTTTTGGCTGCGGGCCGTTTTTGCGCCAATCATGGAAGCCTTGGTTTGGATGCGTAATGACGACTCCGACACCTTCTGCTTTACAAAGGGAGACGGTGCCGTGGATTGAACACGGTCCTTCGAAGCCTTTTTCGTTGTGGCATCAAGCCCTGTACCAGATGTCGTTTTCTGGATACGAAGACTGGAATGGGGTGGCTGGCCGCTCTCCATATGTGCGTCGACGCTCCTTGGCGTCGATATTTTCGGGTCGGCAACCTTGACCTTGATTGTAGGTGCCGCCTTCGGATCGACGGCCGTAAGACTCCTTTCGGCGTCGACAGCCTTCTTTTGTGTCTTCGGCTCCGAGGGCTTCGAGGCCTTGTTGCCGTGTAGAGACTCTTTCACTTTCGGTTTCGCTTTCGGTGCCGTTGCCTTCAGTTTCGATTCTCGTTATCGAGTGATGGTGCTTTCGAAACCGACGGCTCGTTAGGATAGTTCGACGCCGGGCATTTATGCGGGGCGGAAGAATGAGAGGAATGATCTTGGGTAAGGCCTTGTGGCGATCCCGCGACCTGAGCCTTATCGTGTGTCTCTTTGGGCCCTGAGTGGACCTGTGGGCGTAGCTCCTCTTCCGAGCTATCCTCCTCGGCCCCAAGGGCCTCTCCGTCGTCTCCTACCTGTTCGACGACTTCATCTTCCTCTTCATCTAGAATATGTTCGTCCTCGGCATCATAGTCGGATTCACGCTCCGACGCCGGACCTGATATCTCTCCTTGAACTTCAAGGTCCACGACCTCCTCATCTTCGGTCCCGAAGATGTTGTCTGGGTTTGGCGCTGCTTTCTGCGCCTCGAGCCGAGCTGCTCGACGAATGCGAAGTGTTTTCTTCGATCGAAACCTTGAGCACGCCATACAGGTGGCTTCGTCGTGGTTTGGAGAGAGGCACTTGTTGCACACCGGGTGCACGTCGAAGCGAGCATATTTAGCGTTGCAAAGAGGGCAACGCTTGAAGGGGCTATTCGATGTCTTTGGGTCCATCGTCGATCTTGATCGGCTCTGACGTCGAAGGGCAAAAGGCTAACTTCGATGAAGATACTCGGCGCCGAACGAAAACGATACCGACGAGTAATAGGCCTAAATACTTTAAGAGCTAAGATTAGGACATCCGAACCCAATGGCGGAAAAAAACAATCTAAGGATGGAGGGGATGCCCATGCGCACTGTCGTCCAGGGGAGGAGCCACCTATCTCGTGATACTTCGAAGACTCTTCCAGGACAACAATGTGCAATCATCCGGACCCAACACTAGGCGGCGATCTATGCACAGATATGAATTCAGCAGCCCACATGCCTCGAACCCTCTAATACCTCCCCTAAAATAGCCTCCTGATGAGGGAGATTGGTTTTGTCCTTGTAAGAGGAGGAGGGATTTTCTGTGATAACATTTTTGGAGCCACCCCTGTAAAAGGAGCGCTGAAAGGAACACCTACTTGCAGGTAACTGTAAAGCCCCCATGGACTTTGCGACCTCACTGTACTTTTTCACATTTTCCAGCGAGGTGTCAACGGCTGGGCCAAAGAGGTGTTCCCTATCGATGGGCTGATTGAGAATGGAGGCCTGAACCTCAGGTTTGAAACCTGGTCCAATTTCGTTTTTCAGTCAATTTGGCATGAATATGTCCAGTATCTGGGTTATGTGAGAAAGTGGCTCTGTATATACTGTTCCGTAATAGGTACAGGGTGTACAGAGTCCACAGACCCCAAGGGTTTGACAGAGGTTAAAGTTAGATATAACCTTACTCTCCAAAGTGGTAGCCTGGTCGAGCAGTAAGGCAGTATCAGAGGACGTGTAAAGCACTTGTTGTACACACTCAGTCAGCAAATAGTTCCACACACTCAATGACTGAACTCTAGGCCAAAGGTTTGTATATAAAAAATATATGCTTGTTTTATTTTAGAACCAACACTTGGAATTAAAATATACTTTCTCGACAGGAGATGTTTCATATAAATACTTTTGTAGATGCAATTGACTTTTTAGTAAACAGTTACAAATAGTTGCAGTAGGCAACTATTTCTAAACACAATACATTGAGCTCAATGATAAATTCAGATTATATGCAACAGATTACTTTGTAGATTACTTTTGTAATTCCAGGCTTGGATCCTAGATCCAGTCCTGGGTCAGTTCTCAGCATCAGCTGTTAAAAGTCGACTTTGGTACTGTAATGATTTTTAACTAATATTTAGCCATTTCAAAAGTGAGCACTTAGAAAATATTTCAGAGCAAACAATCAATGATTCTCTCTGGAAGGAAATGTAGGTTACAGGTACAGTAGGTTATCGTTACTTTTGTAATCCAGTACTGGGTTTCTGGACTCAGTACTGGGACATTTATCCAAAACAGGTAAGTAATTACGATTTCAGATGTTATACGATTTTTGAGGAATATTTAGAAATTGCAGAAATCAACACTTAGAAGAAATTTCATAGAAAAGCAGTCAATGGTTTCCTATGGAAGAAAAATGAGTTAAAGGTAAGTATAGTTGTGGGGACTTTTCAGAGTCAGTGCTGGGCACAAAGATCCAGCACTGGGAGCTCACCTAAGAGCAGGTGAGTAAATTCATTTTTGGTACTCGGCTGATTTTTGGTGAATATTTTGAGTTTTGAAAAGTTCACACTTAGCAGAATTTCCAAGAAGAAGCCAGTCAATGTTACCCCATGAGGAAAATGAAGTTAGCGGTTTAAGGGTAAGTACTCGACTGGCAGAGTTGAGGTTCTGGGCATAGACTCAGGGGTCCCCAAGTGTCAGGTAGGTACAGTCAGTTCACCCTCAGCGGTTTCAGGACGGCCGGGTGCAGAGAGAGTTAGGCCTAATGTTATCCTATGAGGGATAGGGGGGCCTGGGTTGGTGGCTGCTGTCGGGCAAGCCACGCGGTTGTGGGAGCTGGGCTCCTAGTCACTTACTCAGGGCAAGTGGGGAAGTGGGTTAGAGTAGAGTTTTCACTGACAGGGCCACTCGGGCGGCTGGCTGCAGGGTGCTTTTGAGCCGTCGGGCGCTCAATTGATTTCTATGGGAAATCTCCGGTTTGGAAAAAGACTGCAGGCTCGGGGACGAGGACTCTTCGGGTGCCACCACCACTTCGAGGGGTAAGTTGGATAGTTGAAGGATAGGTAGGTACCCCGGGAT
The DNA here is from genome assembly GCF_964204655.1 of Triturus cristatus. NCBI lineage: Eukaryota > Metazoa > Chordata > Amphibia > Caudata > Salamandridae > Triturus > Triturus cristatus. The sequence continues at coordinate 895,200,139 of NC_140589.1, forward strand.
TGGGCAAAGAGGGCCGTGGGGCGCCGGGTGCAGGGGTGCCTTTTGATGTTGGAAATCTTACCCTCTTGTTGATCGGGGTTGGGGTGGCACTCTGTTCTGAGGCTGCAAGCTTCTTCAGGATAGTCGAGGCGGGTCCTTGGCTGCCGGACTCGGGGTCATAGTCGCCGTGGGGTCGTCCTCGTGGGTTTAGTTCACTCCGGCACCGGCCAGGCTTGGCGGGTGCAGAGTGGGCTGAGATCGCGGTTCCGGGCTGCTGCCAGGGGTGAAAGGTAGGTTCTGAGTAGAGCCTCTACTCATGGGAGTCCCAGGGGATTAGAGTTCAAAGGTAGCCAGGTCCTCCGGGGTTTCTGAGGTTGCTGGCCACAAGAGATGCCGGGTTTGGAGCAGGAGCAAGTCCGAGGTCGACAGGCCGGTAGGGCTGGGGCCAAAGCAGTTGGTGTCTCCCTCTCCTTTGCAGCTGCAGGGCAGGTCTTGTTTTCTTCTCGCTCTTCTTATAGTTTTCGGAATCTGGAATCTGGGGAAGGAAGGTTCAGGGTGCCCCTAAATACTAGATTTAGGGGCGTTACAGGTAGGTGAAGGCCAGGGACCAATGGGTCCTCATCCTGGGGTGGATACACCCCCTATCCTGCCCCTCTCCTGTGGGAGGGGGGCAGTAGCCTAATCCTGATAGGGTAGGGCCTCCCATCTTCAAGATGGCGAGAGCCCGGAGATGTGCTTCACCTCGCCTCCCCCACCTGAGGGGTGGGGTGGGCAGGCTGGCACATCCCCTGTCTTTGTATGGGGTTTCCGGCCAAGCTTCCCGCCACAGTGGCCTGGGGAAACTCCTAGAGGCGGCAGGCCTTTGAAGCTTCCCTTTCCTCATCCTGGGGGAGGAGATCTATCACCTCACCCAGGATGTGCATTGTTGCAGGCCCGGGAGAGCAGGGGCTCTCCCACCCAGGGGTCCAGCAACGTGTCTGCTGTGTGGCAGCCTCAGAGCAGACATGGATTGAAGGTTAGTTGTAGAAGGGCATCTCTAAGATGCCCTCTGGGGTGCTTGGTACATTAAATCTCACACTGGCATCAGTGTGGGTTTAATGTGCTGAGAAGTTTGATACCCAACTTCCCAGTATTTAGTGTTGCCATTATGGTACTGTGGAGCTCATGTTTGACGAGCTCTCAGCACCATGTACTCTTAAATGGCAGCACTGCACTTACAGTGCCCGGGAATGGACCTGGGTACTGTAGGGGCACAGAGCTCCTGCTCCTGTGCCCGCACCATGGGCATAAGGCACCCAGCCAGAGGGGTGACTGACATATGTCTTGGCAGTGTGGGTGGTGGGCATGGCACACAGGGATGTGTGCCATGTCGACTCTTCATTTTGTCCTGCACCCAGACACTCAGCCTGCAAAGGCAGTGTGTGTGTGTAAGGGTACAGGGCCCCTAAGGGTGGCTCAATGAGTGCTGCAGCCCTTAGGGGTCTCCCCTGGTCACAAGGCCCTGGGTACCTAGGGTACCATTTACTAGGGGCTGACATGTGGCCAGGGTTTGCCAATTGGGAGTTTGTGTGTTTAAGGAAGGAACATAGGCCCTGGGAACCTGATTGGCAGGAGTCCGGGGTACACTCAATCAAAGTACATTCAGCATCTTAGCAAAAAGTGGGGGCATACCATGCAAGAAAGAGGGCACTTTCTCACACGTTAATAGCAGTTTTTTTTGTTTCGGATCCGAAGATGGAACATCGGAACGAGGCTCTTTTGCCTGAGTCTTTTTATCTTTACTTGCAGGTTTTGGCACCAAAGATTTGGACTTCAACAAAGATGGAATGTGGACCAGGACGTGCTTGGGTTTCAGCGCTGAGGATTTTGGCTCGGTGCCAGTATGAGGCCGACTCGAGTCCGATCCGGAAGGTTTTTCTTGTGTGTTTCTGCACAGAGGAAGGACCGCAGCCTTTTTTGTTTTTGGCTGTTGGAGTAAGGGGGTTTATGTACTCACTTACGCTGACCTGATATTGCATCTCGTGATGTCGAGTCAGAAAGTCACGAAGCGTCTTCTTTGATCAAAGCATTCGGCACGTGCCTCAGTCTTTCTCGTCGTGTTCCAGGGACAAACAGCGATTGCACACTTCGTGCAGGTCGGAGCGCAGAAACTTGGCGCAACACCCAGGACAGAGCTTGAATGGCATCCGTTCCATCGACTGCCAGCGAGCCCGGCGCAGGTAGGCCTGACGGCCCTCCACGAGTTTTCCGATCAAAGATCTTTAAGTGGAAACGATACGCGGAGAATGGGAAACACGATCGGAAAACAATACCGTTGAGGGTAGTGGATTACGGGTAGAAGGGAAGCCGAAAAACGGTGCCGAACCGGAGCACAGCAATTCACATCCGAACCCGATGGCGGAAAAAAAACAATCTAACAATGGAGTCGATGCCCATGCACACTATCACTGAAAGGAGGAGTCATGCACCTCGTGACTGGAAAAGACTTCTTCAAACAAAAACAAAGGGCAACCATCCTGACCCAATACTGGATGGCAGGCTATGCACAGCTTGTGATGTACAGCTCACATGCCTCGAACATTAAATAATTTTTCGAGCCCTATCAGATGCTGGGAAAACTTAGACAAGGTGATGGTGATTTGGCATCGATGAAGAGCCCTAATAGCAAACATGTGGGCGCTATACCTTTAGCAAATATCAATTTCTTTGACATCCAGTGGGGGTAATAGGAGGGTAGAAAGGAAGGTGTCTCCATTTTTCTTTCCTTCTGGATCTTTGCTCCTTGGACCTCTCCTCTCACTCACCCATTCGGGAGTCCTTGGCAGGCTGAGGAATTTGACATTGTAGAATAGCACCTACACTGAAATCCCTGGTTTCTTTCTCTTTGGCCTTCAGGTCTTCAACCTCACTCTATAATCCGACAGCCTCATAATCTTTTATTGGACATTTTGTACAAAATGCATGTGCAGCAGTGGAATGTGAGCTTGGGAAGTAGACACACAGACCTGGCATAGATCTGAACCTGCTTCTTTCCTGCCATACGAAGGGCACTTCACAAATGGTGAAGGCATTGTGACTTGAAAATCTCACAGGAAAAACTAAAGCAGGTGTGAAAATGCTTTCCAGTGATGTAAGACATTGAATAAGGGTGAAACATCCATAATTTAGGCAGAAAAAGCTGTAGAGATAGGGAAAAAACAACCACAGTCTTCCTAGGTCCTACCCCCCATCCCTTGTTGCCTGCACTCGGGGACGTAGAAGACGGTTTTCAGGTCACCTACTCTAGTGACGATTCATTTAAAAAGAACGTGCTGGTTATCTGACACTTCATTAAAATAGTTTCGGATGCTGTATAGGGTGCTTATTATATCAAATGCAATATTTACACTTGGATGGTTTTACTTATTTCGGTCTGAGAATTGGGACGATTGGTTGCAATCAAGTGTTATCAGGTTTCGCAGATCTTCAAAAAATTGAGCCCTGAGGAAGTTGTATGGGTTAATCCCTTCCAAACGACGAAACGCGTTGGGGGAATGGAAGAGACTTGGATAATAAAGAAAGAAGAATTGAAGTTTATGCTGGACATGATTTTTGTTATTTATATTTCCTGTAGCGTGTGCATCAATATTATTTAATAACTACCCCCATGAACAAGTAAACAGAAATGCCGCAGAAAGGCAACTGCCAATACAGTTCATTCTGGAATTGGAAACATCTAGCTTCTTACAGAAACAGGCGGCCTTCGTTTGCACTGTTCTAATGTAGTGCATATTAGACATTCATTGCCCTTATACAATGCACCTTTTCGCAGCAGTCTAGGATTTCGACACTTCTATAGTTTTGAAGCGTTATTCTTAACAGAAGATTGTGAATTCAGGAAAACAAATTTGACCTACATAGAATATTTATAACACCTCTTTTTCTAGCTGAGTTTACCAGACAGCACAAGTAATCAATTTGCCAAAAAAATTGTGGGCTTACCGAGAACTTGCAGAGGCTTATAGCTTGCCCACTGATTACCATTTGTTGACTTTATTACTCATGTGCATGAATGGATAATTTCTAGAACCCATCTGTCTGAAGTGATTGTATTCCAGACTGGAAGAAATTGAGAGAGACGTTCCCCGACGGGTGTAGAATGATCGTGGGAAGAGGAGGCAAGTCACGGTTTGTTTGATAAAGAGGAAGTACTGGTTTGTTACCTTTGCCCCTTCCTTTACCATTATTGCCCCGAAATCCTCCTCTAAAGTAACCTCTGGAAGAGGGTGACTGATTGTTGCCTTTGTAAGAAGAGGAGGTGTCTGTGGAGATATTTTTAAGCCTCCCCTGTAAGAGGAGCAGCGAAAGGAACCCCAACCACCTGGAGACTGCAAAGCCCCCATACATTTTGTGACCTCCGTGCCTTTTGCCATCTTTCCTAAAGAAGCATCCACCACAGGACCAAATAGGTGTTATTTATCAAAGGGTAGGTTTAAAATTGAAAACTGGACTTCAGGTTTAAACTCTGAAATTCTCAGCCAGGTGTGTCGTTCTAGAGAAAACTGGTGTTGACGGCGCGAACTGCCGTGTCAGCTGGGTTAACGCACAAATAATAGAAGTGTTGGAAATTAATTTTCCTTCATGAATTAAATCCTGCGCCTTTGATTTGTGTTAATCTGACAAGAATTGGAGCAATTGTTCCAATTCATCGTAGTGAGCCCTGTCATATCTCACGAACAGAGTCTGTGTGTTGGCAATACGCCAGTGATTGGCAGCCTGTGCAGCTACTCTTTTGTCTGAGACATCTAAAAGCATTGACTCCTTGTCAGGAGGAGGTGTGTCTCCTGATGTTTAAGAGTTTGCTCTTTTGCGTGCATTAAAAACCACTAGGGAGTCTAAGGGAAGCTGGCCATTAATGTAGACAGAGTCTGTAGGTGCAGGTTTGTATTTTTTGTCTACTTGTGGTGTTAGCACTTAAAGCACGCACCGGATCTTTAAATAAATAGTCTGCGTGTTTGAGCATGCCTTTAAGCATGGGTAGCGTGTGAGTAGATCTTTGAGAAGAACGTAGGGTTTCGAAAAGAAAACCCTCCTCCATACTTTCTTTGGGAAGCTGAACCCCGTAATATTGAGCAGCCCTTTTAATTAATTCCATAAACCCTTCATGTCATCAGGTGGAGATGGTTTTGTAGGGTATAGTTCGGGTCGTTGTCAGTGTTGGGATCTGTATTATAATCATCCCATGCATCGGGATAATTGTCATCGGGTGCATCGTCATCCCCATCCTCATCACCTTGGTGGCCAGGAGACTATGGTTGTGGTGACTGTGTAGGAGTAATGAGCAAGTTAAGGTCGGGTGGGGAAAGAGGAGGAGGAGGAGGAGGAGAAGGATTAGTAGCCACAACTTTCTTTTTGAGGGGAATGTGGTAAGCTCCCTTCATCTCTGGTTTCCGTTTAGCTGGCAATTTAGCATGCATATGACCAGTCTTAGGAATAATGACAAGTTATTTTTATTTTGGTCCGTGTTGGAAGGCGGAACGTCGAAACGAGGCTCCTTGGATGGGGGAGGAGCGGGTTTTGTCTTTCGGTGCAGATGTTTTCGGTGCGGAAAGTTTCAGTGCCGAAGTGTTCGGATCCGAAGATTTAGGTTTCCATATCTAAGGAATGGTCACAATGATGTGGAGAAGTGTGGCTCACTGGTTAGAGTAGGCAGACCTGGAAGCAGAGGTCAGCCCGGGACCAGGGTTCAATTCCTGGCTCGGCTGGGTCTTGAGTCCATAAATTGTCCATGGACTCGATAATTCTCGCTCCAGTGCATACTTGATTCATGGGTTCACACACTGCGACTCTGGGCAATAGCTTGCTTAATCTCCACAATGGCCCCTCGCGGCGGGATGCCTGGCTTTCACCTTGTGGATGCCCTGCTGGGTTATCTCACAGGGGAATACCAGGACGGGTTCCCTAAGCAAGCGCTTAGAGACCGGTTGGTGATTTGCGCTATATAAATATCTGTACATTTACATGTGCTTGGATTTCGGTGCCGAAGATTTCAGGTCAGTGCCCGAATGGGGTCGACTCGGTCCCGAGCCGGATGGCTTTGGCTGGTTTTTCAGAGCCAAGCCCGAAGGCGGGGCGTTGGAAACATGTTCTTGGTGCCGACCTTGGCCCAAAGGGGCCAGGAGCCGCCTAATTATTTTCGAACAGGGGAGTATTAGTACGCTGACCCTGCGGAACTTCTACCCTGTCTGATTCTTCGGACAAGGAAATGTGTTCCTCTTCTTTCTCAGTTTCTTGCACGTCGAACATTTCTTCAGAATCTTCTCCAAAAAGATCCAGAAAGGAGCCGCTTCTTTGGCACATTTTGTGACGTCGAGCCCGATGATCACGGAGCGTCTTCTTCGACCGAAAAGTTTGGCACGCGTCACAGTCCTGTTCGTTGTGTTCCGAGGAGAGACATGTTGAACACCTCGTGCAAGTCGGTGCGCACATATTTAGCGCGACACCCGGGACAGAATTTTAATGGAGTCCGTTCCATCGACTGCAAGAGGACCCAACGCGGGTAGGCCCAACGGCCGACGAGTTTTTGGATTGAATATTTTTTTAAGGATACAATACGCGGAGAACGTAATCGCGAAACTAAAACGTCGAGGGTAGTGAATTGCGCACCGACGGGAACCCGAGAAACTGTGTCCAACCGGAGCGCAACAATTCACATCCGAACCCGATGGCGGAAAAAAAACAATCTAACAATGGAGTCGACACCCATGCGCAATATCACCGAAAGGAGGAGTCACCTACCTCGTGACTGGAAAAAACTAATTCGAAGAAAAACCAAGTGCAAACATCCAGACCCAACACTAGATGGCAGACTTATGCAAAGCATGTTATCTGCAGCTCACATGCCTCAAACAAACAATTTATCAACAGACTCAATGGCAACGCGCATTCACAGCCAGAGGAGTCATCATAGATAATGGATACCACGCGACTAAAGACTTTTTCAAAGAAAAACAAGTTACAAACATACGAGCTCAACCCGAGATGGCAGGGATATGCATAGCATGTTTATCTACAGCCAAACCTGCTACAAGCAAGTAGTTTCCTAAATGTGAGCTGTTGAAGGATACAAATCAGAAAATCAAAAGGAGGCTATGAAGCGGTGGCAAACACAGAAAGAAAACAAGCCACTGAATACAAAGCAAATAAGTGGCAATAAGTCAAACAATGGTAAGCAATGAGCAAGATTTAAGTTGACTGCAAGTCCACAATAAGCCTTTCACAATCAAACAGCTTGTGCCGTCTGGACGTCTTAACATAGAAAATGGTGTTGGTGTCAATTTGTAGGGGCGCACACACTGACGCATACCTGCGCAAAAGTCACAATGCATGTATACACAAAATGGTAGGGAAGTTGTGCCATGCCTTTTTTTCTTTTGCAGATGCTGTACAACATACTGCTGATGCTGTAAAGCATCAGCAAAAGGCATTGGAGAATTCAACAGGTCCAAAATGAGACCTACTGCCTTTGCTGATGCTTGTTTACATTGGGCATGTTAAATTCATACACACTCTTGGGAAATGAACATTTATAAACTACGCAGCCGGTGGTGGCATGAGTTATTTATACATGTCACCTGAACCCTTAGAGTTTGTCATTCATTTTTAACAAATAAAATGCTTCATATTTTGTCAGTCCCTGCCTCATGAAATACAATAAGAATTAACGCTGTTGTAGCCCTGTCCAAAAATTGCAGCGTTTGGGTAATACAGTTGCAATGTAATACCTTGAATGGGATCGGGAAGGTGTGCTTGATTTTGACTCGGGAACAGGTTGCTTTTCTTCTTCTTCCTCCTCTTCAAAAGCCTCTTCTTCAGTAACTTCTTGCTCTGTCACTTCTTCAAGCTCCATATCCTAAGCACGAAGTAGATACATTACAGCTCTCGAGCAAACACTTAAGCATGAAAAAGTTTACATTTTCATAATCTGCCATTGACACCTTTTAAGTGCAAGATGGCATCGAAATACAATGATTAGAAGCACCTTTCTGAACAAGGATGACAAAAAATGTAAATAAGGATAATGTTACTTACCCAGTAAGCATCTGTTCTTGGCATGTAGAGTTGTAGATTCACATGCTCTGCATACTTCTGCCATTTAGTGTTGGGTCCGGATGGTTGCAAGTTGTTTTTCTTGAAAGAAGTCTTCCCTAGTCACGAGGTAAGGTGACTCCTTTCGGTGATAGTGCGCATGATCATCGACTCCATTGTTATATTGTTTTCCGGCAAGAGGGTGAGAATGGAGTAAGTGTTGTATAGAGAGGTCCATGCGTATAAATGTATAATGTAGAACTGCAACAACGAATAGTTTCTTACCTGTCTTTTTTCCGGACCCAACCACAAGATCGCGGAATAATGCACAGCATAGTGAATCCAGAAAGATTCACGCTGCAAAACGAATAGTTTCTTACCTGTCGGTGTAGTTTTGCAGCTTGAAGATCTTTCTGGATTCACTATGCTGTGCATTATTCCGCGATCTTGTGGTTGGGTCCGGATTTTTTTTTTTTTTTGTAGCCCAGGTGGGCGGCGACGACGACCCACCATTTGGTGCACCTCTCGTGACGTCGTCGTGCTTCCTGCGGAAGTCCCAGCTTTGGGGCGCCATCTTCAGATTCTTTTTTCCGCCGTTGGGTCTGGATCGTCATCGGGAAGCTCCAGAATTACAATCGAAGGAAGAAGAAGGAAAAGCGAGTTTTGTCGATAACTAACTACGAAGACATCACAAGAAAGGAATATATTACATCAGGAGCGCGAAGAAGGAAGTTTTGCGCCTTTTTTCTTCGACGCCCTTGGAGAATGCGCACTCAGAGGCCCTGAGCGCAATGGACAAGACACCATTCAAGTTCTGCCCTAACTGCCACCACAAGTTCATGCAGAAGGACCAGCATCCGGTCTGCAACTTCTGCCTACCGGTCGACCACCAGAGCAAGGACTGCAACGCCTGCTCAGCCTTCGCGCCGAAGACGCTCCGGGTGAGAGAACGACAGAGAAGACCCAACACCAGCATGGATGGCAAGGGTAAGGCCCCGTCGCTCTACGATCTGGGCCTCTCCACAGACTATGAGGACAACGTCGCCGAGGGACCCGAAAACTTCACGGTCGTAGAGACAGACAAGAAAAATGAAGACGAGGTAAGAGAATCGTCGAGCTCAAAACACCCGACAATACCTCGAAAACCCGAGGGTGACTCGAGAAAATCTGAGTCAAAGTCCACGAAGGGAGCCCCGGCGCCGAAAACTTGGACGACCAAGGGGGGAACCATGGACAAGAGGCCGAGCCGATCCTTCGAAAAGGACTCCCTGGAGCCGAAAGACGCCGAAAGGCAAGGAACGTCGAAGACAACCCATGAAACGGGGCGCTCGACGCAGAAGGACCGGTCGGCGTCGGCGCATGTTCCGTCGAAGAGGCCCGCGGTCGACGCCGAAAGCATCTCCGAGATGGAGAAGAAGAAGAGGCGGCTCGAGGCCGAAATGGAGAACATCCTTCAAAGGAAGAAGGAGTTCGACGCCAAGATGAAGGAATTCAAAATTCCCACGGCTACACCGACGAACGTCGTCGAAATCGAGGACGAATTCGACACCGAGGGGCTGCAGAGAGATCTTGACGAGGAAGACGAGACCTATTATGAAGGCGAAGCCGAGGAAGAAGACCAGCAGTCGTTCTACAGCTCGGCGCCATCAACCAGCCACGACGTCGAATGGCAGGATCTCGACACCGAAAACCCCGAGGAGCCCGTAGATACGTACCCTTCGAGGCCTTCGCCACCCGACGACATCGGGGTGTACAATATGGTGGTCAGGAGCGCAGCGACAGCCTTCGGCGTGAAACTGGACGAGGAGAGGCCGAAAGCAGATTTCCTCCTCGAGACCCTGCTCCCCATCCAGACGAGGAGCCAATTCCTTCCCATGCTACAAAGTGTGATGAATCAGGGGAGAGAGGCCTTCAAGGAACCAGGGACTTGCCGTTCGATCACGCCCAGGACGGAGAAGAAATATAAGCACTCTTCTCTGGACCCCCCTTACATCAAGGGTAGTATCACTGCCGACTCCATCATAGCTTCCACGGCCAGGAGAAGGGCCAACGTGCCAGCAACTTCGGGGCCACCACCTGATAAAGAAAGCAGGAGGATAGACCTTACAGGAAGAAAGGTCGAGAGGAACGCCGCAATGCACTGGCGCATGGCGAATTCCAATGCACTTCTCAATAGGGACCAGTACCAGCACTGGGATGAGATGGGGGAGCTAGTAAAGCACCTCCCCGAAGAATACCGCCAAAGAGCCTCCCACCTGGTGGATGAAGGTAAAAACATCGCCAACTTGTATAAAGACGGCGTTGGACGGGGCAGAGACTTCGGCAAGACTAATGGCCATAGGGGTCACCGAGAGAAGACATGCATGGCTAAGAATCTCGGGATTCAAACCGGAGGTGCAGAACAACATCCTTAGCACCCCCTTCAACGGAGAGACACTGTTCGGAGCAACAGTAGACGAGAAACTCACCCAGCTGAAAAAAGAAAACGAAACGGCGAGGTCCATGGGGGCCCTGCAGCAAAGGGGGATGAGGAGAGGCAACCCCTCTAGGAGACCCTACGGTCGGGGAGGAAGCCAGCAGGGAGCGTCGCACCAGACGTTCCAGCAGGGTGATAGTCACGGACAACAAGGCCAACAGAAGCAAAACTGGAAGTACCAACCTCGGGGCCAGTCCTTTCGCGGGAGAGGGAACGGACGTGGCCAGAGGAGAAGAGTTGGTGACCAACCCTCATCAAAGTGACTCAGCACGCAGGAGGACGCCTACCCTCGACATGCCCCCAAGGGTGAGGCGCAGTACAGTAACATCAGGGGGGAGAGAAAAATCAAAAGCCTACGAGCATCCAACACCAGTAGGCGGAAGACTGAGGTTCTACCTTCAGGAGTGGCAGCGTATAACCACAGACAAGTGGATACTGAACGTCATGCAGTACGGATATTGCGTGGATTTGGAGAAAAAACCTCCAAGCAAAAGAGCAAAGGGAAGGCAGAGATCGGCCCTACTCAGAGAAGAAACCCTGAAGCTTCTAGAAAAAAGAGCCTTAGAGGCTGTGCCGTTCAGAGAACGCAACAAGGGGGTCTACTCGAACTACTTCGTGGTCCCGAAAGTAGACGGAAACCTCAGACCCATCCTGGACCTGAGATACCTAAACAAGTTCATCAGAACGCAGAAGTTCAAAATGACTTTCCTACAGGAGGTGCTGCCCCAAATAAGAAACGGGGACTTCATGGTCACCGTGGACCTCAAGGATGCCTACCTGCACATCCCAATAAACAGAAGGCACAAGGGCCTTCTAAGGTTCAACATAGACCAGGAACACAACCAGTTCACAACCCTGACCTTCGGGCTAAAATCGGCGCCAAGGGTTTTTACAAAATGCCTGTCGGCGGTCGCGGCCCACCTACGAAGGCAGGGGATCCATGTCTACCCCTACCTAGACGACTGGCTGGTCAAGGCAAACACACGCGAGAAGTGCGAGAGACACGCAAAACGCGTGACAGACACTCTGACGAACCTGGGGTTCTCGATACACTGGGGGAAGTCATCGCTGGAACCAGAGCAGGTGAAGATTTTCCTGGGAGCAAAAATCAACACCCTGAACAGCACAGTAGTGCCCAGCGACAGAAGGACAGATGCCCTACTGAAGGAGACGCGTCTCTACCAGAAGGGGCAAGCTCTGACAGTGAGGTCAGTGAGCAAGATGATGGGGATGATGGCGTTGTGTATCCAGCTGGTGCCGAATGTACGCCTGCACATGAGACCATTCCAAGAATGGCTACAACAGCAATGGTCACAAGCAAACGGAAGTTGGGAGGATCTAGTGGTTGTTACGCACGCAGTGCAGGAGGAGATGAGTTGGTGGAACAGAGACAACATGACAGCAGGGAGAAGCCTGACACCACCAAACCCAACAATGACCATTACCACGGACGCATCGCAAAAGGGATGGGGAGCGCACATGGACAACCTCAGAGTGAGGGGTCTGTGGGCTCCAGCAGATGCGGTACGCCATATCAATTACCTTGAATTGAAAACCATCCTGCTAGCCCTGAAGGCATTCCAGAGGCACCTGTACAACCAGAGGGTGTCGGTTCAAACAGACAACACCACGGCAATGTTCTACATCAACAAGCAGGGGGGACACAGTCGTTCCCTCTCTCCTCTCTGGCACAGGAGATTTGGAGATGGGCCATACCTCTCAGGATAGATCTACTGGCAATTCACCTTCCAGGAAAGGACAATGTGGAGGCAGACTGGATAAGCAGGCAGACCTCGGCATCGCACGAGTGGGAGCTCAATGGCCAGGAAACGGAGAAGCTTTTCCAGAGATGGGGAACTCCCACAATAGACCTGTTTGCAACACGCTAAAATGCAAAATGCCAAAGCTTCGCGTCCAGGCAACCAGATCAGCAATCCCAGGGAAATACCCTATGGATAAGCTGGTCGAGGACATTTGCCTACGCCTTTCCACCGATACCCCTGTTGCACAGAGTGCTCGAGAAGTGCAGAACGAGCAACATGACTCTGATCCTAGTGGCTCCGCAGTGGGCAAGACAGACATGGTTCTCACAAATTCAAGAAATGGCACAGGGCAATCCCCACAGGTTCGAGAGAAAAAGGGATCTGCTCTCCATGCAAAACGGAGAGGTCCTGCATCCGGAGCCGGAGAGCCTCAACCTGGCGGCATGGCTCCTGAAGACCTAGAGTTTGCGCACCTTAAATTGCCTCCTAGCACTATGCGGGTGCTACGGGAGGCAAGGAAACCAACTACACGAAAATGCTACAGCGCCAAATGGCAGAGATTTACTGTGTGGTGCAGGAAGAAGGGCCTGCAAAACAGAATGACAAGAGACTCAACAGTACTGAGGTACCTCACACACCTTCTAAAGAGTAACCTCTGCTCGAGCTCCCTAAGGGTACACCTAGCGGCGATCGTTGCCTACACCAGAGGTGAGAAGGGTGGAAGTTTCTTCACTTCGCAGGTGGTGAAGAGATTCATGGAAGGAGCCAAAAGAATTGCCCCTCCGAAAAAGTTGCCGCCGCCGGCATGGAATCTAAACGTGGTTCTGACGGAGCTCATGAAGGCACCGTTTGAACCCATTCACAAGGCCACACTGCAAATGTTGACGATGAAAACGGCCTTTCTAGTGGCCATCACCTCACTACGCAGAGTGAGCGAGCTTCAAGCACTAACACTACAGGAACCCTACATTCAGATTCACAAGGACAGGGTAGTCCTGAGGACAGACCCACACTTCATGCCCAAGGTGGTGTCGGCGTTCCACATGAATCAGAGTATTCAGATACCAAGTTTCTTCCAAAACCAGACTTCAAACGCAGAAAAGGCTCTGCACACCCTCGACGCTAGAAGAGCGGTGATGCACTACATTGAGAGAACCAAGGAACTCAGGAAATCAAAGCAGTTGTTTGTGTCCTTTGCTAGTAGCTTCATGGGTAGACCAGTGACTAAGGGCACCATCGCTAGATGGATTGCCCTCACTATTCAATTCTGTCACAAACAGGCTGGACAGGAGCTAGCGGAGGGGCCTCAGGCACACTCCACAAGGAAGAAGGGGGCCACCGTTGCCTTCCTGGCGAACACGCTCATCCAGGACATATGTCTGGCGGCAACTTGGGCATCTGTGCACACGTTCACGAAACACTACTGCGTGGACATTCAGATGAACAAGGAAGCACAGGTTGGACAGAAGGTGCTTCAACACATTTTCAACGACCAACGCTCATCTACCACCCAGCCACCGCAAAATTAGGGAATAACCGCTACAAAGTCTATGCACAGCATAGTGAATCCAGAAAGATTCACGCTGCAAAACGAATAGTTTCTTACCTGTCGGTGTAGTTTTGCAGCTTGAAGATCTATTGAGAAGTGCATTGGAATTCGCCATGCGCCAGTGCATTGCGGCGTTCCTCTCGACCTTTCTTCCTGTGAGGCCTATCCTCCTGCTTTCTTTATCAGGTGGTGGCCCCGAAGTTGCTGGCACGTTGGCCCTTCTCCTGGCCGTGGAAGCTATGATGGAGTCGGCAGTGATACTACCCTTGATGTAAGGGGGGTCCAGAGAAGAGTGCTTATATTTCTTCTCCGTCCTGGGCGTGATCGAACGGCAAGTCGCTGGTTCCTTGAAGGCCTCTCTCCCCTGATTCATCACACTTTGTAGCATGGGAAGGAATTGGCTCCTCGTCTGGATGGGGAGCAGGGTCTCGAGGAGAAAATCGGCTTTCGGCCTCTCCTCGTCCAGTTTCACGCCGAAGGCTGTCGCTGCGCTCCTGACCACCATACTGTACACCCCGATGTCGTCGGGTGGCGAAGGCCTCGAAGGGTACGTATCTACGGGCTCCTCGGGGTTTTCGGTGTCGAGATCCTGCCATTCGACGTCGTGGCTGGTTGATGGCGCCGAGCTGTAGAACGACTGCTGGTCTTCTTCCTCGGCTTCGCCTTCATAATAGGTCTCGTCTTCCTCGTCGAGATCTCTCTGCAGCCCCTCGGTGTCGAATTCGTCCTCGATTGACGACGTTCGTCGGTGTAGCAGTGGGAATTTTGAATTCCTTCATCTTGGCGTCGAACTCCTTCTTCCTTTGAAGGATGTTCTCCATTTCGGCCTCGAGCCGCCTCTTCTTCTTCTCCATCTCGGAGATGCTTTCGGCGTCGACCGCGGGCCTCTTCGACGGAACATGCGTCGACGCCGACCGGTCCTTCTGCGTCGAGCGCCCCGTTTCAAGGGTTGTCTTCGACGATCCTTGCCTTTCAACGTCTTTCGGCTCCAGGGAGTCCTTTTCGAAGGATCCGCTCGGCCTCTTGTCCATGGTTCACCCCTTGGTCGTCGAAGTTTTCGGCGCCGGGGCTCCCTTCGTGGACTTTGACTCAGATTTTCGAGGTATTGTCGGGTGTTTTGAGCTCGACGATTCTCTTACCTCGTCTTCATTTTTCTTGTCGGTCTCTACGACCGTGCAGTTTTCGGGTCCCTCGGCGACGTTGTCCTCTTCGTCTGTGGAGAGGCCCAGATCGTAGAGCGACGGGGCCTTACTCTTGCCATCCATGCTGGCGTTGGCTCTTCTCTGTCGTTCTCTCACCCGGAGCGTCTTCGGCGCGAAGGCTGAGCAGGCGTTGCAGTCCTTGCTCTGGTGGTCGACCGGTAGGCAGAGGTTGCAGACCGGATGCTGGTCCTTCTGCGCGAACTTGTGGTGGCAGTTAGGGCAGAACTTGAATGGTGTCTTGTCCATTGCGCTCAGGGCCTCTGAGTGCGCATCGTCCAAGGGTGTCGAAGAAAAAAGGCGCAAAACTTCCTTCTTCGCGCTCCTGATGTAATATATTCCTTTCTTGTGATGTCCTCGTAGTTAGTTATCGACGAAACTCGCTTTTCCTCCTTCTTCCTTCGATTGTAATTCTGGAGCTTCCCGATGACGATCCAGACCCAACGGCGGAAAAAAGAATCTGAAGATGGCGCCCCAAATGTGGGACTTCCGCATGAAGCACGACGACGTCACGAGAGGTGCACCAAATGGTGGGTCGTCGCCGCCCACCTGGGCTACAAAAAAAAAAAAAGAAAAAAAGAAAGACTACGAATCCGGACCCAACCACAAGATCGCGGAATAATGCTCAGCATAGTGAATCCAGAAAGATCTTCAAGCTGCAAAACTACAGGTACCCTGGGAGGCGGGTGGGCGCATGTGAATCTACACCTCTACAAGCCAAGAACAGATGCTTACTGGGTAAGTAACATTATCAGTTTGAGGCATGTGTGTGAGAAAGTGGCTCTGTATATACTGTTCCCTAATAGGTACAGGGTGTACAGAGTCCACAGTCCCCCAGAGGCTGATAGAGGTCAAAGTTAGGTATGACCTTACTCTCAAAAGTGGTAGCTTGGTCGAGCAGTAAGGCAGTACCAGAGGACAGTGTAAAGCATTTATTGTACACACTCAGTCAGCAAATGGTTTCACACACTCAATAACTGAACTCTAGGCCAATGGTTTATATATATAAAATATATGCTTGTTTTATTTTTAGAACCACAAAGGGGGTAAAAATATACTTTCTCAGAATGAGAGATTGAATATAAATACTTTTGTCTTAAGCAATAAATTTGTGTAAACAGTCACAGTTGGTTGCAATAAATAATCCTATTTCCTAAACATAACAATGCATTGAGCTCAATGGTAAATTCAGGTTATTTGTAATAAATTACTTTTCAGATTACTTTTGGAATTCCAGGTCTGGTTCCTAGATCCAGCCTTGGGTCAGTATTCAGAATCAAGTGATGAGTCGACTTAATAACTGTAATGATTTTTAAATAATATTTAGCTATTTCAAAAGTTAGCACTTAGAAAATATTTCAAAGAAAACATTCAATGGATCTCTATGGCAAGAAATTCAAATTGCAGGTAGAGTACTTTATCGTTACTTTAGTAATCCAGGACTGGGTACCTAGACCCAGGACTGGGGTCCTTATCAAAAACAGGTAAGTAATTTCGTTTGCAGAAATGGTACGATTTTAAAAGAATATTTCAAATTTGCAAAAATAGACACTTAGAAGAAATTTCACAGAAAAGCAGACAATGGTTTCCTATGGGAGAAAAATGAGTTAGAGGCAAGTATAGTTGTGAGTACTTTTCAGGGTCAGGGCTGGGCACCAAGATCCAGCACTGGGAGTTCACCCAGGAACAGGTGAGTAAATTCGTTTTTGTCACTTGGCTGATTTTTGGTGAATTTTTACAGTTTTGAAAAGTTCACACTTAGAAGATTTTTGAAGAAAAAGCCAGTCAATGTTAACCTATGAGGAAAATGAAGTTAGCGGTTTAAGGGTAAGTACTCGACTGGCAGAGTTGAAATTCTGGGCATAGACTCAGGGGTCCCCCAGTGTCAGGTAGGTACAGTTGGTTCACCCTCAGCGGTTTCAGGTCGGCCGGGTGCAGAGTGAGTTAGGCCCAATGTTATCCTATGAGGGATAGGGGGGCCTTGGTTGGTGGCTGCTGTCTGGCAAGCCACGCGGCTGTGGGAGCTGGGCTCCTGGTCACTTACTCAGGGCAAGTGGGGAAGTAAGTTAGTGTAGAGAGTGCACTGCCAGGGCCACTCGGGCGGCTGGGTGCAGGGTGCTTTTGAGCCTTCGGGCGCTCAATAGAAATCAATGGGAATGTTCCGGTTTGGAAAAAGGCTGCAGGCTCGGGGACGAGGATGTTTCCGGTGCCACCACCACTTCGAGGGGTAAGTTGGGTAGTTGTAGGTTAGGTGGGTACCCCGGGATTGGGCACAGGGGGCCGCAGGGCGCCGGGTGCAGGGGTGCCTTTTGACGTCGGGAGTCTTACCCTCTGGTTGATCGCGGTTGGGGTGGCACTCGGTTCTGAGGCTGCAGGCTTCGTCCGGGATGTCGAGGGGGGTCCTTGGGTGCCGGACTCGGGGTCACAGTCGCCGTGGGGTCGTCCTCAGGGTCTTTGTCCACTCCGGCACTGGCCAGGCTTGGCTGGTGCAGAGTGTGTTGGGTCCGCGGTTCCGGGCTGCTGCCAGGGGTTAAAAATAGGTTTCTGAGTAGAGCCTCTACTCATGGGAGTCCCAGGGGCTTAGAGCCAAAAGGTAGCCAGGTCCTCCGGGGTTGGTGAGGTTGCTGGCCACGGGAGATGCCGCGCTGGTGCAGGTTCGAGAGTCGACAGGCAGGTAGGGCTGGGGCCAAAGCAGTTGGTGTCTTCTTCTCTTTTTAGCAGCTGCAGGGCAGGTCCTTGGTCTTCTTGCTCTTCTTGTAGTTTTCTATCTGGAATCTGAGGAAGGAAGGTTCAGGGTGCCCCTAAATACTAGATTTAGGGGTGTTACAGGTACGTGAAGGCCAGGGACCAATGGGTCCTTGTCCTGGGGTGGGTACACCCCCTATCCTGCCTCTCTCCTGTGGGAGGGGGGCAGTAGCCTAATCCTAATAGGGTAGGGCCTCCCATCCTCAAGATGGCGAGAGCCCGGAGATGTGCTTCACCTCGCCTCCCCCACCTGAGGGGTGGGGTGGGCAGGCTGGCACATCCCCTGTCCTTGTATGGGGTTTCCGGCCAAGCTTCCCGCCAGAGTGGGGGGGTTGCAGTGGCCTGGGGAAACTCCAAATGGCGGCCTGCCTTTGAAGCTTCCCTTTGCTCATCCTGGGGGAGGAGATTTCTCACCTCACCTAGGATGTGCATTGTTGCAGGCCCGGGAGAGCAGGGGCTCTCCCACCCAGGGGTCCAGCAACGTGTCTGCTGTGTGGCAGCCTGGGCAGCCTCAGAGCAGACGTGGATTGTAAGTTAGCTGTAAGGGGGCATCTCTAAGATGCCCTCTGGGGTGCTTAGTACATTAAATCCTACACTGGCATCAGTGTGGGTTCAATGTGCTGAGAAGTTTGATACCAAACTTCCCAGGCTTTAGTGTTGCCACTATGGTGCTGTGGAGCTCGTGTTTGACGAGCTCTCAGCACCATGTACTCTTAAATGACAGCACTGCACTTACAGTGCCCAGGAATGGACCCGGGTACTGTAGGGGCACAGGGCTCCTGCTCCTGTGCCCACACCATAGGCGTAATGCACCCAGCTAGAGGGGTGGCTGACATATGCCTTGGCAAGTGTAGGTGATGGGCATGGTACACAGTGATGTGTGCCATGTCAACTCTTTGTTTTGTCCTGCACCCAGACACTCAGCCTGCAAGGGCAGTGTGTGTGTAAGGGTACAGGACCTCTGAGGGTGGCACAATGAGTGCTGCAGCCCTTAGAGGCCTTCCCTGGCCACAGGGCCCTGGGTACCTAGGTACCATTTACTAGGGGCTGACATGTGGCTAGGGTTTGTCAATTTGGAGTTTGTGTGGTTTAAGGAAGGAATATAGGCCCTGGCCACCTGATTGGCAGGAACCCAGGGTACACTCAATCGAAGTACATTCAGCAATTTAGCAAAAAGTGGGGGCATACCATGCAAGAAAGATGGCACTTTCTCACACAACCCCCCCCCCAAACGAAAGGTGATGAGACGAACCTTGTCCTATGGAGTCTTCATTGTGGAAGAACCTGGAAAGTCCATCTGCATTGGCATGGGCAGTCCCTGGTCTGTGTTCCACTTCAAAGTCCATTCCCTGTAGGGAGATGGACCACCTCAGTAGTTTTGGATTTTCCCCTTTCATCTGCATTAGCCATCTGAGAGGTCTGTGGTCAGTTTGAACTAGGAAGTGAGTGCCAAACAAGTATGGCCTCAGCTTCTTCAGGGACCAAACCACAGCAAAGGCCTCCCTCTCAATGGCACTCCAACGCTGCTCTCTAGGGAGTAGCCTTCTGCTTATAAAAGCAACAGGTTGGTCTTGGCCTTCATCATTGGTCTGGGATAGGACCGCTCCTATCCCTAGCTCAGAGGCATCAGTCTGCACTATGAACTGCTTGGCATAATCTGGAGCTTTTAGCATTTGGTGCTGAGCACATTGCTTCTTTTAGGGTGTCAAAAGCCTTTTGACAACTAACTGTCCAGTTAACTTTCTTGGGCATTTTCTTGGAGGTGAGTTCTGTGAGTGGGGTCACAATGGACCCATACCCCTTCACAAACCTCCTGTAGTACCCAGTCAAGCCAAGGAATACCCTGACTTGGGTCTGGGTTGTTGGAGCTATCCAGTCCATGATGGCCTGGATTTTGGGTTGTAAGGGCTGTACCTGGCCTCCACCTACAAGGTGGCCCAAGTACACCACAGTGCCCTGCCCTATCTGGCATTTGGATGCCTTGATAGTGAGACCTGCACTCTGCAGAGCCTCTAAAACCTTCCCAAGGTGGATCAGGTGATCCTGCCAGGTGGAGCTAAAGACAGCAATATCATCAAGATAAGCTGCACTAAAGGACTCCAACCCAGCCAGGACATGGTTCACCAACCTCTGGAAGGTGGCAGGGGCATTCTTTAACCCAAAGGGCATCACAGTAAACTGATAATGCCCATCAGGGGTGGAGAATGCTGTCTTTTCTTTTGCTCCTGGGGCCATGCCAATTTGCCAGTACCCTGCAGTTAAGTCAAAGGTACTGAGAAATTTGGCAGCCCCCAATTTGTCTATCAGTTCATCTGCTTTTGGGATAGGGTGAGCATCTGTCTTCGTGACAGAGTTGAGCCCTCTATAGTCCACACAGAACCTCATCTCTCTCTTTTCACCCTGTTGATAAGGTTTGGGGACCAGAACCACTGGGCTAGCCCAGGGGCTCTCTGAAGGCTCAATGACCCCTAACTCCAGCATCTTGCTGACCTCAGCTTTGATGCTTTCCTTGACTTGATCTGACTGTCGATAGATTTTGTTCTTGACAGGTGCACTGTCACCAGTGTCCACATCATGGGTACACCAGCTTGTCAGACCAGGGGTCAGGGAAAGAGGCTAGCATATTGTTGCAAGACTTGCTTGCAGTCAGTCTGCTGTTGGGCAGAGAGGGCGTCTGAAAAAATCACACCATCTACTGACCCATCTTTTGGGCTGTAGGATAGGAGGTCAGGGAGTGGCTCACTCTCTGCTTCCTGTTCTTCATCAGTCACCATCAGCATGGTGATGTCAGCCCTATCATTGTAGAGTTTAAGGCGGTTCACATGGATGACCCTTTTGGGTGTCCTGCTAGTGCCCAGGTCAACTAGATAGGTGACCTCACTCTCTCTCTCTAGGATAGGGTAAGGGCCACTCCATTTGTCTTGGAGAGCCCTTGGTGCCACTGGCTCCAAAACCCACACCTGTTGCCCTGGTTGAAATTCAACCAGTGCAGCTTTTTGGTCATACCAGTGCTTCTGGAGCTCCTGGCTGGCCTCAAGGTTCTTGGATGCCTTTTCCATATACTCAGCCATTCTGGACCTTAGGCCAAGCACATAGTCCACTATGTCCTGTTTGGGTTCTTGAAGAGGCCTCTCCCAGCCCTCCTTTACAAGACACAGTGGTCCCCTTACAGGATGACCAAACAGAATTTCAAAGGGTGAGAAACCTACTCCCTTCTGTGGCACTTCCCTGTAAGCGAAAAGCAAGCATGGTAACAGGACATCCCACCTCCTTTTGAGTTTCTCAGGGAGTCCCATGATCATACCTTTCAATGTCTTGTTGAACCTCTCAACAAGGCCATTGGTTTGTGGGTGGTAGGGTGTAGTAAACTTGTACTGCACTCCACACTCTTTCCACATGTGTGTTAGGTAAGCAGACATGAAGTTGGAACCTCTGTCTGAAACCACCTCCTTAGGAAAACCCACCCTGGTGAAGACACCCAGGAGGGCCTTGGCTACTGCAGGAGCTGTAGTAGTCCCAAGTGGAATTGCTTCAGGGTACCTAGTAGCATGATCCACTACTACTAGAATTAATTTGTTCCCTGAGGCGGTGGGAGGTTCAAGTGGACCCACAATGTCCACACCTACCCTTTCAAAGGGGACCCCCACCACTGGTAGTGGAATGAGGGGGGCCTTTGGGTGGCCACCTGTCTTGCCACTGGCCTGACAGGTAACACAGGAGCTGACAAACTCCTTCACCTTTTGGTG
This sequence comes from Triturus cristatus, assembly GCF_964204655.1. Lineage (NCBI taxonomy): Eukaryota > Metazoa > Chordata > Amphibia > Caudata > Salamandridae > Triturus > Triturus cristatus. The sequence goes on from NC_140589.1 coordinate 895,221,663, forward strand.
CATCTGGGGCCAGTAAAAGTGACTCACTAACCTTTCCCAAGTTTTGGATTGCCCCAGATGTCCAGCTAAGGGGATGTCATGAGCCAAAGTTAGGAGGAACTCCCTGTACTTCTGTGGCACTACCACCCTCCTGGTGGCTCCAGGAGTGGGGTCTCTTGCCTCAGCATACAGTAATCCCTCTTCCCAATAAGCTCTGTGGGTACCACTGACATCTCCCCTGGCTTCTGAAGCAGCTTGTTGTCTCAGGCTTTCAAGAGTGGGACAGTCTCGCTGACCCTGGCACAGCTCTTCCCTAGAGGGTCCCCCTGGGCCCAAGAGTTCAACCTGGTAAGGGTCAAGCTCCATGGACTCAGTTCCCTCAGGGGTATCTACATCCTCTCCAGGGGGAGAGGGGTTCTGAGTGTTTGGCTGTACAGAAGCTGGTCCCCCAGTCTTCTTGCCCTTCCTCTTGGTTGGTTGGGCCATTATTCCAGGCTCCAAACCTACTTTTTCACCCTTCCTCTTGCTCTGTGCTCTGGTTTGCACACACACCAATTCAGGGATGCCCATCATGGCTGCATGGGCCTTTAACTCAACCTCAGCCCAGGCTGAGGTTTCCAGATCATTTCCAAGCAGACATGCAGCTGGCAACTTTGGAGAGACCACTACCTGTTTCAGGCCAGTAACCCCCCCCCCCCCAGCCTAATGTTACCATGGCCATGGGATGACTAGTGGTGACACTGTCAGCGTTGGTGACTGGGTAAGACTTCCCAATCAAGTATTGCTCAGGGGAAACCAGTGTGTCTTTCACCATAGTGACACTGGCACCTGTATCCCTCAGAGCTTCTACCCTAGTTCCATTCACCCAGGGGTACTGTAAGTATTTCTTTAAGTTAGAGGGCCACACAGCCACAGTGGCAAACTCCACTTCTCCCAGGGAGACTAAACTTGCTTCAGTGTGTTCCCAGATTTGCTCAGGGTACACCTCTGATCCCATTTGTATACTTGCTGCCCCAGGAGTAGCTGTACTGGGTGCCTTAGGGGCTTTGTTTTGGGGGCAAGATACAGTTAGGTGTCCCTGCTTTTTACAGGTATTACACCAGGCCTTTAATGGATCAAAGTTCTTCCCCCTATATGGTTGGGGCACATAGGGAGTAGTTTGGGTCCCACCCACCTGAATAGGTTTTTGGGGCCCTTTGGAAGACTCAGACTTTTTATCTTGGGGATTCTCACCACCTTTCCCCTGGGGAGGTTTTGTGACCACTTTCTTTTGGTCACCCCCAGTGGTTGTCTTGGTCACCCTAGTCTAGACCCAGTGGTCTGCCTTCTTTCCCAATTCTTGGGGAGAAATTAGACCTAGGTCTACCAAATGCTGATGCAACTTTTCATTTGTGCAGTTACTCAAAATATGTTCCTTCATGAATAAATTGTACAATCCAGTAAAATCCTGCACACCATGTCCAGCTAACCAACCATCCAGTGTCTTCACTGAGAAATCTACAAAATCAATCCAGGACTGGGTCTGGGTTTTGTGAGCCCCCCTGAATCTAATTCTATACTCCTCAGTGGTGAATCCAAATCCCTCAATCAGAGCTTTCTTCATGAGGTCATAGGATCCTGCTTCTGGCCCAGAGAGAGTCAGAAGCCTGTCCCTGCAGTTACCAGAGAACAGTTCCCACAGGAGTGCCCCCCAGAGAGGTTTCTTTACTTTCCTGATATCACAAGCCCTCTCAAAGGCTGTGAACCATTTGGTGATATCATCACCTTCCTCAAATTTAGGGACAATCCCTTTGGGGATTATAGGGTCAGAAGTTTCCTCCCTATCCTTGTTTTTGTTATTGCTGCCACCATTGATGGGTGCTAAACCCATCTCTCTCCTTTCCTTTTCTAGGGCCAGGAGTCTGGACTCTAGATCTATTCTTCTGGCCAGCCTCACAAGGCAGTCCACTTCACTGGGGGTCCCTCAGTGTTGTCTCTGGGACCAGAGCCACCTGTGTGGTCTCTAGGTGCCCAGATGCTATGTCTTGAGTTGGAGGGTATGGGTGCCATCTCCTCCCTAGGGAATAGTATGGGGAGGTTGTTGTCCACCTCCCCTGTTTCCCTTTCCTCATCTGACTGGCCATCACCATGTTCAGATGGGTGGTCTTTAGCATACTCAGCCAGGAGCTTCTGGAGCCCTTGTTTGGATGGATGCAGACCCATTTGTAAATTTTTGAGTTTACATAAGGACCTCAATTCCTTGAAAGACAAGTGTAAGTAAGGTGTGAGGTCGAGCTCCTCCACCAGGTCCAGGTCATTATTATCACTAATAGCTGGGTTTGTTTGAGACATTCTAACCTGACAGTTCTAACCCTCTACCCTGACTATAGTGACTTGTATGTTTCTAAAATTCTAATGGGACTTAAGCAAGGCCCTAGCAAGACTTTTAGTAATTTTGGAAAGACCAATCAGAATTCTAAAGGCAATTTTTAAGAGTTCTGTTGTGTGATCAGATGGTAACCAAGTAGTCCAACAAATGCAAGTTTGTATCCCACCGCTGATCCACCAATGTGAGAAAGTGGCTCTGTATATACTGTTCCCTAATAGGTACAGGGTGTACAGAGTCCACAGTCCCCCAGAGGCTGATAGAGGTCAAAGTTAGGTATGACCTTACTCTCAAAAGTGGTAGCTTGGTCGAGCAGTAAGGCAGTACCAGAGGACAGTGTAAAGCATTTATTGTACACACTCAGTCAGCAAATGGTTTCACACACTCAATAACTGAACTCTAGGCCAATGGTTTATATATATAAAATATATGCTTGTTTTATTTTTAGAACCACAAAGGGGGTAAAAATATACTTTCTCAGAATGAGAGATTGAATATAAATACTTTTGTCTTAAGCAATAAATTTGTGTAAACAGTCACAGTTGGTTGCAATAAACAATCCTATTTCCTAAACATAACAATGCATTGAGCTCAATGGTAAATTCAGGATATTTGTAATAAATTACTTTTCAGATTACTTTTGGAATTCCAGGTCTGGTTCCTAGATCCAGCCTTGGGTCAGTATTCAGAATCAAGTGATGAGTCGACTTAATAACTGTAATGATTTTTAAATAATATTTAGCTATTTCAAAAGTTAGCACTTAGAAAATATTTCAAAGAAAACATTCAATGGATCTCTATGGCAAGAAATTCAAATTGCAGGTAGAGTACTTTATCGTTACTTTAGTAATCCAGGACTGGGTACCTAGACCCAGGACTGGGGTCCTTATCAAAAACAGGTAAGTCATTTCGTTTGCAGAAATGGTACGATTTTAAAAGAATATTTCAAATTTGCAAAAATAGACACTTAGAAGAAATTTCACAGAAAAGCAGACAATGGTTTCCTATGGGAGAAAAATGAGTTAGAGGCAAGTATAGTTGTGAGTACTTTTCAGGGTCAGGGCTGGGCACCAAGATCCAGCACTGGGAGTTCACCCAGGAACAGGTGAGTAAATTCGTTTTTGTCACTTGGCTGATTTTTGGTGAATTTTTACAGTTTTGAAAAGTTCACACTTAGAAGATTTTTGAAGAAAAAGCCAGTCAATGTTAACCTATGAGGAAAATGAAGTTAGCGGTTTAAGGGTAAGTACTCGACTGGCAGAGTTGAAATTCTGGGCATAGACTCAGGGGTCCCCCAGTGTCAGGTAGGTACAGTTGGTTCACCCTCAGCGGTTTCAGGACGGCCGGGTGCAGAGTGAGTTAGGCCCAATGTTATCCTATGAGGGATAGGGGGGCCTTGGTTGGTGGCTGCTGTCTGGCAAGCCACGCGGCTGTGGGAGCTGGGCTCCTGGTCACTTACTCAGGGCAAGTGGGGAAGTAAGTTAGTGTAGAGAGTGCACTGCCAGGGCCACTCGGGCGGCTGGGTGCAGGGTGCTTTTGAGCCTTCGGGCGCTCAATAGAAATCAATGGGAATGTTCCGGTTTGGAAAAAGGCTGCAGGCTCGGGGACGAGGATGTTTCCGGTGCCACCACCACTTCGAGGGGCAAGTTGGGTAGTTGTAGGTTAGGTGGGTACCCCGGGATTGGGCACAGGGGGCCGCAGGGCGCCGGGTGCAGGGGTGCCTTTTGACGTCGGGAGTCTTACCCTCTGGTTGATCGCGGTTGGGGTGGCACTCGGTTCTGAGGCTGCAGGCTTCGTCCGGGATGTCGAGGGGGGTCCTTGGGTGCCGGACTCGGGGTCACAGTCGCCGTGGGGTCGTCCTCAGGGTCTTTGTCCACTCCGGCACTGGCCAGGCTTGGCTGGTGCAGAGTGTGTTGGGTCCGCGGTTCCGGGCTGCTGCCAGGGGTTAAAAATAGGTTTCTGAGTAGAGCCTCTACTCATGGGAGTCCCAGGGGCTTAGAGCCAAAAGGTAGCCAGGTCCTCCGGGGTTGGTGAGGTTGCTGGCCACGGGAGATGCCGCGCTGGTGCAGGTTCAAGAGTCGACAGGCCGGTAGGGCTGGGGCCAAAGCAGTTGGTGTCTTCTTCTCTTTTTAGCAGCTGCAGGGCAGGTCCTTGGTCTTCTTGCTCTTCTTGTAGTTTTCTATCTGGAATCTGAGGAAGGAAGGTTCAGGGTGCCCCTAAATACTAGATTTAGGGGCGTTACAGGTACGTGGAGGCCAGGGACCAATGGGTCCTTGTCCTGGGGTGGGTACACCCCCTATCCTGCCTCTCTCCTGTGGGAGGGGGGCAGTAGCCTAATCCTAATAGGGTAGGGCCTCCCATCCTCAAGATGGCGAGAGCCCGGAGATGTGCTTCACCTCGCCTCCCTCACCTGAGGGGTGGGGTGGGCAGGCTGGCACATCCCCTGTCCTTGTATGGGGTTTCCGGCCAAGCTTCCCGCCAGAGTGGGGGGGTTGCAGTGGCCTGGGGAAACTCCAAATGGCGGCCTGCCTTTGAAGCTTCCCTTTGCTCATCCTGGGGGAGGAGATTTCTCACCTCACCTAGGATGTGCATTGTTGCAGGCCCGGGAGAGCAGGGGCTCTCCCACCCAGGGGTCCAAGCAACGTGTCTGCTGTGTGGCAGCCTGGGCAGCCTCAGAGCAGACGTGGATTGTAAGTTAGCTGTAAGGGGGCATCTCTAAGATGCCCTCTGGGGTGCTTAGTACATTAAATCCTACACTGGCATCAGTGTGGGTTCAATGTGCTGAGAAGTTTGATACCAAACTTCCCAGGCTTTAGTGTTGCCACTATGGTGCTGTGGAGCTCGTGTTTGACAAGCTCTCAGCACCATGGACTCTTAAATGACAGCACTGCACTTACAGTGCCCAGGAATGGACCCGGGTACTGTAGGGGCACAGGGCTCCTGCTCCTGTGCCCACACCATAGGCGTAATGCACCCAGCTAGAGGGGTGGCTGACATATGCCTTGGCAAGTGTAGGTGATGGGCATGGTACACAGTGATGTGTGCCATGTCAACTCTTTGTTTTGTCCTGCACCCAGACACTCAGCCTGCCAGGGCAGTGTGTGTGTAAGGGTACAGGGCCTCTGAGGGTGGCACAATGAGTGCTGCAGCCCTTAGAGGCCTTCCCTGGCCACAGGGCCCTGGGTACCTAGGTACCATTTACTAGGGGCTGACATGTGGCTAGGGTTTGTCAATTTGGAGTTTGTGTGGTTTAAGGAAGGAACATAGGCCCTGGGCACCTGATTGGCAGGAACCCAGGGTACACTCAATCGAAGTACATTCAGCAATTTAGCAAAAAGTGGGGGCATACCATGCAAGAAAGATGGCACTTTCTCACAATGTGTGCTTAGATACAACTGCTTTGCATAGACTACAAAGCAGTATACTCCCAAGCGATGGCTAACCTGTAGATGTTGCAGTCGTTTGAATTAGGGTTGCAAGTACTGCATGGCCTACATTAGCTTGTTGACGTGCTAACCCATCTACACAATAGTGTTTGGTAAATGTGTGCGGTGTAGACCATGTTAATGCCTTACATATGTCAGCTTGAGGAATGTTACCTAAAAAGGCCACAGAAGCACTTATTTTGCGAGTGGAATGTGTTCTAGGGGGTATGGATAAAGTTCTCTTTAGCATGTTTGAATGCATTTAACAATTCATCTTGCAATACCAGATTTAGAGATGGGATTGCCTTTGTGAGGTAGAACAAATTAAACAAACAGTAGTTTAGTTTTGCGAAACTCTTTTGTTGAATCTATGTAGTACAATAACGCTCTTTTAACGTCAAGCGTGTGAAGAGCGTGTTCTGCTACAGAATCAGGATGAGGAAAGAAGACTGGTAACTCAACAGATTGGTTTATATGAAAAGCAGAAACCACTTTGGGAAGGAATCAAGGGTTGGTGCGTAGAGCTACCGTGTCTGCGTAGCTGAAGGCAAATGCTACTTACCAGTATGCATCTGTTCTTGGCATGTAGAGCTGCAGATCTACACACTGTGCATAGATCGCCATCTGGTGTTGGGCCCGGATGTTTGCAGTTGTTTTTCCTCTTGGAAAGTCTTTGGAAGTCACGAGGTATGTGACTCCTCCCATGGATCTTATTGTGCATGGGCTTCGGCTCCATCCTCAGATTGTTTTTCGCCAGCAGGGAAATAATGGAGCGTAGTAATAAACAGTGAAGATGCCCATGTGTGTTGTATCTAAATAAGATAAACTGGAACAGATAAAGGTAGCCGGGGAGGCGGGTGGGCGTGTGTAGATCTGCAGCTCTACATGCCAAGAACAGATGCATACTGGTAAGTAGCATTTGCCGTTCGAGGCATATGAGCTGGAGATTACACACTGTGCATAGATTATATAGCAGTACCCATCCTTAGCAGCGACCACCATGTGAGAAAGTGGCTCTGTATATACTGTTCCTTAATAGGTACAGGGTGTACAGAGTCCACAGTCCCCCAGAGGCTGATAGAGGTCAAAGTTAGGTATGACCTTACTCTCAAAAGTGGTAGCTTGGTCCAGCAGTAAGGCAGTATCAGAGGACAGTGTAAAGCATTTGTTGTACACACTCAGTCAGCAAATGGTTTCACACACTCAATAACTGAACTCTAGGCCAATGGATTATATATAAAAAATATATGCTTGTTTTATTTTAGAACCAACACTTGGATTTAAAATATACTTTCTCAGCATGAGATGTTTCATATAAATACTTTTGCAAAATGCAATAGACTTTTGTAAACAGTTACAAGTGGTTGCAGTAGGCAACTATTTTTTTTAAACCCAACAATGCATTGAGCTCAATGGGAAATTCAGGTTATTTGCAACAGATTACTTTTTAGATTACTTTTGGAATTCCAGGACTGGATCCTAGATTTAGTCCTGGGTCAGTACTCAGAATCAAGTGATGAAAGTCGGCTTAATTACTGATTTTTAAACAATATTTAGCTATTTTAAAAGTTGACACTTAGAAAATATTTCAAAGGAAACAGGCAATGATTCCCTATGGAAGAAAATTCAGGTTACAGGTACAGTAGGTTCTCGTTACTTTTGTAATCCAGTACTGTGTGCCTAGACTCAGTACTGGGACCTTTATCCAAAACAGGTACTTAATTACGTTTTCCGATATTATACGATTTTTTAAGAATATTTAAAGATTGCAGAAATCGACACTTAGAAGAAATTTCACAGAAAAACAGTCAATGGTTTCCTATGGAAGAAAAATGAGTTAAGGGTAAGTACAGTTGTAAGTATTTCTCAGAGTCAGTGCTGGGCACCAAGATCCAGCACTGGGAGCTCACCTAAGAGCAGGTGAGTAATTGTGTTTGTTACTCGGCTGATTTTTGGTGAATATTTTAAGATTTAAAAAGTCCACACTTTGAAAAAATTTCAGGAAAAAGCCAGTCAATGTTACCCTATGAGAAAAATAGAGTTTGCGGTTTAAGGGTAAGTACTCGACTGGCAGAGTTGAGGTTCTGGGCATAGACTCAAGGGTCCCCCAGGGTCAGGTAGGTAAAGTTGGTTCACACTCAGCGGCTCTAGGGCGGCCGGGTGCAGAGAGAGTTAGGCCCAATGTTATCCTATGAGGGATAGGGGGGCCTTGGTTGGTGGCTGCTGACTGGCAAGCCACGTGGCTGTGGGAGCTGAGCTCCTGGTCACTTACTCAGGGCAAGTGGGTAGGTGTAGAGTTTTCACTGCCAGGGCCACTCGGGCGGCTGGGTGCAGAGTGCTTTTGAGCCGTCGGGCGCTCAATTGATTTCAATGGGAAATCTCCGGTTTAGAAAAAGACTGCAAGCCCGGGGACGAGGACTCTTCAGGTGCCACCACCACTTCTAGAGGAAAGTTGGGTAGTTGGAGGATAGGAAGGTACACCGGGATTGGGCACAGGGGGCTGTGGGGCGCCGCGTGCAGGGGTGCATTTTGGTGTCGGGAAATCTTACCCTCTGTTGATCGTGGTTGGGGGGGCACCTTGTTCTGAGGCTGCAGGCTTCTTCAGGAGTGTCGAGGGAGGGCCTTGGGTGCCGGACTCGGGGTCACAGTCGCCGTGGGGTCGTCCTCAGGGTCTTTGTTCACTCTGGCACTGGCCAGGCCTGGCTGGTGCAAAGTGTGCTGGGTTCGCGGTTCCGGGCTGCTGCCAGGGATTAGAGATAGGTTTCGAGTAGAGCCTCTACTCATGGGAGTCCCAGGGGCTTAGAGCCAAAAGGTAGCCAGATCCTCCGGGGTTGGTGAGGTCGCTGGCCACAAGAGGTGCCGGGTTGGAGCAGGAGCAGGTTCGAGGATCGACAGGCCGGGAGGGCTGGGGCCAAAGCAGTTGGTGTCTTCCTCTTTTCAGCAGCTGCAGGGCAGATCTTCTTTCTTCTTGATCTTTGTAGTTTCGAATCTGGAATCTGGGGAAGGAAGGTTCAGGGAGCCCCTAAATACTAGATTTAGGGGCGTTACAAGTAGGTGAAGGGGAGGGACCAATGGCTCCCTGTCCTGGGGTGGGTACACCCCCTATCCTGCCTCTCTCCTGTGGGAGGGGGGCAGTAGCCTAGCCTTGATAGGGTAGAGCTCCCCATCTTCAAGATGGCGAGAACCCGGAGATGTCCTTGCCTCTCGCCTCCCCCACCTGAGGGGTGGGGTTGGCAGGCTGGCACATCCCCTGTCCTTATTTGGGGTTTCCAGCCAAAGCTTCCCGCCAGAGTGGGGGTTGCAGGGGCCTGGGGAAGCTCACAGAGGTGGCATGCCTTTGAAGCTTCCCCCTGCCCATCCTGGGGGAGGAGATTTAGCACCTCGCCGAGGATGTGCATTGTTGCAGGCCCAGGAGAGCTGGGGCTCTCCTACCCAGGGGTCCAGCAACATGTCTGCTGGGTGGCAGCCTAAGCAGCCTCGGAGCAGACATGGATTGAAGGTTAGGTTTAAGGGGGCACCTCTAAGATGCCCTCTGGGGTGCTGGGTACATTAAATCCCACACTGACATCAGTGTGGGTTTAATGTGCTGAGAAGTTTGATACCAAACTTCTCAGTCTTCAGTGTTGCCATTATGATGCTGTGGAGTTCGTGTTTGACGAGCTCTCAGCACCAAGTACTCTTAAATGGCAGCACTGCACTTACAGTGCCCAGGAATGGACCTGGGGACTGTAGGGGCACAGGGCTCCTGCTCCTGTGCCCACACCATTGGCATAAGGCACCCAGCTAGAGGGGTGACTGATGTGTGCCATGTCGACTTGGTTTTTGTCTTGCACCCAAACACTCAGCCTGCAAAGGCAGTGTGTGTGTGTAAGGGTACAGGGCCTCTAAGGGTGGCACAAGGAGTTCTGCAGCCCTTAGAGGCATTCCCTCGTCACAGGGCCCTGGGTACCATTTACCAGGGGCTGACATGTGGCCAGTGTTTGCCAATTTGGGTTTGGTTTGTTTTAGGGAAGGAACATAGGCCCTGGGCACCTGATTGGCAGGAGTCCAGGGCATACTCAGTCAAAGTACATTCAGCAAAAAGTGGGGCCATACCATGCAAGAAAGATGGCACTTTCTCACAATATGTGGAGATGCATATCTGTTTATCACATATATGATTGTGTTTCCGGGGTCCCGCACATGGGCGGAAATATTCTAGTGCTTCTGACTATTGATGAGGATCCCCTGAAAGAGAAGGGGGCCGGCTCCTGATAGCAGGGGAGGCTGGGGGTCGCGTTACAAAGGCAGCAATGCCTTTGAAGCGCCCCTGCCACAGATGGCTCTTTCTTGCCAGGGGGAGGTGTGACCAACTACGCCCAGGAAAGGCTTTGTTTCTGAGCTCAAGGAGCAAAGACTCCCACCCCAGGGGTCCAGAAACATGTCTCGTGGTGGCAGGCTGGTGTGTACCAGTCAGGGAACCCTCCAGAGGCTCGTCATTTTTCAGGGGGCATCTCTAAGATGCCTTCTGAGTGCATTTTTCATGAAATCCCACACTGGCATCAGTGTGGGTTTAATGTGCTGAGAAGTTTGATACCAAACTTCTCAGTTTTCAGTGCAGCCATTATGGTACTGTGGAGTTCGTAATGACTAACTCCCAGCACCATATACTCTTAATGGCATTACTGTACTTACAATGGCTACGAATTGGTCTTGACACTGTAGGGGTACAGGGCTCATGCACATGTATCCTCACCACTGGTATAGTGCACCCAGCTAGAGGGGTGGCAGAAATATGCCAGGGCAATGGGTGGTAGGCATGACACACAGGGATGTGTGCCATGACGACTCTTCACTTTGTTCTGCATCAAAACGTGAGTGAGTGAAGGTGCAGGACCTCTAAGGGAGGCACAATACGTGCTGCAGCCCTTCGAGGCCTTCCCTGGCCACAGTGCCCTTGGTACCTTTTACAAGGGTGGACATGTGCACAGAGAGGTGCCAACTGGAGGTACAAGGTACCGTTTTTGGGAAAGAACACAGGCCCTGGGAACCTGATTGGCAGAGGACCCAGGGAACATCAAGTCAAAGTGCATCAGTAGTCTGGCAAAAAGTGTGTGTGGGGGGGGGGGTGTTACTGCAACAGAAACCCAGCTTCCTACACTTAGTCACTGGATATATTTGAAAAGACTTCTTCGAACAACAGCTACTTGTAACATCCAAACCCAACAGATGGCAGGAGTATACAGAGCACGTGGATCTACACCCAAACATACTACAAACATTATTTTTCCTGCAATATGTTATTGCTGAGCTTCCCTCCGTTGCAGAGAAATATTCTTTCTCTCTAACTCTACATCCTAGATACTGTTTTCCTATGAGTATATTTGCATTAAGATGGCCGTTACCTCTTGTTCCATTTCTCGTGACTCTTCTAGTTTAGATTCTGCCTCCTGGAACTGTTGCTGACTGCTTCCCTGCGACGGTGAACCAGAATTCTCAGAACCAAAAGTCACTTCCTGGCTTTCCTGACTTTCTTGATTTTCTTGTGTAATCGTCTAAAAGGAAAACATTTATGAAAACATCAAAATTAAGACGTATCACATTGTAACTTTATAACTTGTACGTACAGTCTAAGGAACACAGTCAAAACTTATTTCAAATCTGTTCTAAGAATACTTTGGCTATAAAAAGAAAGGTCTCAACATACAAATTTATATAATTAAAAATGTACTTCATTGCTACAAAAGAAATTAAAAGTAGCCAAGGCTCGAAAACTTATACAAGTCATACATTTATTAACAATGCAAAGACAACAACAGGGCGCAGCTGTGAGGAATAATTGATGATTACAAGAATAAAACAAAGAAAAATTGTTATGCAGAGTTTGGTACTCTAAGCACAGTAATGTAGACTTTGATACTCTAGCAAAATGACCAAAATAGATATTTACAATACCAAAGAAGAGGGATTAAACATCTGAACTGCTTACCAATCTATGTACATTCTGCTGCCCAGGTTCATATTAAAATATGTAGACAAGAGATTAAAAACTGCTTTGTACAGAAGAGCGCAGGGTGGAGTAGGGCTGTTAATGCATAGGAGCTTGAGAAGTAGAAGAATTGGTATATCAAGAACTTTTACTTTCTGCAAGATGAGAATTACGATATATGTTTGATGTGTTCATAGTATGCGTGCCAAGGACATCTCTAGCAAAACACAGACGTTCCCATTTGAATGGTGAAATAAATATTAACTGGGACTGTTCCTACTTGATGTCACCGCAATAGAAAATGCAAAAGACTATCCAACAGAGAAAACTTGTCAATTTGTCAAATAAATCAGTTCTACCACAAGTAACAAAATGACTGTTTGTTACCTGCAGCAATTGCTGGACTTGTGCAAGGGCAGTGTGTGTGTGTGTGTGTGTTAGGGTACAGGGACTCTAAGGGTGCCACAATGAGTGCTGCAGCCCTTAGAGGCCTTCCCTGGTCACAAGGCCCTGGGTACCTAGGGTACCATTTACCAGGGGCTGACATGTGGCCAGGGTTTGCCAATTTGGGTTTTAGGTGTTTAGGGAAGGAACACATGCACTGGGCACCTGATTGGCAGGAGCCCAGGGCACACTCAGTCAAAGTACATTCAGCAATTCAGCAAAAAGTGGGGGCATACCATGCAAGAAAGATGGCACTTTCTCACATATACTGTACCCAAATAGGTACAGGGTGTATAGAGTCCACAGTCGCCAGAGATTTGGCAGAGGTTAAAGTTAGATATAACCATACTCTCTAAAGTGGTAGCTTGGTCGAGCAGTAAGGCAGTATCAGAGGACAGTGTGTACACACTCAGTCAGCAAATGGTCTCACACACTCAAGAACTGAACTCTAGCCCAATTGGTTTGTATATAAAAATATATAGTTTTATTTTAGAACCACAAGTAGGTATCAAAATACTTTCTCAGAATGAGATGCTTTACTTAAATACTTTCAATAAGCAATAGACTTTTAAATGCAATAGTTACAGTTGTTGCAATAGGCAACACAAGTTAAACACAATTATAACATTGAGCTCAATGGGAATTTTAAAGTAAACACAATATCAAGTTTCAAAGCTTTATTCGACAGCATGTCATAAAAGCATCTTAACATCCTAACAATACCATAAATATAAATACTATTTTAAAATACAATGTATAAATTTTAAAATTACATTAAACCATAATGCTGGCGAATAGTTCCAATGAATTTAGTAACATCAATTTATCTATTAAAAAAATAAAATCTTAATATTAAAAATGAAACAATAACATTTAGTGTCAGATACTCATTGTCCAGCTTCTAACATTTTTAAGGTACGAGTGCGTATTATCCAAGCCCACCCCAAAAATTTTGCAACAGCAATAACCAAACAAGGGGTACAATCAGATTCAAGTATCCTTAGGGCTTCCTTATATCTGCGTATTCCCAAATTTGAACATACTGGTTTTATCCATCTATGACGTGGAACGACATACAATGGACAGACAAACAATAGATGGCCAGGATCCTCAATCAAATCTCGACAGTGAGGACATTTATTGTCCTGATTAGGTAACCATCTATGGGTGAATGCTTTTACAGGGAGAGACCCAATACTAAACTGAAAATACAGTTTTCTATCAATGGGCCTCTCTATAAAATCCCAGAATGCCTCACAAGATGGGATAAATTTAATGTCAAAATAACGACCTGTTAGATTGGAATTCTGGCCAGAGCTAAAAGCAGATGTTAAGATCATATCCCAGTACATTTTTTTAAATGCAGACTTAGATGGAAAATTTAAGCCATTTAAATCATTCCATAGATGCCCCATGTCTAATTTTATTAGCAAATCTCTAATTTCTTTGAGCCATGTAATGGAATGGAAACGATCAGCCCTAATGATATCTTTTAGGGCAATGGCATAATGCGCTAGTTCCGGTGTGACCATAATCCGCCGCCAATAAAGGAGTGGGCGCAATCGTGCCAGATCCTCAACTCTTTTCCTGCCAAGATCGTATGCTAATGGAATCATTGGGGTACTTCGGGGAACTCCTGTTAAACAACGTAAAAACTTGTTTTCTGCTAATCTTAGTTGATTCAGGTTACCAAAGCCCCATAATTCCGATCCATATAATGCAGCACTAATAACTTTCATGTTATAAATTTCCAAGGCTGGAGTGATGGGTTTAGTCAAGGATGATTTATATTTGGAAACAATTGCTCCCGCTAGCTGATGAAATTTTAAGACAGCCATATCAATATGGTTTGTCCATTTCATATTGTTCTGAAGGGATATCCCTAAATATGTAAATGCCTCAACTTGCTCCAGCGTGGTGCCGTTAAAATTAATAACACCTCTAAAATTTTGCCGCTGATTTAAACACATGAACTTAGTTTTGGAGGTGTTTATTTCAAGACCACGTTCTCGACAAAAGTCACCAAATGCATTTAGCGCCTTCTGCAGGCCACTAGGTGTCCGCGAAACTATCAGCGTGTCGTCCGCAAACATGAGAACAGGCACGCGAGACCCAGCCAATACAGGAGCGTCTGTGGGCGAACGGCTCAGATATTCTACAATGCCATTTACAAACAGGGAGAACAACGTGGGTGCCAAGACACATCCCTGCCGAACACCACGCTCTACAGGAAATGTGTCAGTCACCTCCCCCTGAGTTCCCCACCTAATTCGTGCATAATTGTTCTCATGCAAGCGGACAAGTAACGTTAGTAGTTCCGGTGCTATCCCTGCTTCATCGAGAACCCTCCAAAGTTTGGAGCGGGGCACTAAATCAAATGCAGATTTTAAATCTATAAAAACCGCATAAAGGGTCCCATTTGTCAGCTTCACATTCCTCCAATAGAGTGCTAAGAAATAAAATACCTGGTCAACCGAACTAGTACATGGTCTCAACCCAGCCTGAAACGGGGACAAAATATTGTTTTCTTCAATCCAAGTTTGTAATTTATTTTGTACTAATCGACCTATCAGTTTTTGAGCAGAGTCAATAAGACTGATAGGTCTATAGTTGCTGGGTAATGATTTGTCCCCTTTTTTAAAAACTGGGATTATTTCAGCCCCTTTCCATGAGGGGGGAACAGGTGCACCCATAGCTATAGAATTAGCTAGCCATTGAAAGTACTGACACCAGGATAATCTATCAGTTAAAAATACGTCCGCAGGTATCCCATCTATCCCGGGAGCATGGCCCCCGGTTATACAATCTAGTGCTAGATTAACATCCTTAATCGTGAACACCTGCGTGTGAAAATAGATAGCGGGAGGGAGTGGGTGCTCTCCTTCAGACGAGACTGAAGCATATTGCGGTCTGAAGAAGTCAACCCACTGGTTTTTTGCCACGTTATTTTGGGGTGATGGCGCAACCCCACCTCTATCCCACTTCACTATTGCCCAAAACTGCTTTTGATCCTTGGCCAAACAAGCAGATTTCAAGTCCTGCCAGTGCTCCTCATCCCATTCCTTCTTAGCCACTAGCTGTACGTGTCTATATAGCTTTCTAGCAGATCTCACATCTTCGATGTTTCTTGATCTAAGGGCTAAACTTAAACTCTGGCGAGCTGCTCTACAAGATTTATTGAACCATCCCGCCACAGGTTGTTTGCCCTTGTTAGCTTTCCCACCCTCAGGGGGTTTCATGAAAAACTCTTGGAGATTTGAAAAAAAGGTAGTATGGACCTCATCCATAGATGAAGGGAAGTTATTATCAGACGGTTGGGCATTTAATTTAGCCACTTCGTCAATTACCACTTTTTTGAGATCCTCTAATTTCTCCGGCTTTTCTATAAATCTACCCCATTTGACATGCCTCATGTTATTTGATACGACAATATCCAGGCTAATTTTCGCCCCATCAATTTTGGGTTCTGTGAGCCCATTGGGAGTTTGTAATTCCAAACACAGGGCGTTATGATCACTGTCTTCCCGTGCGATTATAGTCATATCATTCAATCTATGCCAAATCCTTATATCCACCAGGAAATAATCTATACGGCTAGTGGATCTGCCATTATCAAATGTACTAGCACCCGGGCGATCTGACCGGGTACGTCCATTGGCAGCTCTGAGCCCTCTCTCTAGACAGAGTGCTTTAAGTTGAATGCCCGCAGCGGTCCATCTCTTGACTGGGGAAAGATCCAGCTGGGGAACACCCCATCTACTGTTCTCCTCTTCAGCGAGAAACTGGTCCTCAGGGCCAAGGGGCTCGAACGTCGTATTAAAGTCACCACCCACTACAATGAGCTTCTCCGATGGTAGTGCAGAAAGGTGATGATCTAGGGCGGATGTCGCGTCGGATAAAGTGCCTCCAACCGTCCCTCTAGCATAAATATTAGATATAACCATTCCCTGGTCATTAGGCCAAGTGATATTTAATGACAAAATGTCATTAGATTGAAGACTATGTTGGTTAATCTTACAACATAAGGATTGGCGGATCCAAGTTATCAGGCCACCTGATGGACGACCTTTAGTTTTTTTGGTAGCAGGTATGTAAAAATTAAGAAATCCCAGACAATAAACCGGGTCCATAGACCACGACTCTTGGAATAAGATTATGTCGAACTGGTCAACAAAAGCATGCCATTCGGTTGAATGTAGCTTATTGCCAATTCCTGCAAGGTTCCAGGATAAAAAGGACAGGCGTGACTCAGATTCAAGAGGACAAGGAAACTCATTTAATGTTGATGGACTTTGAAACTCACTATCAATCCTATTCACGTGCTCAACATTACTGCGTGGGATACCTAATGATTCATTTATTGATGCCTTTGATGCTATGTTTCCAAATCCTAAGTGGCTGGGCGATGTTAATCTATAGGATTCAATTGCATTTGGCTGGGTGATACTGGAGTTGCTTATTACAATATTATCTTGACAGCTGGCTGAGGCTATAGGAGTAGATAAGCTATCATACGATACCAATGTTTTATTCTCGAGTCTAACCTCCCCATCAAGTCAATCGCAATCATTTAAATCTGACAGGACCCCAAACCTGTTTTCTAAACTGATGTTCCACATCCTAGTGGAGTCACTCCCACCCCCTATACTAGGCATTGGGGTCCACCCTTTCCTCGCTGTCGCTCGGTTAGCTTCCCAATTCCTCCAACAATAAAAATATTTCAGTGTTAGAGGAATGATAGCACCATGTCTCCGTTGAGGGGGAAATATATTGTGCAGGACATTGGGGAGAACAGCTGGGTTAGAAAAATTGAGAACCACACAGTCCCCTGCGTACTTTTTAGGATTATGGCCTAGCCATGAGACTCTTCTTGCCATAATAATTTCCTCAGCTAATTGTCGCGCTCCCCAAGGGGACATCCTCATATTTTTTATCAACCAATGCAAAGATTTGCTAATGAGAGAAGATGTGGTTTCTATTTTGTCAAGCGGCAAAGTAGGAACATTGGCAAGGACCAGTGTAATAGGAAGGGCCTCAACAGTACATTGGAATTGGTCATTCGCTAGGTGCGAGGCGAAACGGTCAAGAGGGGGACCTGGTTTAGATACCTTCTGGGAATTCTCATCAATTCTGGGTTGCAAAGGTGGGGGATTCACTATCTCTTTTTGCGCAGCCCTTCCCTCCCCTCTAGCAGGCAGCACATTCGAGGTAGATCTACTTGGTACCGGGGACGTAACTCTGGTCACTTCTTCTGCAGGTCTATTTAGTAATGCACTCAATCTGGCTACCTCTGCCGTTAATTTATCAATTTTGGCTACCAAAGGAGTAATAATGCTCTCAATTTTAGTGTCAATCATATTTGCTATTTTCATAGATAGTTCGTTCTCAGAGTTTTATCAACTTGTGACTCTGGTGTCTCTGCCTTACTCAGGCTTTTAGATACGGAGGTAGCCTTTTTTTTCCCTGGGCGGGTCCCATTGCTTCTAACCTGGGGTTTCCTACAGGCTCTGACTACCCTAGTTCTAGGGGGAGGAGCGGGAGATTTATGATCAACTAATTCAGCATCCGTATCCAAGTCTACATCAGGAGTAGGTTGTGAGTTAACAGTTGGGTGGCCGCTTAACTCAAGAATGTCGCTATCTAAGACCTCTGTTTCAATTGGAGTGCTACTGTTAACCAATGAGGGAGAAGCCAGCAGCGAATCAGATAGGGGGATCGGTAAAGAAAGATTTGAAGAACAATTTAACCCCAATGAAACCCTCCTGTCGTAATTAATTTTACTAACAATCTGCACCAAGTAATTGTCCATAGTGTTTGAATTTAAGGACTTTTTTGATTTCGACATGCTACCACAGAGCTGTAACAGAATCTAATAGCAGTTCGTAATGTAATAGTGGAAGCTGTAAGTAGTTCAGTCAACAATGGTGCCTAGCGGACTTGGTATCGATGTAAAACTCACTCAACCACAGTCAGAAGAGAAGTGGCCCGTCCCGTCCTCTGTCGTCCTCGGACGGCCTCAGACGGCCCGCCCTTTGCCCGGGCTTAGCCCGGCGCCGCCCGCGCGTGTCCCGCGTTGCGGGATGCAAGACTGGTTTTATAGATTGCGTGGACCAATAGCGGGAGATCAGCCACAACACACCTGAGTGACCGCACCCGCTCCTGGGAGATGTAGTCCAGGTAAGCTCTACTCAGCGGTTTCACCGGCAGCCCAGCAGCAAAAGCAGCCTCTCCGAAGGTAGCACAGGGTAAGTTCATGCAAATTGCCCAGAGACACGAAGCGGGACCCGCGACAGCGGGTTCCGCGAGGTTTTTGTAGTAATTGAGGGCGGGAGATCAGCCACAACACACCTGAGTGACCGCACCCGCTCCTGGGAGATGTAGTCCAGGTAAGCTCTACTCAGCGGTTTCACCGGCAGCCCAGCAGCAAAACCAGCCTCTCCGAAGGTAGCACAGGGTAAGTTCATGCAAATTGCCCAGAGACACGAAGCGGGACCCGCGACAGCGGGTTCCGCGAGGTTTTTGTAGTAATTGAGGGCGGGAGATCAGCCACAACACACCTGAGTGACCGCACCCGCTCCTGGGAGATGTAGTCCAGGTAAGCTCTCCTCAGCGGTTTCACCGGCAGCCCAGCAGCAAAAGCAGCCTCTCCGAAGGTAGCACAGGGTAAGTTCATGCAAACTGCCCAGAGACACGAAGCGGGACCCGCGACAGCGGGTTCCGCGTGGTTTTTGTAGTAATTGAGGGCGGGAGATCAGCCACAACACTCCTGAGTGACCGCACCCGCTCCTGGGAGATGTAGTCCAGGTAAGCTCTCCTCAGCGGTTTCACCGGCAGCCCAGCAGCAAAAGCAGCCTCTCCGAAGGTAGCACAGGGTAAGTTCATGCAAATTGCCCAGAGACACGAAGCGGGACCCGCGACAGCGGGTTCCGCGAGGTTTTTGTAGTAATTGAGGGCGGGAGATCAGCCACAACACACCTGAGTGATCGCACCCGCTCCTGGGAGATGTAGTCTAGGTAAGCTCTCCTCAGCGGTTTCACCGGCAGCCCAGCAGCAAAAGCAGCCTCTCCGAAGGTAGCACAGGGTAAGTTCATGCAAATTGCCCAGAGACACGAAGCGGGACCCGCGACAGCGGGTTCCGCGAGGTTTTTGTAGTAATTGAGGGCGGGAGATCAGCCACAACACACCTGAGTGACCGCACCCGCTCCTGGGAGATGTAGTCCAGGTAAGCTCTCCTCAGCGGTTTCACCGGCAGCCCAGCAGCAAAAGCAGCCTCTCCGAAGGTAGCACAGGGTAAGTTCATGCAAATTGCCCAGAGACACGAAGCGGGACCCGCGACAGCGGGTTCCGCGAGGTTTTTGTAGTAATTGAGGGCGGGAGATCAGCCACAACACACCTGAGTGATCGCACCCGCTCCTGGGAGATGTAGTCCAGGTAAGCTCTACTCAGCGGTTTCACCGGCAGCCCAGCAGCAAAAGCAGCCTCTCCGAAGGTAGCACAGGGTAAGTTCATGCAAATTGCCCAGAGACACGAAGCGGGACCCGCGACAGCGGGTTCCGCGAGGTTTTTGTAGTAATTGAGGGCGGGAGATCAGCCACAACACACCTGAGTGACCGCACCCGCTCCTGGGAGATGTAGTCCAGGTAAGCTCTCCTCAGCGGTTTCACCGGCAGCCCAGCAGCAAAAGCAGCCTCTCCGAAGGTAGCACAGGGTAAGTTCATGCAAATTGCCCAGAGACACGAAGCGGGAACCGCGACAGCGGATTCCGTGAGGTTTTTGTAGTAATTGAGGGCGGGAGATCAGCCACAACACACCTGAGTGACCGCACCCGCTCCTGGGAGATGTAGTCCAGGTAAGCTCTCCTCAGCGGTTTCACCGGCAGCCCAGCAGCAAAAGCAGCCTCTCCGAAGGTAGCACAGGGTAAGTTCATGCAAATTGCCCAGAGACACGAAGCGGGACCCGCGACAGCGGGTTCTGCGAGGTTTTTGTAGTAATTGAGGGCGGGAGATCAGCCACAACACACCTGAGTGACCGCACCCGCTCCTGGGAGATGTAGTCCAGGTAAGCTCTCCTCAGCGGTTTCACCGGCAGCCCAGCAGCAAAAGCAGCCTCTCCGAAGGTAGCACAGGGTAAGTTCATGCAAATTGCCCAGAGACACGAAGCGGGACCCGCGACCGCGGGTTCCGCGAGGTTTTTGTAGTAATTGAGGGCGGAAGATCAGCCACAACACACCTGAGTGACCGCACCCGCTCCTGGGAGATGTAGTCCAGGTAAGCTCTCCTCAGCGGTTTCACCGGCAGCCCAGCAGCAAAAGCAGCCTCTCCGAAGGTAGCACAGGGTAAGTTCATGCAAATTGCCCAGAGACACGAAGCGGGACCCGCGACAGCGGATTCCGCGAGGTTTTTGTAGTAATTGAGGGCGGGAGATCAGCCACAACACACCTGAGTGACCGCACCCGCTCCTGGGAGATGTAGTCCAGGTAAGCTCTCCTCAGCGGTTTCACCGGCAGCCCAGCAGCAAAAGCAGCCTCTCCGAAGGTAGCACAGGGTAAGTTAATGCAAATTGCCCAGAGACACGAAGCGGGACCCGCGACAGCGGGTTCCGTGAGGTTTTTGTAGTAATTGAGGGCGGGAGATCAGCCACAACACACCTGAGTGACCGCACCCGCTCCTGGGAGATGTATTCCAGGTAAGCTCTCCTCAGCGGTTTCACCGGCAGCCCAGCAGCAAAAGCAGCCTCTCCGAAGGTAGCACAGGGTAAGTTCATGCAAACTGCCCAGAGACACGAAGCGGGACCCCTTTATCCTTTATATTGCATAGGCTTTTCTAACTCAGGGCTGATCCTAGATTCACCCTGGTGCATCTCCTGTAAACAGTTGAAAGAATTCGTTTTTGATACACAGGGGATTTTTATGGAATATGTGTATGTTTCAAAAATTGACACTTAGAAGAATTTCTGGCAAAAAACAGGCAATGGTATCCTCTGGAGGAAAGTTTGGTTATCGGTAAATCACAGTTGTAATTGCTTTGCAGGGTCAGTGCTGGGCACAAAGATCCAGCACTGGGATCTCTCCTGATAACAGGTGAGTAATTTCGTTTTCGTTAAACGCCTGATTTTTAGTGAATATTTTAACGTTTCAAAACTCGACATTTAGAAGAATTTTCAAGTGAAACCAGTCAATGTTACCCTATGGAGAAAATGTAGGTAATCGGCTTTCAGGTAAGTACTCGACTGGAAGAGTTAAGGTTCTGGACATAGACTCAGGAGTCTCCCAGGGTCAGGTAGGTACAGTTGTTAACACCCTCAGCGGCACAGGGCAGCCGGATGCAGAGTGAGTTAGGCCCAATGTTAGCCTAAGGCGGGCAGGGGGCCTTTGGTTGGTGGCTGCTTGCAGGCAGGCCATGCGGCTGTGGGAGCTGAGCTCCTGGTCACTTACACAGGGCAAGTGGGGAAGTAAGATAGGATAGGATAGATGTTGCCCTTCCAGGGGCACTCGGGCGGCTGGGTGCAGGGTGCTTTTGAGCCGTAGGGCGCTCAATATATTTCAATAGAGAAGCTGCAAGACGAACAAAAGCTGCAAGCTCGGGGACGAAGATTCTCCAGGTGCGACCACCACTTAGAGAGGTACATTGGGGAGCTGTAGGTTAGGTAGGCACTCAAGAGTTGGGCACAGGAGGCCGTAGAGTGCCGGGAGCAGGGGTGACTTTTGGCGTCTGGAAATCTTACCCTCAGCTGGTCGCGGTTGGGGGGGTCCCTTGTTGTGAGGCTGCAGGTGACGTCAGAAGTTTCGAGGTGGGTCCTTGGGTGCTGGATTCTTGGTCACAGTCGCCGGGGGGGACATCCTCGTGGTCTTTGTTCGCTCAGGCACAGGCCGCGCTCGGCGGGTGCAGAGTGTTGGATTTGCGGTTCCTGGCTTGGCACCAGGGGTTGTTGCTTGTTTGAGCAGAACCACTACTCGTGGGAGTCCCAGTCTTTTAGAGGAGCAAGGCAGTCAGGTTCTCCGGGGATTTCGAGGTTGTTGACCACTGGAGACGCCAGGGTTTAGCAGGAGCAGGTTCGAGGGTCGACAAGCCTGTAGGGCTGGGGCCAAGTCAGTTGATGTCTTCCTCTTGTTACCAGCTGCACGGCTGGTCTTCTTTCTTCTTCTTGTTCTTGGTAGTTTTGGAATCGGGATCTGAGGAAGGAAGGTTCAGGGTGCCCCTAAATACTAAATTTAGGGGCATTACAGGTAGGGAAAGGTCAGGGACCAATGGTTCCCCTCCCTGGGGTGGGTACACCCCCTATCCTGCCACTCTCTAGTGGGAGGGGGGCAGGAGCCTAGTCCCGATTGGGTAGGGCGCCCCATCCTCAAGATGGCGAGAGCCCGGAGTTGTGCTTCACCTCGCCTCCCCCACCTGAGGGGTGGGGTTGGCAGAGGCTGGCACTCCCCCTTTCCTCACTTGGGTTTTCCCGCCGATCTTCCCGCCAGAGTGGGGATCAGAACCGGTGGGGGCCAGTTGCTGAGTACAGCAAGTGGCCTGGAGAAGCTCACAAAGGCGGCACGCCTTTGAAGCTTCACCTGCCCATCCTGGGTGAGGAGACCTAGCACCTCGCCCCGGATGTGCATTGTTGCAGACCCACGAGAGCGGATGGCTCTCCACCCAGGGGTCCAGCAACATGTCTGCTGGGTGGCAGCCTAGGCAGCCTCTCAGTCAGGATACTGGTTGTTGGTTAGTTTCAGGGGGCATCTCTAAGATGCCCTCTGTCGTGCATTTAACATTAAATCCCACACTGGCATCAGTGTGGGTTTAATGTGCTGAGAAGTTTGATATCAAACTTCTCAGTCTTCAGTGTAGCCATCATGGTGCTGTGGCGTTTGTGATGACGATCTCCCCGCACCATATACTCTTAATGGCAGCACTGCACCTACAGTGCCCAGGAATGGGCCTGGGTATTGTAGGGGTACAGGGCTCATGCACCTGTAACCACACCACTGGCATAGGGCACCCAGCTAGAGGGGTGACTGAGGTATGCCAGGGCAGTGTGTTTGTGGGCATGGCACACAGGGATGTGTGCCATGTCCACTCTTCACTTTGTTCTGCACCAAGACACTCAGCCTGCAGAGGCAGTGTGTGTGAGAGTCAGGGTACAGGGCCTCTAAGGGTGGCACAATAAGTGCTGCAGCCCTTAGGGGCCTTCTCTGGTCACAGGGCCCTGGGTACCATTTACCAGGGGCTGAAATGTGGCCAGAGATGCCAATTGGGTTTAGACTTCATGCAGTTTTAGGGAAGGAAAAAAAGGCCCTGGGCACCTGATTGGCAGAAGCCCAGGGCACACTCAGTCAAATGACATCAGCAATTCAGCAAGAAGATGTCACTTTCTCACATTCACCCACTCTTCTGAGCGATGTAATAGCCACTAGGAAAGCAACTTTCCATGTGAGAAATTGCAGTTCACATCTATGCAATGGTTCAAAGGGTGGATCCATTAGTCTGGTGAGAACAATGTTGAGATTCCACATTGGAGCAGGTTGACGTCTTGGAGGAATAACTCTTTTGAGTCCCTCCATAAACGCTTTAATTACAGGTACTCTAAGACGAGATGGATGCCGTCTATTTTGGGGATATGCAGCTATAGCAGCTAGATGTAAACGTTTGGCCTATTATGCTAATTTGGAACGTTGTAGATGTAACAAATAGCATATATTGTTTTGCACAGAAGCATCAAGAGGGTTGATGTGGTTATTACAGTAAATAACAAACCGCTTCCACTTTGCTGCAAAGCAGGCTCTTGTGGTAGGATGTCTAGCTTCCTTGTTAATATTCATACAGTCTTGCGGTAGATTAAGATAGCCAAACTCTAGGACTTCAGATGCCAGATTGCCAGATTGAGTTGACTGGGGTCTGGGTGTCTTATATCTCCATGGCTCTGCATGAGGAGATTGGGTGTAAGACGTACTTTTTGATGAGAAACTACAGAGAGTTCCAATAGGGTTGTGAACCATGGTTGACGTGCCCATGTAGGAGCAACTAGGATTAGTGTCCGGTATGCTTGTTTGAGTTTCTGAACCACTAATGGAATGAGTGGGAGAGGCGGAAAAGCGTAAGCAAATATTCCTGACCAGTTCATCCATAGTGCATTGCCTTTGGACAATCGTTGTGGATACCTGGTCACAAAGTTTGGGCATTTTGTGTTTAGGCGCGTGGCGAACAGGTCTATATCTAGGAAGCCCCATATTTAAAAGAATGGAAGGAGAATTTGAGATGTAGTTCCCATTGGTGGATTTGCTGTGTGATGACTCAGTCGATCTGCCATCTGACGGTCTACTCATAGGAGGTGTTCTGCTAGGAGATAGATTTTGTGATGAATGGCCCACCTCCAGACGTCCTGGGCTAGGTGACACAGTTCGAGGGAGTGTGTCCCCCCGTTTTTTAATGTAGTACATGGTTGTCATGTTGTCTGTACAAATTCGAACAGTCTTCCGTACTAGCTGAACTTGAAATGCTTTTAAAGCCAGAAAAAACACTAGCAGTTGTATATGATTTTTATGAAGCTGTTTTTGTTGGGAGCTCCATATGCCTTGAATTGTGTGGGTTTGGAGATGCGCTCTTGCGTAGGGAACTATGAAAATGCAAGACGCCATCATTCCCAGTAATTGTATGAACACTCGGTCTGGTAAGGAGTGTTGAGGATGGAACTGAAATATCACGTTTTGCATATTTCTGATTCTGGCTGGAGATGGGCATGCTAGAGCTTTTTGTGCGTCTACAGTAGCTCCTGTATAGTTTTGAGACATGGATGGTTGAAGATGGGATTTGGTCAGATTTATTGTGAATCCTAGTTGGGGAACGAGTTCCACAGTCTTCTGTGTGTGGTGCAGGCTGCTGCTGTGCAAACTGGCCCTTATGAGCCGGTCTTCTAAGTATGGGAAGAAATGAACATGTTGACGTCTCAGGTGGGCTGCTACTACTGCCAAACATTTTGTGAAAAACCTTAAAAGCAGTTGTCACTCCGAAGGGAAGGACTTTAAATTGATAATGTTGGCCTGCTACCACAAACCTGTGGTATTTGCGGTGCGCAGGTTGTATTGGAAAATGAAAGTAAACGTCCTTTAAATCCAGAGTGGATAGAAAGTCGCCTTGCTGAAGGAGAGGAAGCACTTGTTGGAGTGTTACCATATGAAAATGGTCCTACTGAATGTATAGATTTAGTTCTCTGAGGTACAATATATAGGCCTTAGAGAGCCGTCCTTTTGGGGAATTAGGAAGAAGAGGGATTACACTCCTGTTCCTTGGCATTGTAAAGGGACTGGTTCTATTGCTCCCTTTTGCAATAAAGACAGAACCTCTTGCTTTAGAAGAGTGATATGTTCTTGTGACATGAGGTGTTACCTTGGAGGAATATTTGGGGGAGCACTTGTACGCTCAAGGCAATAATCAGATTGGATAATTTGTAGAACCCATTTGTCTGATGTAATCGTATTCTAAATGGGTGGAAATTGTGAAAGACGTCCCCCGACAGTAGTGAAATGATCAGGGGGTGAGGGAAATAAGTCACCGCTTGTTGTTAGCAGGGGAGGTGCGTGTTGAATTACCTCTGCCTCTTCCCTTGCCGTTGTTTCCTCTATATCCTCCTCTAAAATAACCTCTTGAAGAGGGCGACTGATTGTTGCCTTTGTAAGAGGAGGAGGGATTCTCTGTAGATACATTCTTGGAGCCGCCCCTATAGAATGAGCGACGAAAGGAACACCTGTTAGAAGGTGACTGTAAGGCCCCCATGGACTACGCAACTTCGGTATCTTTTTTCATCTTTTCTAGTGATACATCAACAGCTGGGCCAAAGAGATGTTTATCAAAATGTTGTTTAAGAATAGATACTTGTACTTCAGGCTTGAACCCTGAAATCCTTAGCCAAGCAGGTCTACGGAGTAGTACACTAGTGTTTACTGCTCGAGCTGCTGTATCTGCCTGATCTAACGCACACCTGATAGATGTATTAGTTATTATTTATCTTTTTGAATAAGATCACTGGCTTTAGTCTTGCGCTCATCCGGAAGGAATGCAATTAGGTTTTAGAGTTCGTCATAATGAGCTCTATCATACCTTGCCAACAATGCATCTAATAATTTGGACTCCTTATCGCGAGGAGGGGCATTCCTTGTAGTTTGAGAGTTAGCTCTCGTACGAGTATTGGAAACAACCAGAGAGTCTAAGGGTATCTGGCCTTTGATATGCACAGGGTCATTAGGTGCAGCTCTGTGTTTTTTCTCTACCCCGGGAGTGATGATCCTAGCTCTTACAGGGTCTTTAAAGATATCCTCAGTATGTTTGAGCATCGCCTTTAACATTGGTAATGTTTGTGTAGCCCTTTGAGATGAACTCCAACAATAAATCCTACTCTAAACTCTCCTTAAGAAGCTCTACTCCATGATATTGTGCGGCCCTATTAAGGAGGTCAATGTACCTACTGTTATCATCTGGAGGTGAAGGCTTGGATGGATATAAGTCAGGGTCATTATCTGGTTGAGGGACATTATAATGATCCCATGGATCGGTATCCTATGGTGCATAGTCGTCTATATCCCCATCCCCTGTGGGTCAGGTGATGGTGGCGTAGGGGAAGGATAAGTTACTTACCTGTAATCCTAGTTCTCTTCCAGGGGTATCCTCATCAATAGTCATAAGCACTGAATATTCCCGCCCATGTGCGGGGACCCCGGAAATACAAAAAAAATTATATATGAAAAACATATATATATATACACTGCTCTGTATATGTATAAACATATATTATTTTTTCCAAGCAAATGCAGCCCCCATAGAAGGCTAGACAATGTAGACACAAATATCCAATAATCGACCATAGGTATAATAATAATACACCTAAATCTCTCTTTTTTTTTTAATGAGGTAAAAAAACTCATGATAAAGAAAAGAGAACACTGTCCAAAACACAGATCCACAAAACATTGTTAGCCTGCAGGCTGCATTGCAATACAATACCATAGAGACTGAAAAGCCTTGTACAGGTAAAAACTGGCCTTTAAGGCAGCCCTGACTCCAATATCCCATCATGCCTCAGGGGTGACAGTTGGGTCAGTTGTTCTTTGCGGGACCGTAGTCCTAAACACAAAGATATACTTCTTCCATGTTTAATAATACACTTCTCATTTGCCTGGGGAGGCGGGTGGGTTGCTTATGACTT
This sequence comes from Triturus cristatus, assembly GCF_964204655.1. Taxonomy (NCBI): domain Eukaryota; kingdom Metazoa; phylum Chordata; class Amphibia; order Caudata; family Salamandridae; genus Triturus; species Triturus cristatus. The sequence continues at coordinate 895,249,024 of NC_140589.1, forward strand.
TGATGAGGATACCCCTGGAAGAGAACTAGGATTACAGGTAAGTAACTTATCCTTCTCTTCCAGGGGATCCTCATCAATAGTCATAAGCACTGAATAGAATAGCAAGCCCACCTTCCACCTGCAGGCAAATGAGAACTGCACTATACATGGAGTAAAAAACCATTGAAACTGAAACAATCAGTTATTGAACAGATTCCTCTAGGAGGCTTGTCCTACTTGAGTGTCTGCTCTGGTGTACGAGTCCAGACAATAATGCCTCGTAAATGTATGGACAGATCTCCAAGTGGCTGCATTGCAGATCTCGGAGAGTGGGACATTATTGAGAAAAGCAGCAGTAGCCGCTTTGCCTCTTGTGGAATGCGCTTTAGGTAGAGCGACCAATGGCTTCTGAGCCAGTTGGTAAGCCAATTTAATACCTGACACAATCCACCTAGCAATGGAACGTTTGGATGCAGCAAAACCTGTGCGGACAGCACCATAGTTTACAAACAATTGGTCAGATTTCCTGACAGCCTTAGTCCTATCTAGGTAGAATTTTAGGACCCGCTTAACATCTAAAGAGTGCAACGCCCTCTCAGGTGGCGAGGAGGGGTTGGGAAAAAAGGTTGGCAAAGAGATAGTCTGATTGACATGAAAATCTGACACTACCTTTAGTAAAAAAGATGGATGAGTTCTCATCACTACCCTATTAAGGTGAAAAATCGTGTAGGGTTCTTTAGAACAGAGGGCCTGTATTTCACTCACCCTACGTGCTGAAGTGATAGCTATTAAAAAAGCTGTTTTCCACGTAAGGTGCTGTAAAGTAGCTTTATGTATGGGCTCGAAAGGCGAACTCATAAGCTTAGAAAGAACAAAGTTCAGCTCCCAAGAAGGCGAGGGAGGCCTTACTGGGGGATAAACCTTTTTGAGCCCCTGCAAAAAATCCTTCACCACTTGCATCTTAAAGAATGACTGCTGCGATGGAGAGCGCCTATATGCTGTAATGGCCGCTAGGTGAACCCTGATGGAGGAAAATTTCAACCCAACCCTGGCTAAGTTAAGAAGATAAGGCAAAATCACTTCCTCTTGACATTTTGTAGGGTTATACTGATGCTGACTATACCATACATAAAACCTCTTCCACTTACAGAAATAAGAGTGTCTTGTAGAAGGCCTCCTATCTTCCTTCAGGAGCCATGCTGTTAAGCTCAGCGAGGGAAGACTGGGATGGTAAATCTTCCCCTGCATCTTGGTTAACAAGTCCGGTCTGCACAGCAAACGCTTGAGAGGTCGGATCGACATGTGGAGGAGATCCGTGTACCACCGCTGCCTCGGCCAGTCCGGTGCTATGAGGATCATCTTGGTAGACGAATGTTGCAGTTTGGTCACTACCTTGGGGATTAGAGGGAGAGGCGGAAAAGCGTACACAAATGTCATTGACCAATTGATCAAAAGGGCATTCCCTATGGATACTGGCCGATGGTATCTTGAGGCGAAGCCTCGGCATTACGCGTTGTGTTCGTCCGCGAAGAGATCTATTTGCGGACGTCCCCACTCCCCGAAGATGTCGTCTAGCACCTCGTCGGTGAGTACCCAGTCCTCTGGATCTTGAAAATGACGACTGAGTAAGTCCGCTTTGACGTTGAGCTCTCCTGGCAGGTGTACTGCCTTTATCGAAATGTTCCTTGCTAGGATCCAGTGCCACAGGGACTGAGCCTCCAGCGAGAGCGTCCTGGATCGAGTACCCCCCTGTTTGTTCAGGTAGTACATTGTGGTGGTATTGTCCGTTTGTACTAGAATGGGACTCGTCCTGATTACGGGTAGGAACGCTTGGAGGGCTAGGTGGACTGCCCTGAGCTCCAGCATGTTGATGTGGTACAACTGTTCGCTGCTGGACCACAGCCCCAGGGTCTGCAGGGATCCCAAATGCGCACCCCAACCCTGCAGGGATGCGTCGTGATCAACGTCTGAGATGGGGGTTCTTGATGAAAAGGAATTCCCACCTGTAGGTTGAGTGGCTTCAACCACCACTTGATGGACTGCCTGGCCGCTGAGGAAAGACAGACTGTTTCCTCCCATAGTGAATTCCTTTGGTCCCATTTGTCCTCCAGATCTTGTTGGAGAGGACGCATTCTCAATCTGGCATTGGGCACTAGGAAAATGCAAGATGCCATGGCCCCAAGCAGAGACGAGATCTGTCGTGCTGTAGACAGATTGTTGGTTATAATCTGCTTGTCTTTGTGGATAAGGGATAACCGTCTCTCCTCCGAAGGAAACACTTTTCCTACTACGGAGTCTATAGTTGCACCCAGGTAGTGTATTCTTTGTGTTGGTGTGAAGGTGGATTTCTTGAAGTTCACCCTGAGTCCCAATATGTGACACAAATTCAGGCAGCGTGCCAGCTGTGAGTGTACACTGAGGCGATGGACCTTTTATCAACCAATCGTCTAGATAGGGATAGACGAAAAATCCTGCGCGCCTCAGTGCAGCCGCTACTACCGCCATGTATTTTGTAAATACTCGAGGAGCTGATTTCAGGCCAAATGGTAGAACCTTGAACTGATAGTGGGAGGTCCCCACCACGAACCTTAGAAATTTCCGATGACTCTGTAAAATGGGAATATGGAAGTACACGTCTTGCAGGTCCAACGAGCACATCCAATCGCCTCGACGGAGAAGAGGATATATTTGGTGAAGCACAAGCATGCAAAACTTTTCTCTTTTGATATGCTTGTTCAGTGTTCGTAAGTCCAAGATGGGTCTGAACTCTGCTTTTGTATTTCTTTTTTTAATTAGAAAATATCTGGAGTAGACTCCTCTCCCTCTCTGCGCCCTGGGAACTCTTTCTATTGTTGATTTGAGCAGAAGGTTTGCCATTTCTTCTCTTAGCCTCTTGAGGTGTTGAGATGATTGTACAGGGTGAATCGAGGGAGGGGGACTCCGGAAACGAAGCGACTATCCATGTCGCAGTATATTGAGAACCCACTTGTCTTTTGTGATGGATTGCCACTCTCGAAGATGGTGTGCAATACTTCCTCCCACCGGAGCGGTGGACGGCATTGGAGGAAGCTGTCTCTCATTGCTTTCCTTGAGCCTTGTTTCCACTGCTGGACTGGCGGTTGTTTCCACATCCCCTAGATGATCTGCAGGACTGAAATTGTTGCTTCTTCTGCCCTTGTTGGTCTTGATTTTTCTGCCATTGAGGGGTTTGAACCCTCTGTTGGTAGCTACGCCTGTCGGTTCCCCAACGACGACGCAATTCTTTTCGTTTTTCTAGCCCCACGGCTTTCATGGTCTCGAGTTCTGACTTCATGCGAGCCATTTCGTCATCCGCATGAGAACCGAAAAGCTAACTACCAGAGAAAGGCAGATTCAGAATTCTTGCCCGAGCTTCAGGTTTCAGAGCCGTCAGCCTTAGCCAAGAGGATCTTCTGGCGGAAATCCCATGAGCATACGAGTGGGCTGCCAACGTTGCTCCATCCGCTGCTGCGCTTATCACTTGGTTTGAAACTAGACTGCCCTCGTGCAAGATCTCCTCAAAGTCCTTTCTGTCTTCTGAAGGTACTTTCTCTATAAATCTCTGAAGGGACTACCACAGTGATCTGTCGTAGCGCCCCAGAAGCGCTGAGGCACTGGCCACTTTCAGACTAGAGGCCGCCGAGCCACATACTCTTCTCACCCAAGAGTCTTGTGATTTACTTTCTTTATCCGGCGGCACTGTGGATGACACAGCCACTGAATGAGTTTTTCTGTCAGCAGCAGTGATTACAGAATCCGGTGGAGGGTCCGTCTTGAGAAATAGAGGATCCTCAGGGGACGGACAATATTTTTTAAGAATCCGCGCCGGCGCAGATTTGATAGTCGCTGGCGTGAGGAAGATGCCCATTACCGGTTTAGGCAACCCAGGGACTAAAGGCAACAGTGGACGAGACACCGCTCGCTCAGGAAGGGTCTCGAAAATGACAGAGGAGGTGGTTTCTTTTACAGGCATGGGAATGTTCAATTTTGTCGCTCCTCTGCACAACACATCTTGGAAGGTGCTGATGTCATCCACTGGCGATACTCTAGTTGGTGGTGTATCTGAGAGCGTGGGTGAATAATCCCTTCTGGACGAACGGCTTGACGGGGAGGATGAGGGGGACCTACGCCGCCTTCTCCCCGATCTGATTGACTCTCTTCTACGAGAAGTGGACCTGGATCGCCTTCTGGGCGAACGTGAGCGCCGTTGGAATTCTCTTCCTCGAGAATGGGATCTTGCTGGTCGTGACGGTAGATCCAGAGCCCTCAATCTTGTTAAGGAAGCATTAACTGCCTGAATCATCGAAGTGTCCTGAGGTATTTCCCTAGTGGGGCTCTGAGTGAGAGCATTGTCTTCCTCTTGAGAAGTATGCTCCACTGGAGGAGCTGGAGATAGACCCAACACCTCCGGCGATCCGGATCTTGATCTCGAACCTTCAGAAGCTGAAGGTGAAATTGAAATAGGACGAGATGAATCGTGCTCCGATGTGGTATATACCAATCTATGTGGAGATTTGCGTCTCGATACTGGCTTGAAAGTCAAACTAATGTGTGACATTTCCTGGTATCCCACCGTGGAGGACCGTCTCGACGGTGATAGGCCTTTCACCGGAGACCTGGACTTCGACGCCGAGCGGATAACCGGCGATGTGTCCTGCCTCGACGTCGAGAGCCTTGTCGTCGACGGAGGACCTGTCCTGGACGGAGGCCTAAAACCCAACGGGGAATCTCGCCTTGACGTCACTATCTTCTCTGAAGTTTTGGAGACCTTTGACGACGGAGGTACCTGCCTCTACGTCGACTCAGACGGAGGCACCTGCCTCGACGTCGACTCCGACGGAGGCGCCTGCCTCGACGTCAAGTGTTCCGACGATGATCCTTGTCTCGACGTCGTCAGTACTTTCGACGACGATCGCCTCTCTGGACGGCGAATCACGTCTCGACGACAACGATCTTTGCCTCGACGTCACTGTAGATTTCGACGTTGAACGCCTACGCTCTTCATGCGACGTCGTTTCTCTTTTGGTGTTGATTTCGACGTTGAGCGATGTCTATCTCTCGACGTTGAACGATGTCTTCTTGACGTCGATCGGTGATTACTCTCCTTCGACGCCGATGGTTTTCTTGACGTCGAAGTTGCCGACGATGAACGAATGCGCTTCGCCGCCGGATCGAGTGTCGACCTGGACTTTCTTTTGGAAGCATGACTCTCCCTGGACTCCTCACCTCTCAGCGACGATCCTGCCGCTGGAGTCTTCGACGCCGAGCCCAACTCCGATGGAGAACAAACAGGGACCAGCTGCTTCGACGTCGACTGCTCCGAAAGGCCATAAAGCCCAATTCTCTCTCTCTCCTTCAAAGTTCTCTTTGAAAGGTCCTTGCAGTGACGACAGGATGCAGGAGAGTGCAGGATGGACAAGGCATGAATAAAGAAGGCATTTTTCTGACAGAATTTTTTTTTTAAATCTAGTCAGAAAACACAGGAAATACGCTTCCCCAACAGAATTTAACAAGAGGAAGCCAAAAAAATTACCGTAAAAGTAACAATTCTTGACTATAAAGTCAAAAATTAAGAGCTGAATTCCAGGGTCCTGACTGAAGGAGCCGGAAAGAACAACTGACCCAACTGTCACCCCTGAGGCATGATGGGATATTGGAGTCAGGGCTGCCTTAAAGGCACGGTGCCAGTTTTTACCTGTACAAGGCTTTTCAGTCTCTATGGTATTGTATTGCAATGCAGCCTGCAGGCTAACAATGTTTTGTGGATCTGTGTTTTGCACAGTGTTCTCTTTTCTTTATCATGAGTTTTTTACCTCATTAAAAAAAAAAAAGAGATTTAGGTGTATTATTATACCTATGGTGGATTATTGGATATTTTTGTCTACATTGTCTAGCCTTCTATGGGGGCTGCATTTGCTTGGAAAAAATAATATAGGTTTATACATATACAGAGCTGTATATATATGTTTTTCATATATAATTTTATTATTTCCGGGGTCCCCGCACATGGGCGGGAATATTCAGTGCTTATGACTATTGATAAGGATCCCCTGGAAGAGAATGGGTAGGTGTAATCAGCAATTCTTCATGAATGGTTGAAGGTGAAATAAGGAGGAGAAGGGTTAGTGACCACATTTTTCTTCTTTAAAGGAATGTGGTAGTCCTCTGGTAAGCCCATTTTCCTCTTTTCAGGAAGTATGGCATGAATATTTTTCGTTTCGGGATTAGTCACGATTTCCTTCTGTTTCAGATCCGGTGGATTTTCGGTCCGAGGCTTTTTAGTTGCCATACTTTCTTGAGATGCTTGTTTTGGCATCAAAAGTTTTGGCTCTGAAGTTTTCGACTCTGCAGCTTTAGCTTTACGTAACGGTGGCACGGAAACCAGGAGGTGTTTCGCTTTCGACAAGGAAGGTTTCGTGTCGGTACTGGCGTAGGGACAGGTACAGCCCGAGCCGGAAGGCTGTTTATGTTTCGGCGCCGAGCCCGAAGGCAGGGTGCTTGAAACCTTTTCTCGGTGCAGACCTTGGCCCGAAGACAGAGGAGGGACCGGAGCCTTTTTCTTATAAAGGAGATGGTATGGGAACAAGTCTCTTTCCTCACGATCCGTTGTCCCGGTGTCAGGTCTTCGGCATCTGAGTCAGCGTCGGATACGGATATGTGCTCCTCCTCCATTTCGGCTTCCTACGCTTGCAATTCTTCATGTTCGGACTCTTCTCTGAGAAGGTCCAGCGTAGAGCCGCTTTGTTGGTCCATTTCGTGTCGTCGAGCCAGACGATCATGGAGGGTTTTCTTCGACCGAAACGACTGACACACGTTGCATCCTTTCTCATCGTGATCCGGAGATAGTCAAACCTTGCATACTTCGTGCAAGTCGGTGCGCGGGAACTTAGAGCGACACCCTGGACATAACTTGAATGGAATCCGTTTTAGCAGCAGCTACCGATCCCGGCGTAGATAGGCCCAGCGGCCTTCCTTGAATGTTCCGGTGGAAGGTTTTCGAGAGCAAACGATGAGCAGAGAATAGGAAACACAATAGATAAACAATACCGTCGAGGGTAGAGGATTGCGCCTCAAAGGGGGCCCAAAGAAACGGTGCTGAACAGGAGCGCAACAATTCACATTCGAACCCGATGGCGCAAAAAAACAATCTAACAATGGAGTCGATGCCCATGTGCACGATCACCAAAAGCAGAAGTCACCTACCTCGTGACTGGAAAGACTTCATCCGGACCCAAAACTTGATAGCGATCTATGCAAAAGCATATGATCTACAGGTCATATGCCTCGAACACATAATTTAACATTAAAATACTAGTCTGTTTATACATTACCAAGTTGGCAAAAAGGTTTACCACTATTTCTTGTGTCAGTTGCTTTGGACAGCTTAACGAGAGTCAAATTAAAAGTCAGGAGAAGCCAGAAACGTCTGACTGCTGCCTGTGGTCTTTGCTAAAGTGACCAACTGTTAATCTGATGGATATGAAATGCAATAGTTACCTTTTGCAACACTTTAAACCAACCAACTGGAAGACTTATAGAAACCCATAACAGTTAGGGGTGCCGTGAAATGTAAAACATTTACAGTCTGCAATTCCTATTTTTAAAACTCATACGTCTGGCCATGGCAACCTGGAGTGACTGTGACTGAGCCTCACAACCGGTAACTAACCCATGGTAAAAGCACGAAAAATGGAATGCACATCTCTACCGCTAATGTCCACCTTTTAAGATAAGGCCACAGCGATAGGGTAAGGGGCACTTGACTGATTACATGTGAACAAGTGTAAACCCCTGTAAGGGCTGCACATGAGCTAATCCGGTCATTGTGAGAAAGTGGCTCTGTATATACTGTTCCCTAATAGGTACAGTGTGTACAGAGTCCACGTCCCCAGAGGTTTGGCAGAGGCTAAAGTTAGATATAACCTTACTCTCTAAAGTGGTAGCTTGGTCGAGCAGTAAGGCAGTATCAGAGGACAGTGTAAAGCATTTGTTGCACACAGTCAGCAAATGGTCTCACACACTCAATAACTGAACTCTAGGCCAATGGTTTCTATATAAAAAATATATGTTTGTTTTATTTTAGAACCAACAATAGGTATCAAAAATATACTTTCTCAGAATGAGATGCTTAAGGTAAATACTTTTGCAATATGCAATTGGCTTTTGTAGAAAGTTACAGGTTGTTGCAATAGGCAACACAATTTCAAACACAATAATGCATTGCGTTCAATGGAAGTTTTAATTATTTGCAATAGATTACTTTCAGGATTACTTTTGTAATTCCAGGACTGGATCCTAGATTCAGTCCTGGGTTAGTTTTTAGAAACAAGTGATAAAACTTAACTTAGTTGCTGTTATGATTTTTAGGCAATATTTTGCTATTTTAAAAGTCGACAAGAAATTTCATAGACAACAGTCAATGATTCCCTATGGAAGAAAATTCAAGTTGCAGGTATAGTATGTTCTCGTTACTTTTGTAATCCAGTACTGGGTGCCTAGACTCAGTACTGGGACCTCTATCTAAAACAGGTAATAATTACGTTTTCACAGTTTGAACGATTTTTAAAGATTCCCTATGGAAGAAAATTGGGTTACTGGCAAGTACGGTTGTGAATATTTTTCAGGGTCAGTGCTGGGTACCAAGATCCAGCAATGGGATCTCACCTAATAGCAGGTGAGTATTTTTGTTTTCATTACTCGGCTGATTTTTGGTGAATATTTTAAGTTTTGAAAACTCCACACTTAAAAGAAATTTCAGGAAAAGTCAGTCAATGTTACCCTATGGAGAAAGGAATATGCTACTTACCAGTATGCATCTGTTCTTGGAATGTAGAGCTGCAGATCCACACACTAGGATAGTAGATCGCCATCTGGTGTTGGGCTCGGTTGCTTGCACGTTGTTGTTGTCTTGGAAGAAGTCTTTGTGGTCACAAAATAGGTGACTCCTCCCTTGGACGATAGTGCGCATGGGCATCAACTCCATCGGTAGATTGTTTTTCTCTATGATGGGAAATGATGGAGTTTGTAGAAGACAGAGAGATGTCCATGTGTGATATCTAAGTAAGATAATGCTGGAACAGATACAGGTCCTGAGGAGGTGGGTGGGCGTGTATGGATCTGCAGCTCTACATGCCAAGAACAGATGCATACTGGTAAGTAGCATATTCCGTTTGAGGCTTATGAGCTGCAGATCACACACTAGGATAGACTATATAGCAGTATCTCCCCTAGCGGTGGTCACCTGTATCGGTTGCAGCAGTTTGAAATAAAGTTTTAAGGCCAGCTTGGCCCACAGAAGCTTGTTGCTTTGCTTGCACGTCAACACAATAGTGTTTAGTGAAGGTGTGTGTTGTAGACCATGTGGCTGCCTTACAAATGTCTTCTAAGGGAATGTTCCCCAAGAATGCCATGGAAGCCCCGATTTTGCGTGTGGAGCTCTAGGGGGAACTGTTAGTGTGCGTTTACCTTTGTGGTAGCATATTTGGATACAATTAACTATCCACCTAGCTATCCCAGATTTGGAAATGGGCTTGCCCTTATGTGGTGGAGAGAAAGCTACAAACAATTGTTTTGTTTTGCGGAATGATTTGGTTCTGTCAATGTAGTAAAGAAGGGCTCTTTTAACATCTAAGGTATGAAGAGTTCTTTCCGCTACAGAGTCTGGGTTTGGAAAGAACACTGGTAACTCTACTGATTGGTTAAGATGAAAAGGAGATATGGCTTTTGGAAGGAATTTTGGATTTGTCCTAAGAACCACTTTGTTACGGTGTAATTGTAAGAATGGTTCTTGTATGGTTAAAGCCTGGATTTCACTTACCCTTCTGAGGGATGTGATAGCGATAACGAAAGCTACTTTCCATGTGAGGAACTGTAGTTCGCATTTATGCAGAGGTTCAAATGGGGGTCCCATGAGCCTAGTAAGAACAATGTTTTGATTCCACACTGGAGAGGGTGGTAATCTGGGAGGAATCATTCTTTTAAGTCCTTCCATGAAGGCTTTGATCGCAGGGACTCTAAAGAGTGACAAGTGTTGTCTTTTTTGTAAGTAAGCTGCTAATGCTGCTAGGTGGAGACGTATGGATGAGTATGCTAAATTACATCTTTGCAAGTGTCGTAAGTAGCAAATGATGTTCTGGGTGGATGCATCCAGTGGGTGTATATTATTGTTAGTGCAGTAAATGGCAAATCGTTTCCATTTTGCAGCATAGCAAGCTCTAGTGGTAGGTCTTCTTGCTGCTTTTATAATGTTCATGCAGTCTGGTGGCAGGTTAAGGTAACCGATCTCTAGGACTTCAGGAGCCAGAGCGTATGCAAATCTGCCAGACCAGTTCATCCATAGCGCATTGCCCTTTGACTCCGGGTGGGGAAACCTGGCGGCGAAGGTTGGGCATTTTGCGTTTGTGTGTGGCGAACAGATCTATGTCTGGTTGGCCCCATTTTTTGAAAAAGGGCAGTAGAACTTGGGGATGTAGTTACTATTCGTGGATCTGTTGTGTTTGTCGACTTAACAGATCGGCAATTTGATTGTGAACCCCTGGAAGGTGTTCTGCAAGTAGGTATATGTTCTGAGGAATGGCCCATCTCCAAATGTTCTGTGTGAGCTGGGACAGCTGCATAGAATGTGTGCCTCCTTGTTTTTGTATGTAATACATGGCTGTCATGTTGTCCGTCCTGATGAGGACAGCTTTGTTCTGTACATGTAGTTGGAATGATTTTAGTGCTAGGAATACTGCTAGCAGTTCCAGGTAATTGATATGGGTCACTTTCTGTTGAGTGGTCCATTTGCACTGAGTGGTGTGTCCGAGGAGATGAGCTCCCCATCCTGTGAGTGATGCGACTGTTTTCAGCAGTATCTGTGGAAGAGGCTCTAGGAACGCCCGCCCTTTGGACAAGTTTATGTTCCACTATTGTAGAGAGCGATGTGTGCGGCTGTCCACCAACACCAGATCTGTGAGTTGTCCGTGGGCCTGGTTCCACTGACGTGCTAGACATTCTTGTACGGGACGCATTTGAAGTCTTGCATAAGGCACAATGAAGAAGCAAGACGCCATCATGAATATGAGTTGCATGAACACTCTGGCTGGAAGAGAGTGTTGGATTTGACATTTTGTAATAAGGGCTTGTATACTGGCTATCCTGGCTGGGCTATGTTAGGGCTGTGGAGGTGTTTATGGTGGCTCCTAGATACTGGTGTATATGAGAGGGTTGGAGATGAGACTTGGGATAGTTGATTGTGAACCCCAAGTTGTGTAACATTTGGATGGTTTGGTGAGTGTGTATAACACATTTGTTGAATGACTTGGCTTTTATTAGCCAGTCGTCTAGATACGGGAAAACATGAATTTGTTGTCTTCTGAGATGTGCTGCTACTACTGCAAGACATTTTGTGAATACTCTGGGCGCGGTTGTTACCCCGCATGGAATGACTGAACTGGTATTGTTGTCCGTCCACCACAAACCTTAGATACTTCCTGTGAGCAGGATGTATGGGAATGTGGAAGTAGGCGTCCTTGAGATCTAGTGTGGCAAGGAAATCGTCTTGCTACAGCAGTGGGAGCAATTGTTGAAGAGTGATCATATGGAAATGATCTGAGTGTATATACAGATTTAGGGGTCTGAGGTGGAGTATTGGTCTTAGAGTCCCGTCCTTTTTGGGGATTAGGAAGTAGAGTGAGTATACCCCTGTCCCTTGATGCTGTAAGGGAACTGGCTCTATTGCGTGCTTTTGGAGCAGAGAGAGAACCTCTTGTTTGAGGAGCGCAAGGTGGTCTGGGGACATTGGACGCCGTTTGGGTGGCATGTGTGGGGGGGGTAGTTGTAAGTTCCAGGCAGTAACCATACTGAATAATTTGTCTTAGCCACTTATCTGTTGTGATGGAGTTCCAGACAGGTAGGAACTGTGTTAGTCTGCCCCCGACTGGAGTGGAATGGTCTGGGGGGAGCGGAGGAAAGTCACTGTTTTGTGGCAGGGGAGGTGTGAGTGTTATTACCTCGACTTCGTCCTTTGTTGTTGTTTCCTCTGTATCCGCCTCAAAAATATCCTCTACTGGGGGATGTTTGTGTAGTGGCTTTGAATGTAGATGAGGTGTCTGCTCCCATATTTTTAGAGGCCCCTCTGTAGAAGGAGAGCCGAAAGGAGCCACGTGCTTGTGGAGACTGTAATGCTCCCATGGACTTAGCAGTCTCGGTGTCCTTTTTCATTTTTTCAAGGGCAGTGTCCACGGCAGGCCCAAACAGCTGTTCTTGGTTGAATGGCTGACTAAGTATGGTAGTTTGTACCTCTGGCTTAAAGCCTGAAATGCGTAGCCAGGCATGTCGTCTAACGAGCACACTGGTGTTAATTGCTCTAGAGGCAGTGTCTGCGGCGTCAAGTGCACATTTAATTGACACATTTGAAACGAGCTTGCCCTCTTGGATAAAGTTATTTGACTGGGTTTTATACTGTTCAGGCAGATGTTGTAAGAAATTCTCGTAGTGTGCCCTGTCATATCATGCTAGTAGTGCTTGGGTGTTGGCAATACGCCAATGATTAGCGGCTTGTGCTGCTACTCTTTTGCCAGAAGCTTCTTGCAGTTTGGATTCTTTGTCCGGGGGTGGTGTATCTCCGGTGGTCTGGGAGTTGGCGCGTTTCCTAGCATTGGAAACGACCAAAGAATCCAAAGGGAGTTGGCCCTTGATGTAGTTAGGGTCTTCAGGGGCAGGCCTATATTTCTTTTCTATTCTAGGGTTAAGAACCCTGGCACGGGCGGGTCTTTAAATACTTCGGGGGCATGCTTAATGACTCCTTTGATCATAGCTAGTATTTGTACTGACTTTTGAGATTGTTCAAAAGTATCTAAGAGCAAGTCTTCCTCTGGTGCGTCGGAGTGCATTGTAACGCCAAGATAAAGTGTCGCTCTATTTAATAATTGGCCAAACCCCAGGTGATTATCTGGGGGAGATGGTTTGGTGGGATATGGCTGTGGTTCTGGCATGTTTGTTGGGAGAGGGAATGCTCAATCATCAAGTGGTGAGGTATCTGGATCCGTGAATGGGTCATTAAGATCACCCCCACCCGCTAGGTCATCATCATCATCTGGAGGTGGTGTATGTGGTGGAGAAGTTACCAGTAAGGGTGGTGTAGGTAGAGGAGGTGGGTTAGAAAGCAGTATAGGAGAGGAAGGGGGCATAGGCGATGTTGCAGAGTCCTTCCTGTGTACAGGAACTGGTGCAGATGGTGTGTCCAGTTTTAGTTTCTTACATGGCATAGCCGTGACATGTTCAGTTTTTGGGTTGATATAAATCTTTTTCTGCCTTGGATCGATGGGATCTGGGTGAAAAAGTTCTCGTTCCTCAGTAACAGTTTTTGGTGCCGATTTTTTCGGTTCCAAGCGAGGTTTTGGTTGATCCGTGTAGGTTTTGGCTTTAGGAGGCGTATCAGAGTCCTTAGCCGTTTTTTTCGGTGCCGACGATGGTTTCGGAGCCGAAGCTGGATATTTAGGCTTGGGAACCTACGACGCCGGGTCATCTATGGGTCTTGGCGTTTTCGGGGCCGAAGGCGAACAAGCCGATTTTAGCGCTGAGTGTTCTTTTGGCTTCGGTGCCGGTGGGACAATGACATGCGGTTTGCTCGGTCCCGAGCTACCGGAAGGCTTGTGTTGTTTCTTCGGAGCCGAGGCAGGGCTTCTGAAGGATGTTTTCCGTCTCGACTGGGGCCAACAGGCGAAGTCTTGACCACTGCCTTTGGTTTTGGAGGGGTTGGGGCAGGGGCAGTAGTACTCACACGTTGCCCAGGAGTGATGAGGTCGTCTGAGTCCTCTGCTTCGGAGATGATTTTGAGATCCTCGGAATCTTCTTCTGGGACATCGGAGCCTTCATCAAAGATGTTTCCGGAGCTGGTCTCTGTGCCATGATGTGTCTTCGAGCCCTTCGATCTCAAATGGTCTTTTTGGATCGAAAGGATGCAAAGGCTGGACAGCTGGACTCGTCGTGTTCAGGTGATAGGCACAGGTTGCAGACCTTGTGATGGTCACTGTGTGGAAATTTTGTTCCACACTGGGGGCATTTTTTGAAAGGCGTCCTTTCCATGAGCCGTAGGCCTTACGGCGTGGATAAGCCCAGCGGCCCGCGTCTACGTTTGGAATCGAGCCGGTGAAATCGATGATGAAGGTGATTCGATGGTTTATGTGGAATTTTTGCGCTTCGAGAAGCTTGCAATTGAGATTTCCAACCGGAGTGGAAAAGTTGCATCCGAACCCAATGGCGGAAAAAAACAATCTACCGATGGAGTTGATGCCCATGCACACTATCGTCCAAGGAAGGAGTCACCTATCTCGTGACCACAAAGACTTCTTCCAAGACAACAACCTTGTGCAAACATCCGAGCCCAACACCAGATGGCAATCTACTATCCTAGTGTGTGATCTGCAGCTCATATGCCTCGAACATTGAGTTATCGACTTTCGGGTAAGTACTCGACTGGCAAAGTTAAGGTTCTGGGCACAGACTCAGGGGTCTCCCAGGGTCAGGTAGGTACAGTTGTTACACCCTCAGCGGCACAGGGGCAGTCGGGTGCAGAGTGAGTTAGGCCCAATGTTATCCTATGGGAGGCAGGGGGGCCTTGGTTGGTGGCTGATGACTAGCAGGCCACGCGGCTGTGGGAGCTGGGCTCCTGGTCACTTGCTCAGGGCAAATGGGGAAGTAGATAGGTGCAAAGGTTACACTGCCAGGGCCACTCAGGCGGCTGGGTGCAGGGTGCTATTGAGCCTTCGGCCGCTCAATTGATTTCAATAGGAAAGCTCCGGTTTAGAAAAAGACTGCAAGCTCGGGGACGAAGATTCTTCAGGTGCCACCACCACTTCGAGAGGTAAGTTAGGTAGTTGGAGGATAGGTAGGTACCCAGGAGTTGTGCACAGGGGTGCCTTTTGGTGTCGGGTAATCTTACCCTCTGTTGATCGCGGTTGGGGGGGGTACCTGGTTCTGAGGCTGCAGGCGTCGTCAGGAGCGTCGAGGGAAGTCCTTGGGTGCCGGACTCGGGGTCACAGTCGCCGGGGGGTCGTCCTCGTGGTCTTTGTTCACTCCGGCACAGGCCAGGCTTGGCGGGTGCAGAGTGGGAAGGGTTAGCGGTTCCGGGCCGATGCTAGGATGCTGAGTTTGAGCAGAGCCTCTGCTCATGGGAGTGCTAGGAGCCAAAAGGTAGCCAGGTCCTCCGGGGTTTGTGAGGTTGCTAGCCACAAGAGGTGCCAGGTTGTCGCAGGAGCAGGTTCAAGGTTCGAGGGTCGACAGGCCGGTAGGGCTAGGGCCAAAGCAGTTGGTGTCTTCCTCTTCTTAGCAGCTGCACGGTAGGTCTTCTTTCTCCTTGCTCTTCTTTGTATTTTTGAATCTGGAATCTGGGGAAGGTATACTAGATTTAGGGGCGTTACAGGTAGGTAAAGGGCAGGGACCAATGGGTTCCTGTCCTGGGGTGGGTACACCCCCTTTTCTGCCACTCTCCTGTTGGAGGGGGGCAGTAGCCTAGTCCTGATTGGGTAGGGCCTCCCATCTTCAAGCTGGCGAGCGCCCGGAGATGTGCTTCACCTTGCTTCCCCCACCTGAAGGGTGGGGTTGGCAGGCTGGCACATCCCCTGTCCTTATTTGGGGTTTCCAGGCCAGGCTTCCGGCCAGAGTGGGGGTTGCAAGCGGCCTGGGGAAGCTCACAGTGGCGGCAGGCCTTTGAAGCTTCCCCCTGCCCATCCTGGGGGAGGAGACCTAGCACCTCGCCCAGGATGTGCATTGTTGCAGGCCCAGGAGAGCAAGGGCTCTCCTACCTAGGGGTCCAGCAACATGTCTGCTGTGTGGCAGCCTAGGCAGCCTCTCAGACCAGATGTGGATTGTACGTTGGGTTTCAGGGGGCATCTCTAAGTTGCCCTCTGTGGTGCTTGGTACATTAAATCCCACACTGGCATCAGTGTGGGTTTAATGTGCTGAGAAGTTTGATACCAAACTTCTCAGTCTTCAGTGTTGCCATTATGGTGCTGGAGTTCCTGTTTGACGAGCTCTCAGCACCATGTACTCTTAAATGGCAGCACTGCACTTACAGGGCCCAGGAATGGACCTGGGTACTGTAGGGGCACAGGGCTAATGCTTCTGTGCCCACACCACTGGCATAGGGCACCCAGCTAGAGGGGGGGCTGATGTATGCCAGGGCAGTGTAGGTGGTGGGCATGGCACACAGGGATGTGTGCCATGTCGACTGTTTTGTCTTGTACCCAGACACTCAGCCTGCAAGGGCAGTGTGTGGGTGTTAGGGTACAGGGCCTCTAAGGGTGGCACAATGTGTGCTGCAGCCCTTAGAGGCCTGCCCTGGTCACAAGGCCCTGGGTACCTAGGGTACCATTTACCAGGGGCTGACATGTGGCCAGGGTTTGCCAATTTGGGTTTGAAGTTTTTGTTTAGGGAAGGAACATAGTCCCTGGGCACCTGATTGGCAGGAGTCCAGGTCACACTCAGTCAAAGTACATTCAGCAATTCAGCAAAAAGTGGGGGCATACCATGCAAAAAAGATGGCACTTTCTCACAGTCATGAGCAGCCCAGAAACAGCACACGGTGAGCCTGGATTAGAAATTGACCTGGGGTAGGCCTCATAATATCAGTGTACATTCACAGGGAACGTCATTGTGGTTTAAAGTCTGGAATGCAGTGATACTCCATTTTACATCTATGGAGAAGGTTGCTTTAGAGTGCAGTTATACGTTCCTTCAGTGTACAAAGACCAGTGAGAGTTCCAAGACGATATCTGTACAACTTATAGGTCATGTAGTATTGTCATATTTCTCTGGCTCAGCTCAGGATCAGAGGCCAGGCCTTTTCTCTCTCTCTCTCTCTCTCTCTCTCTCTCTCTCTCTCTCTCTCTCTCTCTCTCTCTCTCTCTCCAGCAGCAGGTACAAACACCAACTCGCATAAAGGGAGCAGTGAACAATGTTTCCCTTCGCTCCTGAGGAGGAAAGCAGCGGGGATGAAGGATCTGCATCCATCAATTAACTGTCACACTATACCAGGGATGGCCAAGCCCAATGATCAAGGAAGGGAGCCTTGACCTCTGCAGCCAACACAGGAGGGAGTTCCCCTTTGTAGATCCGGTGGAAAAGGTCCTGGCAGTGATGTCAGCAAGGGGCGTAGTTGAGGCCCCCTAGGAGAGGCGGCCAGTGTGAGAAAGTGCCCTCTTTCTGCATAGTTGCCCCCACTTTTGCTTAATTGCTGAAGTGCTTGGACTGAGTGTGCCCTGGGCTCCTGCTAATCAGGTACCCAAGGCCTATGTTCTTTCTCTAAAACTGCATTGAAGCCTAAACCCAATTGGCATCTCTTGCCACAGGTCAGCCCCTGGTAAATGGTACCACAGGTACCTAGGGCACTGTGACCAGAGAAGGCCTCTAAGGGCTGCAGCACTTCTTGTGCCACCCTTAGAGGTCCTCTACCCTTAAACACACACACTGCCTTTGCAGGCTGCATGTTTTGGTACAGAACAAAGTGCAGAGTGGACATGGCACAAATCTTTGTGTGCCATGCCTACAACCCACCGCCCTGGCATAGATCAGTCACACCTCTAGCTGGGTGCACTATACCAGTGGTGAGGGTACAGGTGCATGAGCCCTGTACCCCTACAGTGTCTTAAGTCCATTCTTAGACCTTGTAAGTGCAGTGCTGCCATTAAGAGTATTTGGTGCTGGGAGTTTATCATTAAGAACTCCACAGCACCATAATGGCTACACTGAAAACTAAGAAGTTGGGTCTCAAACTTCTCAGCACATTGAGCCACCAACGATGCCAATGTGGGAATTAATGTAAAATGCACACAGAGGTTCTCTTAGAGATGCCCCCTGAAAACTAACCTACCACTAGTGTCCAGGCTGATTGGCTGCTTGCAGCTGCCACCACCGGACATGTTTCTGGACCCCTGGGTCAAGAGCATGCTGCTCTCTGGGGCCTGAAACAATGCGCATCCTGGGACGAGGTGCCAGGGCCTCCTCCCCCAGGATGGGCAGGGTTCACGAAAAGGAAGCTTCAAAGGCTTGCTGCCTTTGTGAGCTTCCCCAGGCCACTTGCTGCTTTCAGCAACTGGTCCCCACTTTGTGCGGGAGAATCGGTGGGAAAAACAAGTGAGGAAGAGAGGTTTGCACACCTCTGCCAACTCCAGTCCTCAGGTGGGGAAGGCGAGGTGAAGCACAACTCTCAGTCCCAGCCATCTTGCAGATGGGGGGACTCAGCCAAACAGGGACAGGCTCATGCCACTCCCACTGGATGTTGGCATAAGGGGTGTACCCAGCCCAGTGTAGGGACCCATTGGTCCTTACCTTTTACCTATCTGTATCGCCCCTCAATCTAGTATTTAGGGTCACCCCTGAATCTTGCTTCCACATACAAGAAGAAACTACAAGAAGGACCGGACAGCCATGCAGAAGCTAACAAGAGGAAGATGCCCACTGACTTGGCCCCAGCCCTACCGGCCTGTCTCCACCTCAAACCTGCACCTGGCGAGCAACCACTGTCTGTTAGGTCGATTTTCAGGGGGCATTCATAAGATGCCCTCTGAGTGCATTTTTCATTAAATCCCACACTGGCATCCATGTGCGTTTAAGAGAGACAGCGCGCAAGAGAGTGTGTGTATATATAAAGGAACACAACCTCACACAATAAGTGCTGCAGTCCTTGGATGCCTTCCCTGGCCAAAGTTCCCTTGGCACCTGTGGTACCATTTACAAGGGACTGACCTGTCGCCAAAGAGTGCCAATTGGGTTTTGTCTCAATGCAGTTTTAGGAAATGAACATAGGCCCTGGGTACCTGGTTGGCAGGAACCCAGGGCACACTCAAAGTACATGAACAGTTTGGCAAAAAGTGGGGGCACCCGTGCAAAAAGAGGGCACTTTGTTACAAACGCTCTTTCTTTTGCTATTTCTTTTGTTCATAACAGTTTGCATGACAAGCATGTAGCTTGCTGCACTTCCAGGCACTTGTATGTACTGAAAGTCTGTTCAGACTGAACTGGGAATTACACTACTAACTGCATCCATCCGATGGGTAGGAAAGGTTATTTCTCATTGTGGAACCCAAAGGAAAACCTTTAAACCTAGACGCTAGATAAGAGTCAAATAAAGTGCATGCGGAATAGTTACATTGGAAAAAGTGCCACGTTGAAACCATAGAAAGGCTATGCTCACCTGAGAAGGCTGTTCCATAATTTGCTGCCGTAAGTGCTCTAGATTCTGTTGCTGAAGATGCTCTGCAAGTTGTTGAAATAGCGAGCTGTTTAGGGTCTCTGTGACAAGAGAGCTGAAAAACACATTTTCCTGTTAAATTGACAGTAAACTTTGTAGAAAGTGCAAAGCTTGGAGAACCACATATGCATGCTTAACAATGCATTTAGCTTTTAGAACTTAAACACGATTATTTTCCTTTAAAAAAGAGCTATGCTACTCTAACAGAATAGCAACAAAAAAAATGTAAGAATGCAGGCAAACTTAAATATAGAGGCCTTCCCTGGATACACTGTCTTTCGTACCCATGGTACCTTTTACAAGGGACTTACATGTGGCCAGAAAGGTGCCAATTGGGCAAACAAAGGTACAGTTTTGGGAAATGACACAGGCCTTGGAACCCTGATTGGCAGGGACCCAGGGCACATCAAGCCAAAGTGCATCATAAATCTGGCAAAAATTGGGGGTAGTTACTGCAACATTAACCCACTTTCCTGCATACACAAGCTGGAAAACACAACTGAAGCAATTGACGGCAATTGACGGCAAAAGGCATGATGGGATATTGATGGACAATGCCAAATTTCAGCCCTCGTATGCTGCTACTCCTTAATTAATTTCCTTGATTTACACAATTATAAGGATTTTCCACAAAGACACTTAACCCCTTCCATGCTGGACGGATTCCCCTGCTGTGCTGATCTTTTCCTGCGCGGGCGTGGTCATGACGGAACGGTTCCGTCATGAGCACAGCTCAACCGTGGCTCATGACGGAACCGTTCCGTCATGAGCACCGAAGGGGTTAAGATTTTCAAAAATAGTTAGACCAGGCTACATAGCAGAACTTGAGGAGAAATATGTCAGGGGAGAGTATCCATGTAAGGAAATACCTCTTTATATATCGTTGACGTCAAACTTTTGGACTGTTGCTGCTGATTTTTCGACTCAGAGTGCACAGAGGCTTGCTTAGCAAACCTCAGTGACAGTGCCCCGACCTTAAAATCTGTATGTTTGATTGACATACTCAACTGGTATTGGCTACTTTACTCATAAGGCCCTAGAAAATGGTGCCCAGGGCCTGTGTTTTGAGGGTCCAGGCAACTGGCTTCACTCAGGCACTGGTTGTGCCATCCTAGGTGTGACAAAGTTAAACATGGCTAAGGTTCTATTACTGCAAAGGAAGGGCTTTTTTAAACAGCTAACTGGACTTTGCCTTTTAAAATTATGGCAAACCACAAACCTCCACTTTTTAATATATGTAAGGCACACCCTAGGGCAGGCCTAAAGCAGGGTGCTGTATAATAAAATGTTAAAAAATTACTTTTACATGTTCCAACAGTAAAAACCTACAATTGCCGTTCTTACTGTGGAATGGGCTAATAGCCCCATTGGTGGGAGCAGAGTTGCAAATGGACACCTCAGCTTGGCTAACTTTTGACTGGTACTTCTAAAATTGATAATAAAAAGGTATCAAACAGCCCGGTACATTAAGCCCAACCTGATGCCCAGGTCGAAATTAATGTAACTCATTGCATTGTGCATTTTTTAATAAAGTTCCAACTTTGTTGCCAAAAATTTACTGTGCCCGTTTATGGTTGCACATGGAGTCTGTCCGCGAGACCCCTTTCTGCCCTCCTGGAAAGTCTCCCAGCAAAGGACATAATAGAAGCCTGGGTGCGTGAGGTGTTACCTATCCTTGGCAGGACGCCACATTGTTGTTGGCCCAAAAGGCGAACTTCAAAGGGAAAGCCACCTTTGAAGAGCAAATGGGAATCATTTGGGAGAGGGGCTGCTCTATTGTTTAGGCAGACAGGTCGACACTTGAGACAAAGAGCAGAAAATCCGTTGAAAAATTGGTTTTTCAGGGCGTGTAGTCCCTTTGGTAGCCAGGTAGGAAGCTGGCTTTGTATATACTATACCAAAGTAAGGTAGTGTGCAGAGAGTCCAGTGGATCTCTAAAGATTAACTGAGGTAAAAGTAGATATTACCTTACTGTCTATTAGTGGTAGTGTGGGCAAGCAGCAAGGCTTTATCAGAGGGATGTGTTAAGCAGGGCTTGAAAAATCATAAAAATTTTACTAGACCTGCAGGTCTAGTAACTTTAATAATATTTTTGACCAAACTATAATGTACTTGACCCATGAACTAGTCTCAAATTATGTGACCCTAGGCAAATATTTTGTCTTATGGAGCTGCCTATGTCTTTATTATCACATAAGAGCACCTTCAAATATGCAAGCTCACTATTTTTGCTGTACAAAAAAAAACTTTATTTACTAGACTAAATGTTTGCTCCATGTACAAAAAGAATCAAGCCCAAATATAGGGTACACATGATTCCTGGCTTGCCTCTTAGTTCATTAATGAACAAGTTACTTACCTTCTGTTACGATGTATCTGTAAGAGACTTACATTAGTTATAGGATTCCTTACCTTAGAATTACCCCCAGGCGTCAGACTGGATCTGGAGAATTTTTCTCTTAGCAGTACCCCTGCGCCTCAGTAGGTGGTGTTGGTCGACTCCGCATCAGTCGTCGTCGTCGCCGCGGTGATGACGCCGTGATGTCTACTTAGGACGCCACCCCTGCGTGCTTACGTCAGTTCTGGCACGACTTTCCACACCAGTACCTCAGAGTAATGCAAGACACTGACCACTGGTGCACATAACTAGGGCCCTGGAAGGAAGTTCCTTTCCCTAGAAGTCAGTTCGCAGAACGGGGAGGATGGGTGGTGTGGTAAGGGATCTTTAACTAATGTAGTCTCTTATAGATACATTGTTACTGAAGGAAAGTAACTTGTTCATCTGAAAGAGACCATAAGTTATAGATTCCTTGCCTTAGAATAGCTACCCCAGCAATGCCAACCCTGGAGGTGGGTCTGCAAACTACATTCACACCAGAAAGTCCTGGAGAAAAGAATGGCCAAAAAAGTTGTCTCTACGGACTTGGCTATCCAGGCAATGTTTGGTGAACGTGTGTAAGGATGCCCACGTGGCTGCTTGCCACATGTCAATACGCGGAACTCCACGTCCCAAAGCAGAAGAGGCTGCTGTCGCCCAGGTAGAATGGGCGCACATTCCCACTGGAGGTTCCTTTTTCGCCAATGAATAGCAGATTTTAATCCATAGGACAACCCTTCGAGAGATGGTGCGTTTTTGTACGGGCCGACCTTTCTTGGCTCCCGCATAACCCACAAAGAGATGATAGTCCACCCAGAAATCTTTAGTGCAGTCAAGGTAGAAGGACTGCGCATTCTTTGGGTCCAGACTGTGGAGTCTCTCTTCCTCTTTGGAAGAGTAAAGAGGTGGAAAGAAGGTGGGCAATGTGATGGTGTGACTTATGTGGAAAGAGGTATCCACTTTGGGTAGAAAATAGAGTCTAGTGGGAAGGACCACTTTATCCGGATGGACTGCAAGAAAGGGAGGCTTTGAGGATAGAGCCTGAAGCTCACTTACCCTGTGAGCAGAGGTGACGGCGAGCAGGAAGGCAGTCTTCAAAGTAAGAAGTCGAAGAGGACAGTTATGTAGTGGCTCAAAGGGAGCACACATAAGGTAAGTAAGGACAAGATTCAAGTCCCGTTGGGGCATTACAAAAGAAGGGGGAAAAATATGAGTAATGCCCTTTAGGAATCTATTCATAATAGGGGACTTGAAAAGAGAAGGCTGATCAGGAAGGCAAAGAAAGGCAGATATGGCCGAGAGGTAGCCTTTAAGAGTGCCCAAGGCAGAGTCCTGCTGGGCTAAAGAAAGGATTAACAAGAGGACCTCAGAAAGAGAGGCAGAGAGGGGATCCACAGCCTTTGCTGTGCACCATGCCACAAACTTGTTCCATCTACAGGCGTATACCGTTTTAGTGGAGGGATGCCTGGCTGCCAAGATGAAATTACACACTTCAGGATGGAGGTCAAAAGCAGTCAACTGTGGCCGCTCAATCTCCACGCAAGGAGGTGGAGGCTGGACAAGTTTGGTTGGAGGACCCTCCCCTGCTGCTGTGACAGAAGAGCCTACCGAAGAGGCAGTCTGATCAGAGGATCGATGACCATATGTAAGAAACTGGCCAAAGTGAGGTACAGTGTGTATAGAGTCCAAGGGTCTCCAGAGCTTTGACAGAGGTTAAAGTTAGATAGAACCTTACTCTCTAAAGTGGTAGCTTGGTCGAACAGTAAGGCAGTATCAGAGGACAGTGTTAAGCATTTGATGAACACACTCAAGAACTGAACTCTAGGCCAATTGTTTTTGTATAAAAAAAAATATACTGTTTTATTTCTAGAACCAAGCAAGCCTGGTACAGGTAAGCATATAAATACTTTGCAGTAGTAAATTACTTGTATGAACACAGTTCAAAATTGCAGTATAACTTGTACTGATTTTGGTTACAGTTTAAGTAAGCAGTTTGCAACACTTAGCAGGTATAGTACATTCGAATGAATGTGCTTTTAAAGAAAAATGCAATTAATTACTTTTGATAAGACAGGGCTGGATCCTAGATTCAGAACTGGGACTTTTCCTGAAAACAGGTGAGTAACTGCGTTTTGGTTAAAGGTATGATTTTTAAGGCATATTATTGTATTTCAAAAGTTGACAAACTTTTTCACATAGAATCACCAATGTTATCCGATGGGAGGAAATTCACTTAGCAGGTAAGTTACTTTAATGTTATTTTTTCTTACTCAGTGCTGGATACCTAGATTCAGCACTGGGACATTTTCTGAAAACATTTGAGAAAATGAGTTTTTTTTTTTTTGTTTGTTTTAACCGGGTGATTTTTAAGGAATATTCTCCGTTTTCAAAAGTCGACACTTAGAAACTTTTTGGGAGAAAAAGTGTCAATATTATTCTATGAAGAAAAAGAGGTTATCGGTTTCCAGGTAGGTAATCGGTCTTTTGAGTTAGGGTTCTGGGGTAAGACTCAGGGGTCGCACAGGCACGGAAAAAGAAAGAACGGACTTTCACGCACAGGAGCGGCGTATAAGTACACATGGCAACTTCATCCCGGCGACCACGACACCGACGCGGAGTCGACTGATGCCACCTACCAACACGCAGGGGTACTGCGAAGCATGGGGTAAATCTAAGGTAAGAAATCTATAACTAATGGTCTCTTTCAGATAGCATTGACATCTGGGCACGAGCAGTAATAATTCTAGGTTCATGTTTAAAAACTCCCTTTCATAAATATATTAACAAGGCATGATGTGGTAGTGCATTGTCATTTACAGATAGCATATTTATCATTGAAATGGCCTCAAAACTTTCCCGCTAACCTGCAGTTTTACTGAGAATAGCGCATAAATAATTTTTGTAACTTGGGTTTCAGCAAAAAAAAATTACAAAAATGGGAAATATATTTGAATTTTTTAACAGTTCACTTAGCTATTTCAGCGTTGTGCAAAAAAAAAAAAAAAAGAGCCCGACATCTTACAGCCTTTCATTTAACATACTTTGCACAGTTCAATTGTCACTCAGTTCACTTTACAAAATCCTCTAACTTAAGTCAAAGAAAGAAAAATAAATGTAATAAGCAGACTTTTGACCGCTGTTTCTGAAAGCCAGCAATGTGACAACATAATAAGATTTAATGGCATTTGTATTGCTCTTTCACTTTGTGAGCAACAAAGATGCCTTTAACCCTTTGGGTGCTCATGACGGAATTGTTCCGTCATGAGCACCAGTGCTCCTGTGCTTATGACGGAACAATTCCGTCATGAGCACATGCTCAGAAAATCCCTCTGCTAAAGACAGTTAGCAGGTTAGCAGACAAAGAGGACAGTTGTTAAGAGGCTCAAAGGGAGCGCACATTGAAAATGTTAGAACCAGGTTCAAGTCCCACTGTGGCATCACAAAAGGAATAGGAGGAAAAAGGTGAGTAATGCCTTTGAGAAATCTATTTACAACAGGGGACTTGAAAAAGAGAGAGCTGATCAGGGAGCCTGAGAAAGGCCGAAATAGCAGAAAGGTAGCCCTTGATAGTGCCCAGAGCAGAGCCCTGCTGGGCCAAGGAAAGAAGAAACAGAAGAACATCTGAAAGAGGGGCAGAAAGGGGAACCACTGCCTCTGCTATGCACTATGCCACAAATTTGTTCCACCTGCAGGCGTATACCAACTTAGTGAAGGGACGCCTGGCTGCCAGAATGACATCACAGACTTCAGGAGGCAAGTCAAAAGAAATCAACTGCCGCCGCTCAATCTAAATGCAAAGAGGTGGAGGCTGGACAGGTTCGGGTGAAGGACCTACTGCTGTGACAGAAGATCCTCCCAAAGAGGCAGTCGGATCAGGTAATCGATTGTCATACTGAGTAGCTCGGGATACCAAACTCTTCGAGCCCAGTCCTGCGCCACAAGAATGACTTGGGCCTGGTCACGCCTGATCATCTTCAGCACTCTGGGCAGAAGTGGTATAGGCGGAAAAGCGTACAACAGACCACAACTCCACTCGCGACGAAAAGTCTCTCACAGCGAGTGCCGCCTTGGAAATTCCAATGCGCAGAACTGTTGACATTGCGTGTTCTCTTCTGTGGCTAATAGATCTAACCAAGGCTCTCCCCACTGTTGTAGGAGACCTTGCGCCACGTCAGAGTGAAGACGCCATTCGTGATCCATCATGCACTTGCGGCCGAGTTCGTCCGCCCTGGCGTTCAGTGAACCTGCCAGGTGTTGAACCACCAGGGAAATGCCCTGCTGTTCCAGCCATGTCCAGAGGCGCAGAGCCTCCTGACATAAGGTCCACAACCCCACACGCCCTGTTTGTTGCAGTACCACATGGCGGTGGTGCAGTCTGAACACCTGCACCACTTTTCCTTTGACAAAGGGAAGGAATGCCTTCAGTGCAAGTCAGATCGCCCGAAGCTCCAGAAGGTTGATATGGAGCTTGGACTCCGCCGGAGACCAGAGGCATCTGATCTCCGCCTCTCCCATGTGGGCCCCCCAGCCCATGAGGGACACGTCCGTCACAACTGTGTGCTCCGGCTGGGGAAAGGAGAGGGATCTGCCTTGGACCGAATGTTGGTTTGTGAGCCACCACTGCAGCTGCTGTGAGATCTGGATGTAATCGGACAGGTTCCCCTGATGACGCGCCCACTGGGACTTCAGGTCCCACTACAGAGCCCGCATATGCCATCTGGCATGAGTGACCAGCAGGATGCATGATGCCCAGCAGCCTCAGGGTCATCCTGATCGAAACCCAGGATAGAGGCCGAAAGATCGGAATCATATCCTGAATATCCTGGAATCGCCGTTCGGGAGGATAGGCCCGAAACTGCGTCGTGTCCAGAACCACTCCGATGAAGAGGAGCTTCTGAGAGGGAACCATGTGCGACTTCGGCACATTGATGGAGAACCCCAGCAAATGCAGGAGGTCGGCAGTAGTCTGGAGGTGGGAAACGACTGTCTGGGGAGATCCCGCCTTCAACAGCCAGTCGTCGAGATAGGGGAAGACTGGAACCCCTTATCTGAGCAGATGAGCTGCGACCACCGCCATCACTTTCGTGAACACCGGAGGGGCGCTGGTAAGGCCAAAGGGGAGCATGGTAAACTGAAAATGCTTGTGGCCTACAGTGAACCGCAGGTAACGCCGGTGGTCCGGCAGGACGGGAATGTGGATATATGCGTCCTGCAAGTCCAACGGTACCATCTAGTCTCCACGGTCGAGAGCAGACAAGACCTGAGCCAGAGTTAGCATCTTGAACTTCTCCTTCCGGAGGAAGCGATCGACGTCCCTGAGGTCCAAGATAGGACGCAGGCCCTTGTCCTTCTTGGGCACCAGAAAGTAGTGGGAATAACCACCACGTCCTACTTCTGGCGCAGGAACAAGCTCGATGGCCCCCTTGGCCAAGGGGGCCGCAACTTCCTGTTGAAGTGTTAAGTGATCCCTGACATGCGGTGGTATTGGGGTGGCATGGCTGGATGGGTAGTCTCGAAGGGGAGGGAGTAACCCCTCCGGACTATGTCTAAAACCCACCTGTACGAAGTGATAGTACGCTAGTGGGGGAAGTGATGGCGAATCCTGCCGCCCACTGACATTTGATGGGCCTGAAAGACTGGACTAGGAAGGTTTTGGGGCAATAGTGGCTGGGGTGGAAGTGGACTGACCCCGCCCGCTAGCCCCCTGAACCGCCTCTTCGGTTCCCACATCCGCGGCCACGCTGAGACTGCTGCGGCCTGTGGCTCTGAAGCGAACGTGCTGTGGCGCCCCTTCCGTTGCCACGAAAGGAGCGGAAAGCAGAAGGCGGAGGAGGGCGAGTGGCCGACAGGCCCAAGGACTTGGCTGTAGCCTGTGAGTCCTTAAAACACTCCAACATGCGATCTGCCTTGTTGACAAAAAGGCGAAAGCCATCAAAGGGCATGTCCATCAGGGTGTTCTGGACATCCTCCGAGAAGCCACCGTCGTGGAAATCGCTCTGCCCAGCGAGTCGGCGGTGTCATGGCCACATCGTATCGTGAACTTGGCTGCATCTCTCCAAACAGCAATTGCTATTGAGAGCACTGTCTGCGTCTCCTCCAGACACTGAGGCAGCACTTGCGCCACCGTATCCCACACAGAGTGGGAGTAACGGCCCAAGAGGCATGCAGTGTTCACAGACCGCAGCCCAGAAATGGCGGAAGAAAAAATATTCTTCTCAAATTGTTCCAGTCTCTTGGATTCCCTGTCCGGGGGTGCAGCAGGCAATGCGCTCAGACGTTGAGGCTTGGACAACCAAGCTCTCAGAGGTGGGGTGTTGGGAGAGGAAAAGGGGGTCACCCAGGGCCAGGCGATGGCGTCGGGCCACGTTCCTATCCACAGGAGCCCCTGTTATGGGCCTGGACCAGGAGCCCAAAAGAACGTCAGAAAGTGCCTCATTGAAAGGCAGCAGTGGCTCCGCGGAGGAAGCCGCCGGCTGAAGCCCTTCTGTCAGGAGGTTAATCCTGACGGCCATGGTAGGGAGTTGAAGGTTGAGGGCCACCGCCACCCTACGCAACACCACTACATAACTTGCACCCTCCTCCGTAGCCACGGTAGGAGGAGTGAGCATGCCAAGGTCAGGGAAGGTGTCGAGACCACTGGCAACCCCCAGTTCCTCTGCCTAGTCCGGGTCATACTCACACTGAGCTGTGAGAGGGTCCTCAGACCCCTCCCAGTCCACCCCTTCCTCCTCAGGCTGATGTACTGGCCGAAAACTAAGGAGGCCGGACATAGGGGTAGAAAGGCCCCATCGGCATCTGAATCTGCGTCGAGCGACCCTGTTCCGGCTCCGTGTCAATGTCCATGTCGGGGCATAAACTGGGGTCGGCATCGTCCGGTGTCACGGGCGACGTCAGAGGTGGTGCCGGTTGGGTCGGCGTCGGTGGAGGAGTAAATAGGTCAACCAGCGTCGACCGGGATCCAGGCCTTGATCCTTGGGGGCGCTGCGCCACCGGGGCCAATGCCGACAGCGATGCCGGAGCTGCCGACAGCGATGCCGGAGCTGCCGACAGTGAAGGGCGAGGACCCCCATTTGGGCCCATGGGGCCCGAAGGCGCGCCGGCAGCGCCCGACGGCCCAAAGAGGCGGGCCATGGCTGACAAATTTCTGCAGCTGGGCCGGAGTTGCCGACGGACCCGGGAGGCCGACTGCGACACCGTAGGCTCCGCCTGAGCCGTGGGGGAGGCACCACCCACACCCTCGGGGGCAAGGCGTCGCGCGGTGGGCGGGGGCAAGGCGTCGCGCGGTGGGCGGGAGCAAGGCGTCGCGCGGGGGCAAGGCGTCGCGCGGGGGCAAGGCGTCGCGCGGGGGCAAGGCGTCGCGCGGGGGCAAGGCGTCGCGCGGGGGCAAGGCGTCGCGCGGGGGCAAGGCGTCGCGCGGGGGCAAGGCGTCGCGCGGGGGCAAGGCGTCGCGCGGGGGCAAGGCGTCGCGCGGGGGCAAGGCGTCGCGCGGGGGCAAGGCGTCGCGCGGGGGCAAGGCGTCGCGCGGTGGGCGGGGGCAAGGCGTCGCGCGGTGGGCGGGGGCAAGGCGTCGCGCGGTGGGCGGGGGCAAGGCGTCGCGCGGTGGGCGGGGGCAAGGCGTCGCGCGGTGGGCGGGGGCAAGGCGTCGCGCGGTGGGCGGGGGCAAGGCGTCGCGCGGTGGGCGGGGGCAAGGCGTCGCGCGGTGGGCGGGGGCAAGGCGTCGCGCGGTGGGCGGGGGCAAGGCGTCGCGCGGTGGGCGGGGGCAAGGCGTCGCGCGGTGGGCGGGGGCAAGGCGTCGCGCGGTGGGCGGGGGCAAGGCGTCGCGCGGTGGGCGGGGGCAAGGCGTCGCGCGGTGGGCGGGGGCAAGGCGTCGCGCGGTGGGCGGGGGCAAGGCGTCGCGCGGTGGGCGGGGGCAAGGCGTCGCGCGGTGGGCGGGGGCAAGGCGTCGCGCGGTGGGCGGGGGCAAGGCGTCGCGCGGTGGGCGGGGGCAAG
Source organism: Triturus cristatus (assembly GCF_964204655.1). NCBI lineage: Eukaryota > Metazoa > Chordata > Amphibia > Caudata > Salamandridae > Triturus > Triturus cristatus. The sequence continues at coordinate 895,278,618 of NC_140589.1, forward strand.
GCGTCGCGCGGTGGGCGGGGGCAAGGCGTCGCGCGGTGGGCGGGGGCAAGGCGTCGCGCGGTGGGCGGGGGCAAGGCGTCGCGCGGTGGGCGGGGGCAAGGCGTCGCGCGGTGGGCGGGGGCAAGGCGTCGCGCGGTGGGCGGGGGCAAGGCGTCGCGCGATGGGCGGGGGCAAGGCGTCGCGCGATGGGCGGGGGCAAGGCGTCGCGCGATGGGCGGGGGCAAGGCGTCGCGCGATGGGCGGGGGCAAGGCGTCGCGCGATGGGCGGGGGCAAGGCGTCGCGCGATGGGCGGGGGCAAGGCGTCGCGCGATGGGCGGGGGCAAGGCGTCGCGCGATGGGCGGGGGCAAGGCGTCGCGCGATGACGCTTCTTTGACTTCTTGTGCTTTGTCTTGCTTGACCAGAGTGCGAAGACTTCGATCCAGAAGAACGATGGTGATGGCTCCGCGACCAGTCCCTCGACCTACCACGGGACCGGGACCTCCAGCAACTTTCGAGACTGCTCCCGCAAAGTCTTCGGCACCACGGCCCGGCAGTCGGGGCACGACTTGGGGTCGTGGTCGAGCCCCTGGCAGTAGAGAGACACGCAGTGCGGGTCCGTCACCGACATCATCCAATGACAGTCCCCGCAAGACTTGAAACCGGGCATCCCTACGACACCAGGAGTCGATCAACTCGAATAAAATCGAGACAAAAGGCCTAAAAAGGTCAAAAAATGACTTCGGGTACTACTCTCTCAGGACCTGCGCTAAATGGCACGGAAAAAGAAAGAACTGACGTCAGCGCGCGAGGGCGGCATCTAAGTAGCTGCCGCGATGTTATACTCGGCGGCCACGATGCAAACGATGGATGCGGAGCCGCACGACGTCACCTTCTGACGCGCAGGGGTACTGCTGACGAAACCTTTCCGGATCCAGTCTGATGCCTGGGGGTAATTCTAAGGTAAGAAATCTATCGCTATGCGTTTCTTTCAGATATCTAGTTTTCAGAAATGTGTGGGTTTGGTAGGTTTCCCAAGATGGCCGTGGAGCCAGGGGCCCAAAAACCCAGGTGACCCCCCTTGCAAAACCAGGTTATTTTAGGAAAGGTCATTTCGATGTCTCCTCAATAGGTTTTGGGCCCTTGCCTGTTGCGGGTACTTCACCCACCCACACGAGTGAGGAACCATTTTTATCTGGAGACCTGGGGGAATGCTGTGTATAAGGAAATTTGTGGATCCACGCAGGATCTAGAACTTTCCCACACAGAAATTTGAGAAAAAGGTGATGTTTTTTCTGCTAAATTTAAGGTTTGCAGGGGATTCTGGGTAGGGAAATGTTGGGGGACCCACACAAGCCATACCTTGCTGAACTCCCCCAAGTGTCTAGTTTTCAGAAATGTGTGGGTTTGGCAGGTTTTCCTAGATGGCCGCCGAGCCCGGGGCCAAAAACTCATGGGACCCCCCCTTGCAAAATCAGGTTGTTTTGTGATAGGTCATTTTGATGTTGCCTCAATAGGTTTTGGGCCCTTGCCTGTCACGGGTACTTGGCCCACCCACACAAGCAAGGTACCATTTTTCTCGGAAGACTTTGGGGAATGCAGGGTGGGTGGAATTTTGTGGATCCACACAGATTTCATCTGGATTCCCCTTCGTGTCTAGTTTTCAGAAATGTATAGGTTTGCTAGGTTTCTCTAGGTGCCGGCAGAGCTAGGGTTCAAAATATGCAGCTAGGGACTTTGCAATAGAAAAGGGTCCGTTTTCACTGTGATAATGTGGTGTGTCCACGTTGCGTTTTTGGCCGTTTCCTGTCGCGGGCACTAGGCCTATCGACACAAATGAGGTACCATTTTTCTTGGAAGACTTTGGGGAATGCGGGTTGGATGGAATTTTGTGGATCCACGCAGATTCCAGAACTTTCCACCACAGAAATTTGAGGAAAGGAATATGCTACTTACCAGTATGCATCTGTTCTTGGCATGTAGAGCTGCAGAGCCACACACTTAGAATAAGATCGCCATCTGGTGTTGGGCTCGGATGATTGCAGGTTGTTGTTGTCTTCGGAAGAAGTCTTTTGGTCACGAGATAGGTGACTCCTCCTCTGGACAACAGTGCGCATGGGCATCCACTCCATCCTCAGATTGTTTTTCGCCATGATGGGAAATGATGGAGTGTATAAGAATAAAGAGAAAGGATGTCCATGTGTAATGTCTAATTAAGACAATGCTGGAACAGATACAGGTCCCGGGGAGGTGGGTGGGCATGTGTGGCTCTGCAGCTCTACATGCCAAGAACAGATGCATACTGGTAAGTATCATATTCCGTTCGAAGCATATGAGCTGCAGATCACACACTTAGGATTGACTATATAGCAGTGTCTCCCCTAGCGGTGGTCACCTGTATCTGTTGCAGCAGTTTGGAATAGAGTTTTTAGGACAGCTTGACCTACGGAAGCTTGTTGTTTGGATTGCACATCAAAACAGTAATGCTTAGTGAAGGTGTGTGTGGTAGACCATGTGGCTGCTTTGCAAATATCTTCTAAGGGAATGTTCCCTAAGAATGCCATGGAAGCCCCTATTTTGAGTGTGGAGTGCGCTCTAGGGGGAACTGTAAGAGTGCGTTTAGCTTTTTGGTAGCATATTTGGATACATTTAACTATGCACCTGGCTATACCTGATTTTAAAATGGGGTTGCCTTAATGTGGTGGAGAGAAAGCAACAAACAGTTGTTTGGTTTTGCGAAAAGGTTTGGTTCTGTCGATGTAATAAAGCAAGGCTCTTTTAACATCTAAGGTATGAAGAGCTCTCTCAGCTATTGAGTCTGGATTAGGGAAGAAGACTGGCAGCTCGACTGATTGGTTAAGATGGAAAGGGGAAATGACTTTTGGTAGGAATTTTGGGTTTGTCCTAAGAACCATTTTGTTACGATGTAGTTGTAGGAATGGTTCTTGAATAGTTAAAGCCTGTATCTCACTTACCCTTTGCAGGGATGTGATTGCAATAAAGAAAGCCACTTTCCATGTAAGGAATTTCAGTTCGCATTTATGCATAGGTTCAAATGGAGGGCCCATAAGCCTAATTAGAACAATATTTAGATTCCACACTGGAGAAGGTGGTAATCTGGGAGGAATAATTATTTTAAGACCTTCCATGAAGGTTTTCATCGCTGGTACTTTAAATAGTGACAAGTGTTGTCGATTTTGTAAGTAGGCTGCTAACGCCGCTAGGTGTAGACGTATGGATGAATACGCTAAATTGCATCTTTGCAAGTGCAGTAAATAGCAAATGATGTTTTGGATGGAAGCATCCAGTGGACGTATATCATTGTTAGTGCAGTAAATGGCAAATCTTTTCCATTTTACAGCATAACATGCCCTAGTAGTAGGTCTTCTAGCTTCTTTTATGATATTCATACAGTCTTGTGGGAGGTTGAGGTAACCGAACTCTAAGACTTCAGGAGCCAGATCGCCAAGTTCAGTTGTTATGGATCTGGGTGTCTGATTTCTCCATGGTTCTGGGTTAATAAGGCCGGGGAAAGGCGCAGTTTTTGATGTGGAACTAGCGAGAGTTCCAGAAGTGTCGTGAACCAGGGTTGACGTGCCCAAGTGGGAGCTACTAGTATCAGTTTTAGAGACTGTTTGAGCTTGCGTACCACACATGGAATGAGTGGGAGAGGCGGAACAGCGTACGCAAATCTGCCTGACCAGTTCATCCATATTGCATTGCCCTTCGACTGTGGGTGTGGAAACCTGGCGGCGAAGGTTGGGCATTTTGCATTTTCGTGTGTGGCGAACAGGTCTATGTCTGGTTGGCCCCATTTTTGGAAGAATGGGAGTAGGACTTTGGGGTGTAATTCCCATTCAAGGATTTGTTGGGTCTGTCGACTTAGGAGATCGGCAATCTGGTTGTGAACCACTGGAAGGTGTTCCGCTAGCAGGTAGATGTTTTGGGGAATTGCCCATCTCCAAATGTTCTGTGCGAGTTGGGACAGTTGGAGAGAATGTGTCCCCCCCTGTTGTTGTATGTAATACATGGTTGTCATGTTGTCTGTGCGAATGAGGACAGTTTTGTTCCTTAGATGAACTTGAAAAGATTTCAGTGCTAGGAACACCGCTAGAAGTTCTAGGTGATTGATATGGAGCAGTTTTTGTTGAGTGGTCCTTTTGCCCTGAGTGGTGTGTTGTAGGAGATGGGCTCCCCACCCTGTGAGAGATGCGTCGGTTGTCAGCACAACTTGTGGAAGAGGCTCTAAGAAGGGTCGCCCTTTGGACAGGTTGATGGTGTTCCACCATTTTAGTGAGCAAAGTGAGCGACTGTCCACCAACACCAGATCGGTAAGTTGTCCATGAGCCTGGTTCCACTGTTGTGCTAGACATTCTTGCAAAGGACGCATTTGAAGTCGTGCGTGAGGCACAATGAAGATGCATGATGCCATCATGCCTAATAGTTGCATAAACACTCTTGCTGGAAGAGAGTGTTGAGTTTGAAATTTTAAGATGAGGTTTTGTATGTTGGCTATCCTGGCTGTGCTGGGATAAGCTATGGCCTTGGAGGTATTTATGGTGGCTCCCAGATATTGATGTATGTGGGAGGGTTGCAGTTGAGATTTGGGATAGTTGATGGTAAATCCCAAGTTGTGTAAGGTTTGAATAGTGTGGTGAGTGTGGAGAACGCATTTGTGGAAAGTATTGGCTTTTATGAGCCAATCGTCGAGATACGGGAAGACATGGATTTGTTGTCTCCTGAGATGCGCTGCTACTACTGCTAGGCATTTGGTGAATACCCTGGGTGCAGTTGTTACTCCGAATGGGGGGGACCGTAAACTGATAGTGCTGTCCGTCTACCACAAATCTTAGGTACTTCCTGTGAGCAGGATGCATGGGGATGTGAAAGTATGCGTCCTTGAGGTCTAATGTGGCAAGGAAATCGTCTTGTTGAAGTAGTGGGAGCACTTGTTGAAGAGTGATCATATGGAAGTGATCTGAGTGTATGTACTGATTTAGGAGTCTGAGGTCGAGTATGGGTCTTAACGTCTCGTCCTTTTTGGGGGTTAGGAAGTATAGAGAATATACTCCTGTACCTTGATGTTGGAGTGGAACTGGTTCTATTGCGTGTTTTTGAAGCAAGGACCGAATTTCTTGTTTGAGGAGTGTAAGATGGTGTGGTGACATTGGACGGTGTTTGGGTGGTATGTGTGGGGGGGTGTTTGTGAGTTCGAGGCAGTAACCAAACTGGATAATTTGTCTTACCCACTTGTCTGTTGTAATGGAATTCCAGACAGGTAGGAACTGTTGGAGTCTTCCCCCGACCGGAGTGGAATGGTCTGGGGGGGAGTGGAGGCAAGTCACTGTTTAGTGGCTGGAGAGGTGCGTGTGTTGGTATCGCCCCGACCTCGGCCCTTGGTGGCGTTTCCCCTATATCCTCCTCTAAAATATCCTCTGTTGGGGGATGTTTGCGCGGAGGTTTTGAAAGTGGAGGAGGTGTCTGTTCCACTATTTTTGGAGGCTCCCCTATAGAAGGAGCGTCGAAAGGAGCCTCGTGGTTGTGGAGACTGTAATGCTCCCATTGATTTAGCAGTCTCGTTATCTTTTTTCATCTTCTCAAGTGCAGTATCTACTGCGGGACCAAATAGTTTTGCTCTTGGTTGAATGGTTGGCCAAGTATTGTTGTTTGTACTTCCGGCTTAAAGCCTGAAATACGTAGCCATGCATGGCGTCTAAGAAGTATGCTTGTGTTGACCGCCCTAAAAGCAGTGTCCGCGGCGTCTAGTGCACATTTAATTGATGTGTTAGATATGAGTTTTCCCTCTTGTATGAGGTCATTAGCCTGGGATTTGTACTGATCTGGTAGGTGTTGTAAAAGATCTTCTAACTGATAATAATGAGCCCTATCATATCGGGCTAATAGGGCTTGTGTGTTGGCAATACGCCAATGGTTAGCAGCTTGTGCTGCAACTCTTTTGCCCGAGGCCTCTAATAGCTTGGACTCTTTGTCTGGGGCCGGTGTGTCTCCTGTTGTTTGGGAGTTAGCCCGCTTTCTTGCATTTGAAACTACTAAAGAGTCTAGAGGGAGCTGTGCTTTAATGTAAGCGGGATCTTGTGGGGCAGGTCTATATTTTTTTTCAATTCGAGGGTTAAGAACCCTAGCTCTGACGGGGTCTTTAAAAACCTTTGTGGCGTGTTTTATGACTCCCTTAATCATGGGCAAGATTTGAACTGATTTTTGAGACTGTTCGAATGTGTCTAGAAGAAAAGTCTTCTTCGGGTGTATCTGAATGCATGGTGACGCCATGTAAAAGTGCTGCCCTGTTTATCAGCTGCCCAAACCCTAGATGGTCATCTGGAGGGGAGGGTTTGGAGGGGTATGTAGTGGGATCAGGAATATCAGGTAAAGGGTAAGCCCAGTCGTCTAAGGGTACCGTATCCGGAAGTGTGAAAGGATCATTAGGATCATTAAAGGTCATCCGGATCACCCCCTCCCCCTAAGCCATCATCATCATCCTGTGGAGGTGGTGTATGTGAAGGAGATGGTAGAGGAGAAGGAGGTGGAGGTGGGGGCAGGGGGGGTGGGGTGAGAGGTGGTATAGGAGAGGAAGGACGAATGGGTGAGGTGGCCGAGTCCTTCTTTATGGGAGCTGGAGAAGGTGTTGTGTCCAGCTTCCTTTTCTTGTATGGCACAGCGGTGACAAACCAGTCCAGTTTTTGGATTGATATAAATCCTTTTTTGCGTGGGATTAGGGTGAAAAAATTCTTCATTGTCCGAAAGTGGCTTTGGTGTCGATTTTTTCGGTTCCGATCTAGGTTTTGGATGATCGGTAGAGTCTTTTTGGACTTTAGACAGTTGTTTCGGTACCGATGATGGTTTCGGTGCCGATGGTGATTTCGGTGCCGAAGAACTTTTCGGTGCCGGTGGAGATTTCGGTGCCGAGAGGGAATCTTTAAGCTTGATAGCTTTAGATGCCGGTTTATCAATAGGTCTCGATGGTTTCGGTATCGAGGGTATCGGAGCCTGCTTCGGTGCCGAGAGGTCTTGAGTCTTCGGTGCCGAAGGTACTGTGGGTACTATAACATGTGGTTTGCTCGAGCCCGAGCCACCTGTAGGCTTATATTTCTTCGGAGCCGAGCCCGAGGGCGGGGCTTCTGAAGACGGTTTTCGGTCACGACTGGGGCCAGCTGGCGGAGTCCTGACCAATGCCTTTTTTGGGGGGGTTGGGGTAGGGGTCCTGGTACTCACTCGTTGCCCTGGAGTGATGGGGTCATCTGAGTCGTCCGCTTCGGATATAATTTGGAGTTCCTCGAAATCTTCTTCCGGGACATCGGGGCCCTGATCAAAGATGTCCTCTGTTCTGGAGCCGGTCTGGCCACGATATGGCGTCGAGCTCTTCGGTCCCGGATGGTTTTCTTGGATCGGAATGCGGCGCAGGCTGGACAGCTGGATTAGTTATGTTCCGGCGAGAGGCACAGGTTGCAGACCTCGTGGTTGTCACAGTGGGAGAACTTTGCTCCACATCGGGGGTATTTTTTAAAAGGTGTCCTTTCCATGAGCCGTGTCCGGAACCGGTCCGATTGAATTTCGACGTCGAGTTGTAAAGGTTTTTCGCTTCGAAAGCTGGATTTTTAGAAGTTTTCAGCCGGAGTGGAAAAGTTCATCCGAACCCAATGGCGGAAAAAAACAATCCGAGGATGGAGTGGATGCCCATGCGCACTGTTGTCCAGAGGAGGAGTCACCTATCTCGTGACCAAAAGGCTTCTTCCGAAGACAACAACCACCTGCAATCATCTGAGCCCAACACCAGATGGCGATCTTATCCTAAGTGTGTGATCTGCAGCTCATATGCCTCGAACATATGTTTTTTTGACAAAATTTTGAGGTTTGCAAGGGATTCTGGGTAACAGAACCTGATGAGAGTCAGACAAGTCACCCCATCCTGGATTCCCCTGGGTGTCTACTTTTAAAAAATGTATAGGTTTGCTAGGTTTCCCTAGGTGCCGGCAGAGCTAGGGTTCAAAATCTACAGCTACGCACTTTGCAAAAAAAGGGTCCGTTTTCACTGTGAAAATGTGGTGTGTCCACGTTGCGTTTTGGGCCGTTTCCTGTCACAGGCACTAGGCCTGCCCACACAAGTGAGGTACCATTTTTCTCGGAACACTTCGTGGAATGCAGGGTGGGTAAAATTTTGTGGATCCACACAGATTCCAGAACTTTCCACCACAGAAATGATGCACCAAGGATATTGTGTTGGATGACTAAACACTTATAAGGTCCCAAAGGCGAGACCTATTGGCTATGCCAATGCTGGTTAATAAATGCTAAAAACTCTAAGTTCGAGTTCTTTCAATCTAGTCTCTTATAATCTTATCATTCTCCTTCACCTCCACAATACTAGTTTCTCGAACATCGTCCTTTGATACAATGCAATGTACCTGCAACACTCTTCTCCCTCCAATTTAAAGATTACTGGACACGCTCCTGCCCCCAGAAACATATTAAAAGCAACAACTCTCTCTGCTCCAGAAGACCAGAAGTAAAACGCCGCTCCACTCAGCAAAGCACACAACACCACCCCTTTTCCAGCCTAACACAGAACTACAACCCTCAAAGGAACAACCCTTGCCCATCACAATACAAAGCAACACCACCCACGTTAAACACAAACAGCAACAGCTCCCCTCAAACCAGCACACAGTGCCCTTCAACACACATACACAAACACACAGGAACTCCTCCGAAAAAATAGAAAAGCAACAGCCCCAAAACACAAGACAAAACAGAGCAACATCGCTATTCCGACAGAAAATAATACCAGCATGCTAACATTAACTTATTTTACACGGCGCGTCATACTTTACTTATAAAATGCAACACCTCCCTCCCATAAAACATTAACAATTATCCTTATCACAGTACACCATATTAAAAAAACAACACAACAGCTCCCGTCAGTCCCACAAAACAACCTTAGAGCGATTTAATAACAATCGCCAAGACAGTGAGCGACGACCACATCACCTAAAAGCCCTCACCCTATAAAAACATAGGGAGATATATGGATGCCTAAAGAATTAACACACTTCCTAAAACACCTGGGGTGCCGCTATGATCTACTCCCGACGTGAGTATTCTGTTGGGGCACAGGCTGTTCGGGACAAAACGTGGAGGGGTTTCGGGACAAAACGTGGAGGGGTTTCGGGAAGGAGCAGGTACTCACCCATCCATGGCACAGGGAGGCGCAGAGAGGAAGCGAGTGTCGGTGGGAGGGGTGTGGATGGAGCAGGGTTGGGGCAGGGAGGGGGCGGCTACGCCTGCTGCTGTTGCTCTGGTGTGACAGCAGGAGACACAAAAGACGGACTTGATGCACGACCGCCAAGCCACCCCCAGAGCGAGATTTCCCAGAACTCGCCGTTCTACCCTTCTTGTTTTATCCAGTGCGTAGCGGCCACCATCTTGAGGAGGTGCGCTTCCTGAAACTGGGCCTCTAAGGAGTGCTAACCCTTCCAAGCTTTAGTGCGCGAGGAAACCCGGAGGAGAACGTGCTGCACCGCCGAGGTTCAACGTTAGCAAGGTTCGAAAAGGAGTGTTCTGATGTATAAAGGTGTTATAAAGGACTTATGACTTCAATTCAAATGTACCATGTCTGGTGAGTGGTGGACACCTGCACTGTTTGTATAGGGGGTGGGGGCGTCAGGCTAGCTCTTTCCACTTGTAGCAGTAGAATTTTGCAACTAGGTTGTTTTTTTATGATGAAGACAAAAAAGACACTTTCAAAGTACACTAAATTAATACAAGTTTGCTTTAGAGGCTTTATAAAAGTGAAGCTAACAATGCCCTAGAGACGCACGCACGCACTAAGAAGGACATTTACACAATCAATTTGGTCATTGACGTGACTAAGTCAAACCTAACAATACAGTAACAACAAACACCACTAACCGAGCCTAGGTCACGTGGTAGTTCACCGAGATGCTATTCACGGAGAAATGGGGACTATATTGCAAAGTAATGCGAGAATTGCGGTCTCGTCCCTCTCCCTCCCCACAGTCCTTAACACTGAGGATGTAGCAATTGACAGTGCACGTGCAAAAAAATAAAAACATCGTAGTGCATTTCACAAAAGAAAGTTAAATGGATGTTAATTTACCCCCCAAAACAATAGCCATAACGAGGCAGTACAGTCTTAACAGGATCGTTTAGCACACAAATGTTGCCAAAGAGAGAGATAAGGCTGCACGAAAAACTGCAGCTGAAAAGTTGCTTTTGATACACTACCCAAGTCAACAAGCGCTGAAACACAAGCGCGGCCCTGCTGCCGTGAAAGTTAATTGTTGCAAGAGAGAGAGGCGGAGCAGGAGGTGAGCCTGCGAGTGGTGCGCGCGCGCTTAGTAGAGCAGTCTTCACTTTTCAAGCACTGCACTCGTGCTTGTGGCGCGCCGCTGCTCGCTCCCGCAAGGTGGATGCCGCCATAAGCACAAGTGCAGTGCTTGAAAAGTGAAGACCGATGGCTAAAGGCCCTCCTAGTGCATCGCATGCACACTGCCTAGGCGAGACCTAAAAAGGGGCAGTTTTCACTGTAAAAATAAAGTGTGTCCACGCTGCGTTTTGAGCCGTTTCCTGTCGCGGGCACTAGGCCTACCCACACAAGTGAGGTACCATTTTTATCGGGATACTTAGGGTAACACAGAATTGTAGAACAACTGTTATTACCTATTGACTTTCGATACATTTCTGCCTTCCAAGTTAAAGACAATGTGTAAAAAAGAAGTCACTTTGAAAAATTTCCTAGTATGGGTACTCACAATTTCGGAAATGTGCAAGTATCTACTGTTTCTAAAATCTATATTTTGTTCCAGTTTCAGAAATTCATAGGTGTCTTTCATACCGATTTTGCCCTGTATATATTTTCCCAAATTAATTGCTATATACCCGTTACATAATAAAAAAAATATTGCAAGACGCTGCTCAGTTATTGGCTTTGGGTTCGTCAGGTTCTTGATGAACCTACAAGTCCTATATATATCCCCACAACCAGAAAGGTCCAGCGGATGTAACGGTATATTGCTGTCAAACAGCGGTCATAATTAGAAGTTACAGGTGAAAACGTTGGCACAAATGGCTGTTTTTTTTCAATTAATTTTCAATTTTTTCTATATTCAACTTTTAGTTTCTATAAAGAAACCTTGAAGGATCTACACAAGTGACCACTTGCTGAATTCAGAATGTTGTCTACTTTTCTAAAATGTATAGCTTTCCAGGATCCATTATTGCTTTCATACCCATTTCTACCATTAACTGGAAGGTTGAAAGCACATAAAATAGCAAAAATAGGCTATGTCCAAGTAAAATGCCAAAACTGTGTAGAAAAAAGTTGGTTTTCTTACAAAAGTCTGTCGGACCCTAAAAGCTGAGGAAATGGTGATTTCAGCCCCACAAACCCTTTGTTGATACCATTTGCAGGGAAAAAACACGGATGCTTTTATTTGCAGCACTTCTTTCCCATTAAAAAAAAAAAGCATTTAGCTGTATTTTGGCTCATTTCTGGGTCTCCTCCAGGGGAATTCACAAACCCTGGGTACCTTTAGAATCCCCACGATGTTGGAAGAGCGCAAATTTGGTGTGGATACCTTATGTGGTCAAAACGTTACAGGGGTCTAAGTGCGAACTACCCCAAATAGCAAAAAAAAAAAGGCTTAGCAAAGGGGGAGTGTGTGTGTGTTTGTGGGGGGGGGAGGGGGGGGGGGGGTATGGAGGCCTAGCAGCTTAGCGGTTAAATCTGGTCACATTTGCCCTGCTTTCAGAGACAAAGGTCAAAGGTAAAATGTTGTCTTCCTTGAAGTTAGAGAATTTTCATCTAACCAGAAAGGGCGAGTAGTCCCCAAAAATAGCTTGTCCTAAATAAATAGACAATGCAAGTGGGTGAGTGTATTTTTTGCGCCCTGTTAAGCATTTATTGTAGACACACACGCAAGAAATGAATTCACACACTCAAAGACTGAACTCAGACCAATTTGTTTTGTATAAAAATATTATTTAGTTGTATTTTATTTCTAGAACCAAGCAAGGACTGGCACAGTTAAATGTAATAGTACTTTGCAAGAATAATGCAGTTGAATGCAATTGGTTTGGTTATAGGCAAGTCAAATATTCAAACACTGTTGAAATTACTTATACAGTTACTTTATAATTACTTTGTGAGTAGTTGGATTACTTTTCAAATTACCTTTCTTACTCAGTGTGGTATACCTCAATACCACCCTGGGACATTTCCTGGAAAAAGTTAAGTAATGCAATTTGTTATCAAAACACACGTATGATTTTTCATAGAATTTCCAACTCCACACTTAGAACTTTTTTTTCACATAAAAGCATTTAATGCAATTCTATGGGAGGAAATGAAGGTATTGGTTTATAGGTAAGTACTTGGTTTTGGGAGTTGGTTTTCTGGGGTTAGAACCAGGGTGCCCCCAGGGTTAAGGAGCGCTGACACCCAATGTTATCCAATGGGGGATGGGGGGTCTCTGGTTGGTGGCTGCTCACGAGCAGGCCACAAGGTTTAGGGAGCAAACCTCCTGGGGTGAGGCTCGGGCACGGTGGGTTCAAGTTAGCACAAAAAAGTGCACCCACAGCAGCACAGGGGCAGCCGGGTGCAGGCTGCTGTTGGGGCGTCTGGTGCCAGATTATTTTCAATGGGGATTCTCCACTTTCAACAAACACTGCAGGCTCGGGTACGAAGATCTTTTGGAGGCGACCACCAGTTGGAAAGGTCAGTTGAGATGTTGTGGGATGCCGGAACACCATCGGTTGGGCCCCCAAAGGTTGTGGGGCGTAGGGTGCAGGGGTGAGACTTGAAGTAGGTCAGGGATCACTAGATCCCAGGTCAGGATCGCCGGTGAGACCTCCTCGTGGTGTTGGGTTACTCGGACCGGGGCGTCGGGTGCAGAGTGGTGCAGACTCGCAGATTTGGCCGAAACCAGAGTTTGTTGGTGATCAAATCAGGTGTTCACAGGAGACAAAGTCTTGTTAGGGAAGGCAGGGCAGGTCCTCCAGATTCTGGAGGGCTGCTGGCTGAAGAACATGCTGAGATTCCACTGGAGCAGGTCGAGGTTGGGACAGGCTGGTAGGGCTGGGGCGCAGTTAGTTGCTGTCCTCCTCTTCCTTGAGCACGGCTCTCCATTCGTCCTCCTTTCTTCTGGTCTCAGGAGGCATAGTTCGGGTTTGCCCCTGAATACTAGATTTAGGGTAATTTCAGGTAGGTACAAGTTGGGACCAATGTGTCCCTTCCTTGGGATAGGTACAACCCCTATTATGTCGCCCTCCAGCGGGAGAGGGGAATAGGTCTTACTCTGGTTGGCTGGGTACCCCATCTTTAAGAAGGCGGAGACAGAGTTTTGCTTCACCTCGCCTCCCCCACCTGAGGGGTGGTGTTGGCAAAGGTGGGCACACCTCTCCTCCTATCTTGGTTTTCCCGCCGTTTCTCCCGCCCAAAATGGGGGTCAGAACCGGTGGGGGACAGTTGTTGGGAGCAGCAAATGCTGGTTCAGCTCACAAAGGCAGCAAGCCTTTGAAGTTTCCCCTTCGTGGACCCTGCCCATCCTGGTAGAGGAAGCTTAGCATCTCTGCCCAGGATGTGCTTTGTTCTCCTCCCCCCCCCCCCCCCCCAGTGGCATAGAGCACCCAGCTGGGGGGGGGGGGGGGGTGGGGTGGGGTGGGGTGGTGTGGTGTGGGTGTGGGTGTGGGTGTGGGTGTGGGTGTGGGTGTGGGTGTGGGTGTGGGTGTGGGTGTGGGTGTGGGTGTGGGTGTGGGTGTGGGTGTGGGTGTGGGTGTGGGTGTGGGTGTGGGTGTGGGTGTGGGTGTGGGTGTGGGTGTGGGTGTGGGTGTGGGTGTGGGTGTGGGTGTGGGTGTGGGTGTGGGTGTGGGTGTGGGTGTGGGTGTGGGTGTGGGTGTGGGTGTGGGTGTGGGTGTGGGTGTGGGTGTGGGTGTGGGTGTGGGTGTGGGTGTGGGTGTGGGTGTGGGTGTGGGTGTGGGTGTGGGTGTGGGTGTGGGTGTGGGTGTGGGTGTGGGTGTGGGTGTGGGTGTGGGTGTGGGTGTGGGTGTGGGTGTGGGTGTGGGTGTGGGTGTGGGTGTGTTGTGTGTGTGTGTGTGTGTGTGTGTGTGTGTGTGTGTGTGTGTGTGTGTGTGTGTGTGTGTGTGTGTGTGTGTGTGTGTGTGTGTGTGTGTGTGTGTGTGTGTGTGTGTGTGTGTGTGTGTGTGTGTGTGTGTGTGTGTGTGTGTGTGTGTGTGTGTGTGTGTGTGTGTGTGTGTGTGTGTGTGTGTGTGTGTGTGTGTGTGTGTGTGTGTGTGTGTGTGTGTGTGTGTGTGTGTGTGTTGTGTGTGTGTGTGTGTGTGTGTGTGTGTGTGTGTGTGTGTGTGTGTGTGTGTGTGTGTGTGTGTGTGTGTGTGTGTGTGTGTGTGTGTGTGTGTGTGTGTGTGTGTGTGTGTGTGTGTGTGTGTGTGTGTGTGTGTGGGTGTGTGTGTGTGTGTGTGTGTGGTTGTGTGTTTGGGGGGGGTGTGTGTGTGTGTGGTGTGTGTGTGTGTGTGTGGTGTGTGTGTGTGTGTGTGTGGTGTGTGTGTGTGTGTGTGTGTTGTGTGTGTGTGTGTGTGTGTCAGTTCTGGGGTGACAATACATGCTGCAGCCCTTAGAGGCCTTCTCTGGTCACAGGGCCCTTGGAACCTACGGTACCTTTTATAAGGGACTTGCATGTGGCCAGAGAGGTGCCAATTTGGTGGTACACAGTACAGTTTTAGGGAAAGAAAATAGGTTCTGGATACATGGTTGGCAGGAACCCAGGGCACACTCAGTCAACATCAGGCAGAAAGTGGGTGGCAACCATGCAAAAAGGGGCACTTCTACAAGCCACACCAATGGGATGGGGAAGGGAGTTCTACACGCGAAAACAAAGGGATTCTTGAGAGTGGGCAGAGCAAAGAGTTCTCGGATAGCTAGAAGCCACACTTCAAAGGAAGTTGTCAGACAGGAACGAACCTGGTAGCCCATTGGCTACTGACCGTGACCTACCCTGAGAGCATATTCTGGGCCTAAAAAGGGCACCCCTGGCACCCAGGATTCAGATCGCAGACTTAAGAGGAGGACCAAAGGAGGACTGCCCTGCTGCACCAAGGACCCGGCGAAGGGAGACTGCACTGACGTGGACTGCACCTGCTGAACCTGGGGGCTGGCAAAGGAGAAGGGAATATGCCTACTGTATTCTGCTCGTGCAGAAGTCAACTCGTGAGTAATGAACCTGGCAAAAGGAAAAAGGTAATAAATGCCCCAATAGATATAATCTGGCTTAAGAAAAGCCTAACAATTATATTTTGTAGAGCAAGTGCATCAAAGATGTATTTTTGCATTACACTCATTTTAGACAACATAAAAATACTATATGCAACATAAGCCAAGTTTCAGGAGCTGGGC
The DNA here is from genome assembly GCF_964204655.1 of Triturus cristatus. Lineage (NCBI taxonomy): Eukaryota > Metazoa > Chordata > Amphibia > Caudata > Salamandridae > Triturus > Triturus cristatus. The sequence goes on from NC_140589.1 coordinate 895,294,041, forward strand.
TGCAGTGTACACTGCAGAAAGCTGACTTTTTATGCGGTAGTGCCAATGTAAGGGCACACCATGCAAAAAATACAGACGACCCTTATTGGTTTTCAGGGCTTAAATGAATAAACCCAAGTGTTCTATTTATGGCAGTGTGGAGAGCGACTTAGGGTAGCTGTAGTAGTCTCTCTTTTACTTCTATGTATATTCTATGTATATGCTCATGTCTATCATTACTATGATGTCACTGTCATGGAAATAGATTGTTGTAGTTTGAATCTCTGGGAGGCGAGTTGGTTCCTGGAAGCTGTGGAGACATACAGTTAATAAACGCTGTGTTTTACATCTACTTCTGGTAGTGCAATCACTTCAAATTTGGCGATGAGAACTGACTCTGTCTCCACCCACGTGTGTAGTGGAAGTATCCTGCGTGCAAATATCCTGTTACAGCTATAGCTCATCCTTGGATTTTTCTTCAACAATAAAAAGACATTTTACCTTGAGGAGAGAATTGAAATTTTCATTTTCAATACAGATGGACACGATCTGAGTGGAAATACTCTATATCTGGTGAGCTCATTTCACTCCCTATTAATTATCCACGTTTTAATGACAAACTCTTGGCACATTACTGTATATTGGATGGAGTTCAAGTGAGAAGATCTCAATTTTTATGATCGCGTGAAGCCTGTATTTCTCAATCTCGCATGACTGTTTCGTGATCGGCTTTGTTTTTCTGTACACTCTAATTGTTAGTATTTCCTCGCTGAGAGATCTGCTCCCGTCGTAACTTTCAAACGAATGATGACGCAGTAGAACCATCGTTTGGTCTAAGCGAAGAAGGTACTGTCATCACAGAGTGTTCTACGAGTGAGCACGCACAGGCAGGAAGTCGTAAAGGCGCACGCTACATAAGTGGAGCACTCGAATAGAGGTTACGCATAGCAGGAAGTCGAAGCGCAAGGAAAAGGAAGTCGGTAGAGCAACTAGACTTCGAAGTCCATTTGGATTTATGCGCACGAACGGCAAGTCGTCCGTCACTTAAGCCCATTGAAAGTGTTTAAATAAGTACGTGCGCAGCGCATGGAAGTCTCTTCATTTAAATATACGCACAGATAAGGGAACTCACCAGACTTAGAATCGCGCGGAAGGTTATCACCCTGAAGTATCAATTAGTGTGTGGTTCAGGCACTACTTATCAGTCACGAAGGTTGTGTAAAATATGTTCAAATGAAGTGCGTTGGCCGAATGAAGCAACAAGATCATTAAAGTTCGCTCAGTGTCCTGAAGTACTAAAACAGGTGAATGTTATCGGAGTGAAGCACACTGATCATCTGTTATGTGATATTATTACACATACGATGTGTATGTACTTGTTCATTCAGCTGTACTTTGGGTCAATTTCAGTGTGAATACCACCATCAGTAAAGAGCAAGTGTGAAGCTATTTGGTTTCTATATCAATTTAAAAGTAATACCTTGGGATTTGCAACAAAGAATTGGACACATGAATACACCATAGGAGATGACAGCTTTCCACTAAATGTGTCCGATGTTTCACTTCGCATTCTGAACTTGATGCAACGGAATTTCTTTGTTTATGTACTGCTGTACAGTTTAGACATTCGGAAGCTTTGAATTGATACTAGTTTTATTTGCTGGAGTATAGTTTAGAGTGTCACGATTCAATGTTATTTTACTAACCAAACTTTCTTTTCAGGAAAAAAAAAGAAAGAAAAACATACTTGCTGTATTTATTTATTCGGTTCACCATGCAATATGTACAAGCCCCTCCTCCTTTTTTACAGCTTCCAGGTGATCCACCAGTAAAAAGGAAGATTTGGCATAGGGCTTTTGAGAAGTATCTAGGAGCAATAGGGGGCTCAAGATTTAGTGCCGAGAGGAATCGGTTCATTTTAGAACATAACTTAGGTTTTGAGGGTCAAGCCGTATTAGAACATTTGCCTCCCATTCCTGTAGTAGTGGGAGAGGAAGTGTTGAACGACTATGATCAGGCTGTGAGAATGCTGGAAATTCAATTTGATGTAGAGAGCAGTCTTGTTGTCTCTAGACATACGTTTTTTACTAGAGAACAAGAGAGTAGAGAAAGTATTGTTTCGTATGTAGCGGCATTACGTATTCTAGCATCAGAGTGTGAATTTGAGCATTTCTGTTCTCAGCTCATTCGTGATCAAATAGTAGTTCATTGCCGGGATAGGAAGGTTCAACAAAAATTACTCACATTGAAAAATCCATCTCTATAAGAAACAATCAGCATTGTAAAAAGTATAGAATTGTCAGAAAAGTCCTCAAAAGAATTGAAACCAGAGAAAAACCTTGTGGGTGTTGTAAAAGAGTATAAAGAAGATAAAGAGCAAAAGGAATCCAACGAGAAAATAGTAACGGGCAAGTATAAGATTAATAATGATCAAAATGGTAATAGATTTGTTCCTGGTAGGTTTGTTTCTAGCAGAACTGGAAAAAAACGAGTTTATTCTAAGAATCTTTGTAACAAATGTGGTTTTCCTTCCCATTTTCCTGATGCACGAATATGCCCGGCTAAAAATGCAGCATGTCAAAAGTGTGGGAAACAAGGGCATTTCGCCAAGATGTGTGGTTTTCGTGGAAACGTAAATGTAGTATACTCTGAGGTATCCAAACATGACCCCGTTGACGAAGTTGTTAGTTCTCTAACCGATTTTGTAGTTGTGGTAAAAGATGAGTCAGAAGATTGTGGTTGGCCCTATAGTTGATATTTTGGAGAATGGAAGATCTTTGAAATTATTAGTTGATTCGGGAGCTAGGATGACAATGATTACAGAAGAACTATTTGAGGAGACTTGGGGAAAAAGGTCTCTCAATACCCCGGATAGAAGTCCAGTTTCCTATGAAGGGAAACGTATTGATTTAAAAAGATTTTCGAAACATCCTTGGTATTTAAAGAAAAACACATTCAAGGGAAGGTGTATGTGGCGAAAAAGGGACTAAACATTCTTGGATGGTACCACCAAGGAATGTTTGGTATGACTCTAAGACCTGGGACTTCAGAACAAGTATCCATTGTCGGTGACCTACCCACAGATGAGAGTTTGATCTATTGGTCTAAAAGGTTTCCTAAAATTTATGGTGACAGTTTAGGTCGCATTACTGGTTTCAAACATCTTATTAAAGTAAAAGATGGAGCTTCACCAGTTAAACACAAACTACGGAATGTGTCCTTTAGCATCAGGGATGATCTGCCTGCTGAGCTTACGAAAATGTGCAAAAATTGAGTTATTGAACCTATAGAGTCGTCTCTTTGGTTAAGTCCTTTGGTGGTCGCGAGAAGAAAAAATGGCAGTCTCAGAGAATGCATTGACTTGCGCAGTCTCAATAGAGATTTGGGTTGACTCGCACCCTCTTCCACGCATAGACTATATTCTTTCCAGATTTGAGGGAGCAAAATATTTTTCGAAAATTGACTTAGCTTCAGCGTATCATCAGGTCGAATTAGATCATGGTTCAAAACATTCAACTGCTTTTGTATCGCCAGTTGGGACTTTCCAGTTTCGAAGGATGCCCTCAGCGGCTGCTTTTTTCCAGCGGATTATGGAAAAGGTATTGGAAGGTGTTTCAAACATGGTGGTGTTCCAGGATGACATTTTGGTGGCAGGTGAGAGCAAGGACAAACATGACAAGAATGTTGGAAGAGTTTTGGACTGTTTGGAAAATAGAGGGATTGTGGCTAACAAACTCAAGTGTACCTTTGGAGTTGAGTCGATAGAGTACTTAGGTCACCGCATTTCTGGAGAGGGTATTGTGCCAAGACAGGGTCTTATTGAAGCCATATCTGATGATCCGTGTCCTATATCTAAAGAACAAGTAACTTCATTCTTAGGGCTGTGCGAATTTTATGCCAAATTTATTCCTAACTTTGCTGAGAAAACGGTTCACATGAGAGAGTTACTTAAGAGGAAGACAGTTTTTTTTGGAGTGATGTTTGCCAAAAGGAATTTGTACAGATCAAAGAAGACAGGTTCTTGTCAGATTCTTACCCCTTTTGATCCTTCCTTTCAGTGCACGGTATCTGTCGATGCTAGTATAGATGGTCTGGGTGGTATGATCTCTCAGATCAAGCAGGAGAAGGAATACACTGCGGGATTTGCGTCTAGAGCTCTAAGACCAAGCGAAAAAAATTATTCTGTCATTGAGAGAGAACTCCTTGCGTGTTGTTGGGCCGTTGAACGGTTCAAGTGTTTTTTGTGGGGAAAGACTTTTAGGCTTCTCACGGATCATAAACCTCCAATTCCCATTCTAGAGGGTAGGATTGTAAAGGATCATACGCCAAGGATTGCTAGATTAAGTTCTAAACTCCCGCAGTACAATTTTGTGGTTGCACACATACCTGGTGGGAAAAACACAAGGGCTGACTATCTTTCAAGGTCGCCTTTGCCTTTAAGGAAGGATGAGTGCGACATTGACATTACGGATGAGTGCCTTATTGCCACTGTTGATGCCTGTTGTATTGGATGTTTTTCGGAACATGACTGGTTTTGTGGCATGGAATCTGATGCTATTCTTAGAAGAGTAAGAGATTTTGTGGTGTTGGGTTGGCCAAAAGAGAAGCATTTAGACTCTGATCTTCATCCCTTTTCCAAGGTGGCCGAGGAACTTTCAGTAGAGGATGGTGGAATGGTCATGCAAGGAGATAAATTTGTACCTCCAGAGTCTCTTAGGGCTCGTATTATTGCTTATGGTCACGAAGGACATTTGGGTCAAACTAACACGAAAAAGAGGATTCGTGCTGTCTATTGGTGGCCTTCTATGGATCGTCAAATATATGATGCTGTTGAGGGGTGTATGACGTGTTGCACGAGTGATAAAGTAGTTAAAGTTATCTCACCTCCTTTACAATACGTTGAGCTGCCTGAGGGTCCCTGGTTAAAGTTGGCCATAGAGTTTGTGGGACCGTTCAATATCTTATCCAGCAAATACAAGTTTGCTTTAGTTGTTGCTGATTACTTCAGTAAGTGGTGGGAGGTCCATTTTATGACTGATCCTAATTCAAAAGAAGTTATACAATTTCTCCAGAGTCTTTTTGGTAGGAAAGGGTTTCCCAAGGAAATTGTTTCCGACAATGGGGTACAGTTTACTTCAAAGGAGATGTCTGAGTTCCTGAATCAGTCAGGAATTTCACACCAACGTGTGGCATTGTATCACCCTCAAGCCAATGGTTTCATTGAGCGCAATAACCGGATATTGGTAGAATGTGTTCAGTGGGCTGTTGCAGGGAAGATGGACATCAAAGAGGCTGTGCAGAGTATGTTGTGGGCTCATCGTACAACTCCAAGTACTATCACTGGGTCTAGTCCTTTCGCGCTACTGAGGGGAAGGCAGGCTTCTTTCCACATGTGCCCAGCATGGATGAAAAAATGGGGACTGTCATTTAAAAGTTGTGAGGCTGAAAACAGCAGGAACTTGGGTTCTTCTTCAAGTGAGGATGGGTGCAGTGCACTTTCTAAATCTATGGTTTCCGTTGAAGATGGTTTCCAATCTAAAATCAAAGTAGGAGATTGGGTCAGGATTAAATCTCCTTTTAATGTTCCCAAGGGGTTGTCTTAGTTTTAAGTGTCTTTATCAGTTTTCGTCTGAGTGAATCATTATTTCACCAGAATGTATGTAGTTCAAATTCATATTTTCTTTTTAATTTCTTTGTGTTTATATCCTTATGCCTGTTATGGAATATGCTGCTTACCAGTATGCATCTGTTCTTGGCATGTAGAGCTGCAGATCTACACACTTTTGCATAGATCGCCATCTGGTGTTGGGCCCGGATGTTTCCAGTTTGTTTTTCCTCTTGGAAAGTCTTTGGAAGTCACAAGGTCGGTGACTCCTCCCTTGGTTCGTATTGCGCATGGGCTTCGGCTCCATCCTCAGATTTTTTTCACCAACAGGGAAAGATGGAGCGTAGTAATAATAGTGAAGAAACCCATGTGTGTTGTATCTAAATAAGATAGACTGGAACAGATACAGGTAGCCGGGGAGGCGGGTGGGCGTGTGTAGATCTGCAGCTCTACATGCCAAGAACAGATGCATACTGGTAAGTAGCATATTCCGTTCGAGGCATATGAGCTGCAGATTACACACTTTTGCATAGACTATATAGCCGTTTCCAACCCTAGCGGCGACCACCGGTATCTGTTGCAGTGGTTTGAAATAGTGTTTTTAGTACAGCCTGGCCCACACTAGCTTGTTGCTTGGTTTGCACATCTACACAGTAATGTTTAGTGAAAGTGTGCGGTGTTGACCATGTCGCTGCTTTGCAGATGATATCTAATGGGATGTTCCCTAGAAAAGCCATAGAAGCCTCTATCTTTCGTGTAGAGTGGGCTTTAGGGGGAACAGATAGCGTTCGTTTTGCCTTGTGGTAGCAAATCTGTATGCATTTTACAATCCACCTAGCTATCCCTGATTTAGAGATGGGGATGCCTTTATGTGGTGGAGAGAAAGAGACAAACATTTGTTTGGTCTTTCTGAAACGTTGTGTTCTCTGGATATAGGGGACTCACCTTTTGATCTTGAACCAACGCGGAACTGCACCAGGACTCTCCTTGCCCCACCGACGCTAGTACCTCGCCGGATAACGGCTGGAACCTGCTCAACTTACCTGCGGTCTTGCGAGGTGTATCCTGGCCTTCTGCTGCTCCTGGGCTGCTGACGCTGTGGGTCTCCCCTGTCGGCGCTTGGTTCTATCGCGCCCGCGACAGGGGGAGACTACAGCTCCCGGGTTGCTTTGCGCCCACCTTCTGGTTCCGGTTCCTTTCGCGCCCGGAGGCGCTCAAAAGTTCGAGACTTCCTCAGAGGAGCGGGGATAACGGCTGGAACCTGCTCAACTTACCTGCGGTCTTGCGAGGTGTATCCTGGCCTTCTGCTGCTCCTGGGCTGCTGACGCTGTGGGTCTCCCCTGTCGGCGCTTGGTTCTATCGCGCCCGCGACAGGGGGAGACTACAGCTCCCGGGTTGCTTTGCGCCCACCTTCCGGTTCCGGTTCCTTTCGCGCCCGGAGGCGCTCAAAAGTTCGAGACTTCCTCAGAGGAGCGGGGATAACGGCTGGAACCTGCTCAACTTACCTGCGGTCTTGCGAGGTGTATCCTGGCCTTCTGCTGCTCCTGGGCTGCTGACGCTGTGGGTCTCCCCTGTCGGCGCATGGTTCTATCGCGCCCGCGACAGGGGGAGACTACAGCTCCCGGGTTGCTTTGCGCCCACCTTCCGGTTCCGGTTCCTTTCGCGCCCGGAGGCGCTCAAAAGTTCGAGACTTCCTCCGCGTCGCGGGACGCGCGCGGGCGACGCCGGGCTAAGCCCGGGCAAAGGGCGGGCCGTTGTGAGGCCGTTAGGCGGTCGGGTCGGGCCACCCCCCTTGATTGTATAGTGGATACGCACTTGCAAGTATATTCATTTTAATGGACTCAGCCAGTCACGAGTTAACATTGATCGTTTATTGAGGTTGATAGTATACAGGTCATACTTTTAAGTGTAGTGACTATTGGTTACTGTTCTTCCTACAAAAATTCCTAACTTGTTGTTGTATTAATCTTTATTTTATTGCATTAGTGTATTAGCATTTATCCTGCTCCCTTGGTGATTTCTCTGTGATGTCAACTACATTGTAACTGTTTATTGATCTAATTAGTGTTTATTATGGCAAAGGCTAAAGTAACAATGGACAATTACTTGGTCAAAAGGGTCAGCATGATTAATAGTGAAAGACGTAAGTCACTTGGGAAGGAGACTACGGTAGATAATTTAGAGCTATGTATAGACGATGGTGCCCATAGGTTAGCTACAGGGAACTCCTTAACTGAAGCTACCTTAGTGGGGAATTCGTCTCATTGCACTGTGGACGATGAGGTCAATACTTTAAGCCAAGATATATTGGAGTCCCCAAGTGAGCTTGAACCCCTTCCATCCCCTCCGAAAAGAGCAGTTAGGAAGTGTAGAAAGTCCCAACTTAAGAAGGGTAGTGCACATCACAAGCCACCGCCAGATCAATCTCGGAGGATCGCTGTGGCTCACGCTAAAATACAGACCCTTAATGAGGCTGAGAACTCTACTCTCTCGGAGGCTATAGCTAAAATCTTGGAAGAAAAATTAGTGCTTATGATTAAGCCTCTTGTAGATAAAATTGAAACCCTGTCAATAGAGGTATCGAGGCTGGGTGGTCTTCTGGACGAAATGAAACAGCCTATTATTTCGCCTAAGGCACCATTGGAACCTGTTCATACTGTCCCGGAACCTCCTCTAGAGGGGGGGGGACATTAACTGGTTGTACGACAACACTGCAACCAGTTGGTGGTGGCATTCGAACCAATATAGATTCATCTAGTAGCAAGGGTACTAGAGCTATAGCACAAAAACCAAATTGTGTCAATCTCCCACCAGCCTGCGAACCATATGTGGTTATTTTGTCTAATGTTCCTCCACTTGTCCCTGTAACTCCTAAATCTTCGGATGAATCGCATGATTCACTTAAGAGGAAATCAGTTGCCTGGCTAAATAAAAACTGTGGTTTTCCCACGAATTTTTCAAACCAAATATTGTCCACCAGACGAGTCGCCTGGTTAGGTAATACAAGGAAAACATGCAAGGGGGATTGTGTCATAATAAACTTCAGACATCCCCAACATGTGGCAACTACCCTCTTAAGGGCAGCTTCTCTTGTATCAGGAGAAAATGCTGTGCGTGTACACCCTTTGGGCTTTTTTTATAGACACCCAGATAGATTATTACAAAAAACAACTTGGGGAAGCCCCACTTGTATTAATAATCCATTAAAATTTGAAATCCCCATGGAAAATAGATATGCAGTGTTGAGTGACCTAGACGAAAATGATTGACTCCCAGAGGTTGACAAAAATAAAAGCCTAGTCCCATTGTTGGTTACTCACCCAATGGAGACTTTTAACGGTAGTGAAATCCTTGGTTATAAAAATATGGTGGCACTGAGGTTTCCATTCATTCCACTGGATGGGCAGTCACAAATAGCTGGGTCCTCTGGAGATAAGCGGGGAGTGCAAGTTGAAGCTGGCTTAGATATAGTTCCAAAGTTAATTACAGCACGGGTAAAGTCATTAGGCAATAAAATTGTCATTGATGACCATAAAGTGGTACCAGATAGCTCTCCAGTGTCTGATACCGCTAGTGATGACATTGGATTAAGGGAATTTCCTCCAATGATAATTGAGAATTGTAATGTCAGCCTATTGTCCTGGAACATTGCTGGCCTCTCTAGGAACCTGATGGATGCGGCAGTATGTTCATTTTTTGAAAAACATGATATAATTGCCCTTCAGGAAACCTGGATGGTAGAACCCCCCCCACAGAGTAGGATATAAAACCTTCGACTCTAAAGCGACACCATCTAATAGGGGAAGGGCATCTGGGGGGCTGGTTATCTGGGTTAAAGTTTCCCTAGAAATAGAGGTTAGCCAGCTGTCTATTCCTTGCCCGGACTTGTTAAGACTAAAAATTGTGACCTGTAACAAAAGTGTTATTTATTTACTAAACATATTCAATAGACCATATCCATCTAATAGAGAATCCAAGGTGATAGAAATTCTGGATTCCACTTTAGATGGATTGGGAGACAATGCTTACTTTTTAATTTGCGGAGATTTTAACTGTAAATACGAACCTATTCATGTTCTTGATAGATTGTTTGATGAACAAGATGCTGCTAGTGGCATTATGCCCCTGGAGGCCTTAAGTTATGCTAAAAGCACAACAGCTGCCACACAGATCCTACAGATGACTGTGTCACATGATTTAAGATCATGTAACGGCCGCTTCCCTTCAGATACTCAATCAGCTCCCACTTACTTCAAGGGAAGCCTTAGGTCACATATTGACTTTGTAATGGTCTCTCGAAATTTATGGAGATCATTAATTGATTTTAGGGTCGACCTCAGAATGGAGAGTGATCACTTTCCCCTCCAATTATGGTTAGACTCTGCTCTCTTCCTTCTTAGATTACCTGTAGAAGGCCCATTAAATTCCCCGATTGGAGACATCCAGATTTCTAACAATAGACGTGCCATAAAATGGTCTTACATTGCGGGTAAAAGAGAAGCGCTGGCCAACATTTATAATAAATTCAGTGAAATCATTGGGACTTCCCAAATACCCTCCTTAGGCACCCGGGGAGTTCTTGATCTACATTTGAAGTTGGTCGACGCATTATCCCCCCTTCTGAGTAAGGTCTATAAAAAAGAAGGGAATAAAATTATGGATCGTGTTGAGTTAGAAAATCAGTGGTATAACCAAGACTGTAGGGTTGCAAAATCACAGCTGATCCGTACAGTAAAAAATGGGAGCCAATGTGACATAAAAAATGCAAGACAGGTTTACAAAAACACCTTGAATCAAGCTAAAAAAGTATGGGATGCTAACCTATGGGATGACCTACTGAGTGCAGCTAAGTTACATGACCAAAGTACGTTCTGGAATCTAATTACTAAGGGAAATAAGAAGGGTAGATCACCAAGGATATCTTTTTGGACGAATTGACCTGGTGTGATCACTTTTCTAAACTTTACACGATTAGTAAGGATGATCTGTCCCTAGATAATGTAGACATCAATCCAGTTAGTAGTACTACACCAGCGTTTCCCAAACTGTGGTCCGCGGACCCCCAGGGATCCGTGACACATTCCCAGGGGGTCCGCGAACTGGAGTGCCTTCGAGTCAGCTATTTTTAAATATTACGAAGCATTTAAGCATACAAGCACTGTGAATGACAGCGCAGGGGCGGCGGGACCAAAAAAAATCGGGCCAATCACCATTTCAGCTTAGGCCGGGGAAGCTGAAGGGTGATTGGCTTATTTTTTCATAGACGCGCACGCTCCCACGGCAGTGCGTCTTCCCTCGCGTCTGCAGCCAGCCCAGGAGCATTTTGCCGCCCAATGCCCTGTCTCCGCTTCGCCTCGCTAAATACCTGCATTCCGGCACCTCGGACCACTACTAGAGCACGTGAGTGTTTATTTCTTTATCATTAATTTTTAAAATGTTACATTTACACCTGTTGGGCAAGGCCAGGGGAATTAGGTCGTCGTGTGTAGGCCGGGTGTACCAGTCGCGCAACACCCATTGTACTCCCGTTGTGTGTGTCGGCCCTCAGCCCGGAATGAGACTTCACCCGAGCACTTCAGAGGTATTTAAAAGCCCATTTGCACGTTATTGTGGCCTTACTGTTTCACCCCTTCTAAGAGCCCCGCAGCTGCGCAGGGCTCTTAGAAGGGGTGAAACAGTAAGGCATCAATAACGTGCAAATGGGCTTTTAAATACCTCTGAAGTGCTCGGGTGAAGTCTCATTCCGGGCTGAGGGCCGACACACACAACGGGAGTACAATGGGTGTTGCGCGACATTTATGTGAGGCCTGGTAATTGCCTGCGGAAAGAAACGCTGCAGCAGGTGCTTCTAATCTAAAAAGCATAAAAAACTTTCAAACACGGACCCAGGAAGCCAGCGGCCGGTGGGCTTTAGGGCGGTGCGACCGGTGCCACCGCACCGGCTGCTGGCTTCCTGAGTCCGTGTTTGAAAGTTTATTATGCTTTTTAGATTAGAAGCACCTGCTGCAGAGTTTCTTTCCGCCGGCAATTACCAGGCCTCACATAAATGTCAAGATAACTCCTGTGATTAATTATCTTCCTGGAGAGAGATCAGCATTTTGTGTAGTTGAGGTTTTGACTTCTGTGAAGTTAGTGCAGAGGGTTAATATGCCTGCTGCAAAGAACGTGTGCCAAGTGATTACAGAGTGCGTATGTACAGATCAGCAGGTTACTGCTTTCAAAAGAAACCTCCTTTTATTACTTGCAATTTATAACTTTAAGAAGCATGGAGCGCCAGGGCCGGCTTTAGGGCGGTGCCACCGGTGCCACCTTTCTGGGGGCGCCGTGCTTGAACATTTATTACGCTTTTGAAGCACCTGCTGCAGCGTTTCTTTCCCCCGGCAATTACCAGGCTCACATAAATGTCACAATAACTCCTGTGATTAATTATCGTCCGAGACAGATCAGCATTTTGCATAGTTGAGGTTTTGACTTATGTGAAGTTAGTGCAGAGGGTTAATATGCCTTCTGCAAAGAACGTGTACCAAGTGATTACAGAGTGCGTATGTACAGATCAGCAGGTTACTGCTTTCAAAAGAAACCTCCTTTTGTTACTTGCAATTTATAACTTAAATTCCTAATATAGAATAGTGAGCTATTGACTTTCATCCCAGAACTGCATACACACTGCAAAGAATACATTATTAGAAAATTGATTAATGTTGCAAAAAGGATTAATTTGGCAGAAATCGATTCTTATTATTAAAGAGAACTCCCAACTATGCAGTTTCTTTTTCGACTCTGAGTTTGGGCTTCTCCACACCAAGTACTCTTAAACTATACTGCCTACCAGTATGGATGACATGTGACTCCTACACTTTTAGTCTTTTGGCTTATGTAACATTTCCTATACACTGATTTACACACGTATGATTGATTGTCTCTGTGTAATGTGTGTGTGATGCAAAGTGCTCGAACACCCTGCACTGGTATGAGTGGCGCTATATAACTAATTCAATGCATCTGAGAGAGTGTGGTTATGGAGACTTCGTCACTGTTAAAGGGTGCTAGTGAGAGACTCCCTGGTGGAGGTGGTCATTGGGGGGGCGCCAACAAACATTGTCGCACAGGGCGCCACCAGCACGAAAGCCGGCCTGTTTTAATTTTTTGACATTTAAATTGTAAAAATTGCTTGGGGGTCCCCGGACTCCAGTAGTGATTCAGTGGGGGTCCTCAGGAGTCAAGAGTTTGGGAACCACTGTACTACACCATTACATTTTACTTTAGAAGAAACAGAACAGGCATTATTAGCTGTTAAGATAGGTAAGGCCCCTGGCCCCGACAAAATTCCTGGCGACTTATTGAAACACGATGTTAAAGTATGGGGGCCGTACATTAACTTTTTAAGTAACTCAATTGTGGCCGGTACACCAATTCCAGAATCATGGAAAGGGGCAGAAATCATAACAATTTTTAAAAAAGGTGATCGCCATGATCCTAGCAACTACCGCCCCATTAGTTTAATTGATGTTTTACAAAAAATCTTTGCCAGACATATTTTAAACAGAATTTTAGATTGGATTGAGGAGACAAAACTACTGTCTAAATACCAAGCCGGCTTCAGATCAAAAATAAGTACAGTTGACCAGGTGTTTAGATTTATGTGTATTTGCTGGAAATACATAAAGATCAGGCAGGGTAGTCTTTACGTTGCATTTATAGATTTAAGGGCTGCTTTCGATCTCGTTCCCCGTAAGTTGCTGTGGTCTACATTAAAGAAGCTAGACATCCCTGACGAGCTACTTAATGAACTCATTAAACTTCATACAGGGAACTATGCAAAAATTAGATGGGGAAAAGCTGGAGAACTATCTAAAGCGATCCCTGTAGATAGAGGGGTGCGTCAAGGCTGCGTATTAGCACCCACATTGTTCTCATTGTATGTTAATGATATCCCAAATATACCTGAGGAATTGTGCCCACGACTCTCCGAAGCTAGTTGGTGAATTAATTACCTCCTTACTTTTTGCCGATGACACTATCCTTATTTCCCAGACCCCGAGAGGCTTGCAAAATTTGGTTAATTCTTTCCATAATTATTGTGTGGAAAAGGGGTTAGAAATTAACCCAACGAAAACAAAATACATGGCTATAAATCCAACCAAATCGTTTAGGAAAAACTTGCTCTTAGAGAACCATACACTGGAACAGGTAGAAAGCTTTAACTATTTGGGTTTGATGTTGGATAATAAATTGACCTGGCAAGGCCAGCAGAATAAAAGTTTATTGTCCCTCAAACAAAACTCACTCCCTATCCTAAAGGTGCACGGAGCAAGTAGTTCCAAAGCCATCACACCAGCACTGGAGGTTTTTAAAGCTAAGGCTCAATCAGCAGCCCTTTATGGTGCCGAGATATGGGGATACTGTAACTCTACCAAATTTGCGTTGATAGAAAATACATTTGTGCGTAGTCTACTTAAAATACCGACTCGCACTCCAGTTGTCCCCCTGTTTTTAGACATCAATCTTAAAAGAACAGAGCACTTAGCTTCATTAAGACCACTATTGTATTGGATCAGGATATGGTCAACCCCTGAGCTGATAGCTTACAAGGATGGTTTGATCGAACTAATTAAGCTGGACGTGTATTTGAAAACCCCATGGTTGAAGTATATTTGCACGTCGTTTAAGAGATTAGGGCTCCTTAATTTTTGGGAGGAGCCCCATAATTTGACCCAGTCTTCCAAAAAACTCCTCAAGGATACCTTTTGGTCCCATGTTAATGGTGAAATAATTCTGGGCTCTCGTATTGGTATTTTGTCTCAGAATTTCTTAAACGTAAAAGATTCACCTAACTTTGAGGAATTTATGGATGAGATTGCTCCTCCCTTAGCAAAATCTCTTTACCTACAATTTAGGTATGGGGTTTTATTGATAAACTCCTACACATGTAGGTGGGCTGGGGAAAATGGAACGGATGCGTGTATGATGTGTTCCCTTGGGGCTAGGGAAGATATTCCCCACATACTTTTTTTCTGTCCGGCTTATAAGAAACCGAGGACCTCCTGGATTAAACCCCTTTGTAGAAATATGGGGGTTGAGTCATACAAAGTAGCGGAGCGCATATTAATATCTAATTCGTCCCAAGTAATGGTATATGGTATAAGTAGATTTTTATTCAATGTGTACATCATTAGGAAACGTTCCGGTTATAAACTGTAATTGCAGAAGGAGGAATTATGGATTACCCTTGCTAACAGTTTCACTCTATTAAGTCTACCTCAGTTTTAGTATTATTCATTTTAAGAATTCTGGCTTTTAGCTAATTTAATGTGCTTATTTATATTTTATCTGGTATTGCTTAATCATGGAGAAATATTCACCTTTACCAATTGTATGTAATTTGTATGTCATGGCCCATATGTATTGTTGTTCATGTATTTTTGACTTTTATGGCTACATATAGCCGAAATAAAGTATTGACTGACTGTATGCATTTTACAATCCACCTAGCTATCCCTGATTTAGAGATGGGGATGCCTTTATGTGGTGGAGAGAAAGAGACAAACATTTGTTTGGTCTTTCTGAAAGGTTGTGTTCTCTGGATATAGGGGACTCACCTTTTGATCTTGAACCAACGCGGAACTGTACCAGGACTCTCCTTGCCCCACCGACGCTAGTACCTCGCCGGACCCGCTGCGCGGGTCCCGCAGCGTCCATCAGGATTTGCGGAAACTGTTTGGAGCAGGACTGAATAGAGCCGGGTGTGCGTCAGCTGACAGGGCTGCGAGCAGCAGGGGACTCCATTGCCCAGGAGCCCCTGCGCGCCCAATTGCTTACACCTGGGCAGCTCTCCCTGGAAGACACGCCCCCAGCTGATCTGCAAGCTAAATCTGCCCTTCCACTTGGAGCCTTTGGGACTCACCTTTTGATCTTGAACCAAAGCGGAACTGCACCAGGACTCTCCTTGCCCCACCGACGCTAGTACCTCACCGGACCCGCTGCGCGGGTCCCGCAGCGTCCATCAGGATTTGCGGAAACGGTTTGGAGCAGGACTGAATAGAGCCGGGTGTGCGTCAGCTGACAGGGCTGCGAGCAGCAGGGGACTCCATTGCCCAGGAGCCCCTGCGCGCCCAATTGCTTACAACTGGGCAGCTCTCCCTGGAAGACACGCCCCCAGCTGATCTGCAAGCTAAATCTGCCCTTCCACTTGGAGCCTTTGGGACTCACCTTTTGATCTTGAACCAACGCGGAACTGCACCAGGACTCTCCTTGCCCCACCGACGCTAGTACCTCGCCGGACCTGCTGCGCGGGTCCCGCAGCATCCATCGGATTTGCGGAAACGGTTTGGAGCTGGACTGAATAGAGCCGGGTGTGCGTCAGCTGACAGGGCTACGAGCAGCAGGGGACTCCATTGCCCAGGAGCCCCTGCGCGCCCAATTGCTTACACCTGGGCAGCTCTCCCTGGAAGACACGCCCCCCACGCATCCTATTTTAGTTCTTGTTATCCCGCAGCGCGGGAGCGCGCGGGAGTGCCCGGGGCTAAGCCCGGGCAAAGGGCGGGCCGTCTGAGGCCGTCAGAGGCAGGAGGAGGCTGAGCTGGGCCCACTATCTAAGATCTGTTTGCCATCACTCCATTCCCTGAGGTACTACCTGTTTACAAGCGCATGTTAAAGGGGCACACACATCATCTAACGTAGTTGTTGTTTGCATGCCACCTGATATAAAAGCCACGTATGTCATTTATATTGGTGGTATAATTTTGCCGTGTGTAATCACTGGTTTGGGCCATTTGTGCGTCTCCCACTATGGCTACCTGTACCCCATCACGTAAATTATCCACGTTGGGAGGCTCAGTCAGAGGCACGCTAGACAATTTTATTACAAGAGCTACCTCTGTCCTGGAAAAGGAGATAGCTATGGCAGAGCGACGTCTATCGGCCGAAATCTTACAATCTAAAAGATCTTCTCTTGGCCCTATCCAGTTGGTTGTTTCACCGTCGCCGGCCCCACCTATCTCTTGTTTACCGGTCAGCCCCCTTGCTTCTACATCTTCTCTGACCATTAATGTTGACAATCCAACGACACCTTCTCACTCACACCCAACTTTGTCTGATCCTACCCTCCCTATTAGTCATCCTAGGGGCTTTACACCTCCAACCACATCTGTTCCTGGAGCCATATCCAATTCTAATGCGGTCAGCCCGCAAAAGTTGAGAGGGAGAAACAACATCATAGCCCCCCCCCTTCCAAAAAAAGAAAAAAAGGAGGGAAAAATCTTAACAAAACAAACTATTTGGGTATTGCTAAACACACTGCGTTGGGAAACATCGCAAAAACTTCTATCCCAGTAGCTAAGCAGCCAGCAGAGCAAGTTACGGAGTCAGATCACTGTAAATTTGATCTTCTATCAAACAATATGATGTCCCAAATTGAGAAAGTTCTTAAATCACTCCTTCTTCCACTAACAGAAAGGATAAAGAATGTGTCCAACCAACTAGGGCTATTAGAGCAAATGATCCAGAAAAACACTGACAAATTAAACGAGCAATTCCCAAAGGCCTTGGTATCATCAAATAACACTCCTGCTGTTAACCTATCTCCAACGCCAGATGATAGGCTAAGCAGATCAGAAATAACTAATATCAAAATTGTCCCACCCCCATCAAATGTACTTAACCTATCATCCTCTCGTAAGACAACTGTTATTTCCCCTTCCTCTAGAGGCATCCTCCCTTCCACAATCAACGCCCTTCCCTCCACTGTTTCAAATAAAAAACACGACGGTAGTCCTGACCACATAGACCTCCCACCAGAGGCAACCCCCTACGTTGTACTTATGACAGGAGTTCCTGCACTAGAGGCAGGCAAGAAGGAAGGTTATTATGACCTAAAAAACAAAGTTTTACACTGGTTGGGAAAGAATAGGCCGTTACCTCTTAATATAAATGGCTAACTTTTGAATGTCCGTAGGCTTGGTTGGGTGGGCCCACGGCCCAAGGACATTGAGGGCGACGTAATCGTTGTCAATTTTAGAGATGTTAGAGCTACTAGACACATTGTGAATTGGTCCCAAGCTCCATACCAGAGCCCCATTAGAACCCTCGATCTAACCTATTTTTATCCGCAGTCACTAATTAGGAATCCTACTTACCCCATCATCCCAACTCGGCCACAGGCAGGACCATCTCTTTTTAATGTACCTACTTTTAATCGCTTCTCCCCACTTAGAGGATTAGAGGATATCGATTGACGCCCCCTAGTACATTATACTCAGCATCCCCCATATGGCTCAACGAAGGGACACTTACCCAAAAATTATTCCCCCGTACCCCTGACTAATGCTATACCAGATAGTGGGAAGGCCAATTCGGGAACAATCCAAATACTTTCGTGGAATATCGCAGGCCTTAAGAAACACTTGGCCAACCCGGATTGGCTTGACTTCGTCAACCAATACGATATTTGCATGTTCCAGGAGACCTGGAGTTTAGACCCTCTTTATAAGCCTGGTTATTCTACTTTTCATATCCCGGCAGTCCACCAGGGTGTGGGCCGACCTTCGGGAGGCCTACATATTTGGATTAAGGTCGCTCTGAATTTGGACATTAAAATCCACAATGCCAAGTCAGTAGATCTTATTCATATATCTTTCAAACGGCCCCGAAATGGCTCTAGAGTCGACCTCCTCAATGTATACGCTAGAGGAGGCCCTCCCACTCAAAACTCTGCCACCATCTCCATTCTGGAAAACGTTTTGTCAGGTATCCCACCACTCTCTAATATCATTATAGGTGGTGATCTGAATTGTACGTAGGAACCACTAAGAGATGCTGACCTTTTAGGGCTCACTGAGGAAGACAGTAAAAACTGTATCCCCCCTTTAAATTTGAGTTCTACTATGAGATGGTCAGCAAGGGCACTTCAGATGACTGGTCTCACTCTGGAATTTAACCTCCGTGCCCTAAATGGAAGAACTCTCTCTGATCCACATGGGGCTATGACCTTTAATAGATTACATGGGCCATCGAGTATCGATTACATTATCATAGATGCAAATTCTTGGGACCAGGTGGTTGATATGAAGGTAGAACAGATGCCAGATAGTGACCATAATCCCCTCTGTGCAGTTTTTAAATGGAATTCAACGCCAAACTCCTTAAATTTGAATTTGGCCTCAAAAGCAGTAACTCCTACAAACTGCAATAGAAGGTTGAAATGGCACAAAGTATCAGGTCACGAGGACACCCTAACCTCCATAAACCTCCTAGTGGCCTCTAAGGCTGCTGAATTTGCTCACCTCAATGCAGGGTCGCTTGTGACAAACCATGCTAACTTTATTAACACTTATAAAACCCTCATGGAGGACAGAGGCTCTCATTTTATAATAAAAGGTCCAAAAGCTGGCATAAATCATCAACCCAAGAGAGGCAACCCATGGTTTACCAACGAATGTAGAACCCTGAGACAGGAGATCATACTTGCACTTCGGAATAAAGATCCGATAGCTGTCAGGCTGGCTAGGCAAGCTTATAAAAAATCCATAGCAGCTGCTAAACGGGCTTGGGAGGAGGAACATTGGCAAGCACTTAAGTACGCAGCCTTTTCAAAAGACTCTAAACTCTTCTGGACCTTAATAACTCAACTATCCAGAAGAGACTCTGAACCAATCCCCAACAATATAACCAAACAGCAGTGGTCTGTGCATTTTTCAAAATTATATTGTAACGAGGTAGAGCCCGACCACCTCACGTCTGATAGTCCAGACCTTAACCCAACCTTTTTACAGCCTGATCCAATGGACCTTTTTACCTCTGGGGAGGTCCAGATCGCCATCAAAAGCATAGCTTCCGGGAAGGCGGCAGGCCCTGATGGCCTTCCAGGCGATTTGATTCTCCATGACCCCCTAATATGGGCAGAACTTATCACTAATGGGATGAACTTACTGCTAAGAGGCCATGCTATCCCTGATTCATGGAAGGGTGCCGAGGTAGTCACAATCTATAAGAAGGGGGCGAGAGAGGACCCTGCCAACTACAGGCCAATAAGTTTAATCGATGTCATCCAAAAGGTGGTTGGCAGGGTTCTCAACTCGCGAATGTGGACCTGGCTTGAAGAGGGAAACGTCTTATCACATTTACAAGCAGGGTTTAGGAAGAAAGTGGGCACTATGGACCAGGTGTTCAGATTCCTCGCCACATATTGGAAGACTGTCCTGATTGGCGGGGGTTCTTTATACCTGGCCTTTATTGATCTTAAAACTGCATTTGATCTCGTTCCCCGGGCCAAACTCTGGCAGGTTCTACATGGAATGGGGTTGCCACAATACCTTTTGGAGTTTATCAAAAGACTGCACGAGGACACATATGCAAGAATTAGATGGGGGAGTGAAGGCCAATTGACTGACCGTATCCCTGTCCAGAGGGGGGTTCGCCAGGGATGTGTGATGGCTCCGACACTGTTCTCCCTCTTTATTAATGGGGTGGTAGACCATTTGAGGGAGGACCCAGCGGATGCCCCCGCCCTGGCGGGGGGAAAAAACACCCACCCTCCTCTTTGCAGACGATACACTCCTCATGTCTAAGACCCCTATGGGTCTTCAGAAACTGCTTGACAAGTTCTGTATCTTTTGCGACAATCGTGGACTTACCATCAATACTACTAAGACCAAATTGATGGTATTATCTAGAAACAAAAAACTTAAAAAACCACCGTCGCATTAAATGGCACCCCCTTAGAAGAAGTGGATGCCTTTGATTATTTGGGGGTCAGGATAAACTCTAGAATGAAATGGGATTCGCACATTGCCAAAATGACTTTAAATCTAAAGAGAGTGACAGGAGCAATCCTTAGAGACCACCGTTTATCATCAACTAAGCCTATTAGCCCTGCCTTATTAGTATACGAGGGCAAGGCATTGTCTGCTGCTACTTACGGATCTGAACTGTGGGGATTCGAAAGAGTTGCTGATTTAGGCTCTGCAGAACATAAATTTATGAGAGAATTAGTGGGTCTCCCAGTTTCCACTCCTATTAAGCCGTTACTTTATGATTTGGGACGCCGTTCCATTAAAGACATTGTTGGCCTTCGGCCCGTTTTATTTTGGGCCCGGCTCAGGAGAACCCCGGAACTGAGCAATTATGCAGCCGCCCTTGACGAACTTATTGCTTTAAATGGTTTCAGACTAATCCCATGGTTGAAAAATCTGAGGGACATGGTAATTAAGCTAGGGCTAAAAGAAGAATGGCTCTTGCAGCAGCCCCCGCAAAAAGATATTATTAAGAAACTATATTGGTCAAGCGTCGAGGGAATGGCTTTGACAGACGCAAAGTTGGGTGCTCTAACTGATGCATTCATGACCTGCAAGCCAGCTCCGAAGCTGGAACCTTTTTTAGATTTCATCTCCTCACCAAGGGACAGAGCTTTGTTCCTCAAAATGAGGTTTGGCACACTACCTCTTAATGATTTTACAAATAATTGGAAAAATTCTAAATCCAATCACACAGCTTACCCGGGATATTCTAATCCTACTGAGTCACTGGGGCATTTCCTGTTTGCCTGCAAGGCGTACAGGGCACCTAGAAAGCGCTGGTTAACTCCAGTTTGTAGTAATCTGGGTACCAGGCAGTCATCAGTGGCCCTCCATATTTTAACGACGGACACAACATCCTTGCTGGTAGTTTGTGGGGTAGCCAAATATCTTGGAAAAGCTTGGATATTACGATCTAAGCTAGTTGAAGCAAGCTCTGCTTAGATTGCCATCTTGTCTCTCTTTACCATCTACATCAAACAATTTTTATAACTGGATATGTATCTCTCGCCTTCATTCTCTTACTCCTCTGTTTTACTTAATCTCCCTTTTTTCTTTTTTTCTTTTTCTGGATGAAATTTTTAAATGTATATTTTTATATGTTATCATTCCTGTGGTCGTACCTATGTTGATTCGAAATGTAATTACTTTTATGATACCTTGTTATCGAATAAAGTATAAACACACATTAAAGTAAGGCCCTTTTAACATCTAGCGTGTGTAGAGCCCTTTCTGCAACAGTTTGAGGTTGCGAGAAAAAGAACGGTAATTCTACCGATTGGTTTAGATGGAAGGGGGAAATTACTTTGGGTAGGAATTTGGGTTGGTACGGAGCACAACCATGTTCTGGTGCATTTGGAGAAAAGGTTCTTGTATAGTAAGTGCTTGTATCTCACTGACTCTTCTAAGGGAAGTGATGGCTACAAGAAAAGCTGTTTTCCATGTGAGAAATTGCAGTTCACATTTATGCAAAGGTTCGAAAGGCGGTCCCATTAGCCTTGTGAGAACTATATTTAAGTTCCACACAGGCGAGGGTGGTACTCTGGGGGGAATTATTCGTTTGAGGCCTTCCATGAAGGCTTTAATGGCAAGCACTCTGAAAAGTGATAGGTGCTGTCTGTTTTGTAGGTAATCGGCAATTGCTGCGAGGTGTAGCCGAATGGATGTATATGCTAGGTTACACCTTTGTAGATGGAGTAAGTAGCATATGATGTGCTGTATAGATACGTCTAGAGGGTTGATTGTGTTGATATGGCAATAAACGACAAATCTTTTCCACTTTGCAGCGTAGCAGGCTCTAGTGGTAGGGCGTCTAGCTTCTCTGATGACGTTCATACAGTCAGGGGGAAGGTTAAGGTATCCGAATTCTAGGATCTCAGGAGCCAGATCGCAAGTTTGAGCTGAGCTGGGTCCGGGTGTCTGATCTCTCCATGGTTCTGGGTTAGGAGGCATGGTGAGAGGTGTAACTTTTGGTGTGGCACTACCAAGAGTTCCAGCAGCGTGGTGTACCACGGTTGTCTGGCCCATGTTGGAGCTACTAGAATCAGTGTGGCGAAGAGGTCTATCTGTGGATGCCCCCACATCTGAAAGACCGGGTGAAGAACCTGCGGGTGAAGTTCCCACTCGTGGATCTGCTGCGTCTCTGAGCAGATCTGCCATGGTGTTTTGGACTCCTGGGACATGTTGGGCTAGGAGAAAGATTTTGTGTGGAATTGCCCATCTCCATATGCTCTGTGCTAGTCGAGAGCTGTGGAGAGTGTGTCCTGCCTTGTTTTTGAATGTAGTACATGGCCGTCATGTTGTCTGTGCGAATAAGGACTGCCTTGCCTAAAATCTGTGTCTGAAAGGATTTTAGGGCTAGAACAATTGCCAGTAACTCCAGATGGTTGATGGAGTAACTTTTGTTGTGGCAACCATGTGCCCTGCACTGTGAGGTGTAATAGATGAGCTCCCCAGCCGGAGAGCGATGCATCTGTTAGGATTATTTGTGGAACCGGGTCCAGGAACGGTCGACCTCTGGAAAGATTTGTGGTGTTCCACTACTGCAGAGAGCGATGTGTGCGACCATCTACCAACACCAGATCTGTCAGTTGCCCCTGGGCCTGGTTCCATTGGCGTGCTAAGCACTCTTGGAGTGGACGCATCTGGAGTCTTGCATGAGGCACTATGAAAAAGCAAGAGGCCATCATCCATATTAGTTGCATAAACACTCTTGCTGGGAGAGAGTGTTGAGGTATGAATCTTTGACGCAAAGCCTGAATGCTTGCAATCCTGGTAGGATTGGGCTGGGCTATGGCATTTGAGGTGTCTATGGTTGCACCGAGGTAATGCTTTGTGTGGGATGGTATTAGCTGGGACTTTTGGTGGTTCACCGTGAAACCTAGCTGGTGAAGTAGTTGGATTGTAGTGGTGGTGTGATGTACACATTGGTTGTAGGACGTGGCTTTTATTAGCCAGTCATCCAAATATGGGAAGATGTGAATGTGCTGTCTTCTGAGGTGTGCCGCCAGTACCGCTAGGCACTTGGTGAATACCCTTGGTGCTGTTGTGACCCCGAATGGGAGCACCTTGAACTGGTAGTGTTGCCCGTCCACTACAAATCTGAGGTACTTTCTGTGAGCATGGTGTACCGGAATGTGAAAGTATGCGTCTTTCAAGTCCAGTGTGGTGAGAAAGTCGTTCTGGGAGAGGAGCGGAAGTACCTGCTGAAGTGTTACCATGTGAAAATGGTCCGAATGTATGTATGTGTTTAGAGGCCGGAGATCTAAAATAGGTCGTAGAGTCTCGTCTCTTTTTGGTATCAGAAAATATAGGGAGTAGACCCCTAAATTTTGCTGATTGGCGGGGACTTGTTCTATCGCATGTTTTTGTAGGAGGGAGATTACCTCCTGTTTTAGTAACGTGGAATGTTCTTGTGACATTGGGCGTTGCCTGGGTGGAATGTTTTGGGGGGGTAGATGTCAATTCTAGGCAGTACCCCGAACAAATATTTTGGGTCTCCCAGACGTGAAGGAAATTTTGTAGCCTGCCCCCGACCGGAGTGGGATGGTCTGGAGGGAGCAGGGGGAAGTCATTGGGTAGGCGTGTGGCAGAGCGGGCGGTATTTGTTTTGCCTCTGCCTTTATTGTTATTGCCCCTATAGCCGCCTCTTTGATAACCCCTTGTGAAGGTGGATTGAGCAGAGGATTTGTAGGAAGTAGAAGTGCTATCTGAGGAGTACCCTCTGGCCGTACCCCGAAAGGAAGAGCAGCGAAAGGAGCGCCTAGGAGGGTGCGACTGCAGGGCTCCCATAGATTTCGCCGTATCTGTGTCCTCCTTTTTCTCGAGGTCCTCATCTACATTTGGGCCGAATAGATGTTCTTGATCAAATGGATGATTTAATAAGGAGGCCTGTATCTCAGGTTTAAAGCCTGAAACTCATAGCCAAGCATGGCGACGGAGGAGGACGCTAGTGTTAATGGCCCTGGAGGCTGTGTCTGCTGCGTCTAAGGCACAGCGTAAAGAGTTGTTAGTTATCGTCTTACCCTCTTGAATTAATTCATTGGCCCTATTTTTGTATTTTTCTGGGAGATGGTGCATGATGGTTTCAAGTTCATCATAATGCGCTCTGTCGTATCTGGCCAACAGCGCCTGAGTGTTGGCGATACGCCATATATTGGCTGCCTGTGACGCAGTGCGCTTTCCTGACGCGTCCAGTAGCTTTGACTCTTTGTCAGGTGGTGGTGCTTCGCCGGACGCCTGGGAGTTTGACCTTTTCCGTGCAGTGGAGACCACTAGGGAATCTAGTGGCGCTGGCCCTTTGATATAGGCAGGATCTGTGGGGGCAGCTTTATACTTTTTCCCTATGCGTGGGTTAATGACCCTAGCCCTGACTGGGTCTTTAAAAACCTCTGGCGCATGTTTTATTACCCCCTTGAGCATAGGTAGTTCAGAGGTAGACCTATGTGCGGTATCAAAGGTGTCGAGGAGGAAGTCTTCCTCTACCGGGTCAGTGTGTAGCTCTACCCCGTGATAATGTGCCGCCCTCTGAAGTAGGTGGTGAAAACCTAATGAGTCTTCTGGTGGAGATGGCCTGGATGGATAAAGGTCATCTTGTGGGACATCTGGAATGTCTAGATTATTATAATTGTCCCATGGGTCTGGGGATCCTGTAGGGGTGGGGACTTGTGGCACATCCCCTGGATCGTAATATGGGTCCCCCTGATCATCATGGTCTGGAGATGGGGTCGGGGAGCAATGAGGCAGGGGTGGAGAAGTCGGAGGGGGCGGAGGTGGAGAGGGTGGAGGAGGTGGGGAAGGCACTCTGAAAGGGGAGGTAGCAGAGTCTTTCCTCTTTGGAGGTGGAGGCGGAGCCGGTTTGTCCAAATGTCTCTTTTTAGAATAGAGTGCCAAATGTCCAGTTTTTGGATCCTTGGTAAGTGTCTTTTGCAAGGGATCTGGTGTAAACAGTTCCTGAGACAATATTTGTTCCGTCGGCGCCGAAGGTTTCGGGGCCGATTACTTTTTAGGCTTGTCCGTGCCGTGCTTTTTTGGAACCTCCGATTTCTTGGTCGCCGAGGTAGGCTTCGGCGCGGGAGTCTCGGTGCCGAGGGCCTTATGGTGTTTGGTCGGTACCGAAAGGCTGGGTTTCGACACCGAGGGCTTTGGTGCGGAGCTCGGTGTCGAGGTAGAGGCCGGTCTCTTTTTCGGTGCCGAAGTGTGTTTCTCGGCACCGCTGGCAGGTTGGCTCGAGCCCGAGCCGCCGGAAGGCTTATTAGGCTTCTTCACCGGGCCCGAAGGTGGTGTGTTTGAAGCAATGTCTTTGGTCTTGCCTAGGCCCGGAGGTGGAGGCGAAGGCGTGACCGAAGCCTTTTTGGGTGTCGGCGCGGGTGTGGGAGGGGGTATAGTACTCACGACCCTCTGCGCCGGCGTGATGTCCGCCACATCCGAGTCGTCGGCTTCGGAAGCACTGACGAGGTCCTCTTCGGTGTGCTGCTGTCCCGGAGCTTCGACGTCGTCCCCGAAGATGTCGACTGGAACGGAGGTTGAGGAGTGCGCCATGTTTCGTCTGCCCGTTCGATCTCGAATAGTCTTTTTCGATCTGAAAGACTTGCAGGCGGGACAGTCTCGAGCCTCGTGTTCAGGGGAGAGGCAGAGGTTGCACACCTCATGAAGATCGGTGTGGGGGAATTTGGACCCACATCGAAGGCACTTCTTGAATGGAGTTCTTTCCATCAGCCGGGACCGGAGTTTGGATAGGCCCGAAGGCCACCGTCGACGACTGGAATCAAAGATGTGTCGAAGAGAAGGTGATTGAGGAGATCAGGATCTGAACAATACCGCGATGAGCGAGGATTCCGCTTCGATCGTCGAACTGGAAATGTTCGGAACCGGAGCGCGAAGTATTACATACGAGCCCGATGGCGGAAACAAACAATCTGAGGATGGAGCCGAAGCCCATGCGCAATACGAACCAAGGGAGGAGTCACCGACCTTGTGACTTCCAAAGACTTTCTAAGAGGAAAAACAAACTGCAAACATCCGGGCCCAACACCAGATGGCGATCTATGCAAAAGTGCGTAATCTGCAGCTCCTATGCCTCGAACTTAATGTTATTTTCTTTACATAAGCTTAGGATGCACATGTCCTTGTATATTTCTTTTCTTGTTTTCTGAATCTTTCGAGAGAGAGGAGATGTTGTAATAGTCTCTCTTTTACTTCTATGTATATGCTCATGTCTATCATTACTATGATGTCACTATCATGGTAATAGAGTGTTGTAGTTTGAATCTCTGGGAGGCCAGTTGGTTCCTGGAAGCTGTGGAGACATAGTTAATAAACGCTGTGTTTTACATCTTCTTCTGGTAGTGCAATCACTTCACTAGCGTTAAGCATTTGTTGTATACAGAGTCAATAAATGAGAGACCATCTCAAGAAAAAGTTGACACCAATTTAGAAAAATTACAAATTTTTAAATATTTTTAGACACCAAGATCATCGGAATCAGGTAAGTAATTTTGGAGTTATAGATTTTTGTAAAAAAAAGAAAAATACAGTTGTATCATGTTTTTGAGGGATGAGCCTCGAACGCAGTTATGCTGTCCTAAGAGACAAACATACACTGCATACATATACTTGAGTGGTTCTTGAGGGTGCCTTTTGCGACTTAAGGTGCTTAGGGGCCAATGACCAAGAAGCCCCCAGCAGTTCAGAGAGGCTGACGGGGGTGGGGAAGAGGGGGAGGAGAGGGGCGGGAGGCTTTTGAGGGTCTCTGGAGCACAATGACAGCTGCTTTAAGGGAACGGAGGGAGGGGGCGACAGGCAAGCAGGTGCAGAGGTGTTTTCGGCAGGTCGTTGTAAATAGAAGCTCTCACTTGGTTTTGGCGACCTGTAGAAGGAGAGAAAACAGGGCAGCAGGGTCACTCTGGATGAAAATCTCGTGGATCCTTAAGTCCCTCGATGGCAGGTCAGTGATGGCGTTGGTGGTTTCCAGACTAGATACACTTCAAGCCTTAGTAGTTGCAAGGACTGCGGTATGCAGGGTATTGGTGCCGTGAGCCTCGTGGAGCGGTCAGCGGCTCGAGACTTGGTGAGACAAACGGGGCTGAGCTCTAGGACTCTCGATAACGTATTCTGTTGAGTTGTTCTCTCAGTGGGCCTGATGGCCAGCAAGACAAAGTACCGGGTCCATGCAGTCAGTGCCTGCAGGGGGATGGTTCCCCCACCCAAAGGGAGATGCTACTTGGTTGTTAAAGATAACAGTCCTTCAAGGGTTTGGGGAGGGTGTTCAGCTTATGGACGAGTCCGTCTTTGTGATTGTTGCGGTGCAAGCAGCCAGGCAAGGTTTGGCATTAATTTTGGTGCAGGACTTCAGTTCTCAAAACTTCATCTCTTCTTTGTCCTTCCTTCGGTCCGCAGAAGGCGAATCGGAGTTACTGGAGTCCGATGGACCCCTAAATACTGAATTTAGGGGTGTGTAGGGTAGTAGCCAATGGGCTACCTACCTCTGCTGTGACTACAACCCTATATGACCACTTGCTAGGGAGAATGGGCATAAACTTAACCTCGAGTTCCTAGTTTCACATATTTCAAAATGGTGAAACCCTTCCTTGGTTGTTCACTTCAGGAGGCCCATCTTAGGGGTGTGTCTAGCCTAAAAGTGTGTTACAGCAAACAAATGATGGACGGAATGCTGAAAATGCAAAAATTCTCCCCCAGTCAAAAGATCTTGGTTAAATCCATCGTTCTTTTGCCCAATACGCCACCCCAATTTGGACCCAGCCATATGCAAATCAGTCTTGACCCTGTGCCTCATGGGAACAGTCCAGACCGAACTGCCAGGCCAGGTCCTCCCTCAAACAGAAACATGCATCCTGGGACCGGTTTCATTGTATGTCACCCTTCATCAGCCAGGCTGGCTTGAATCCAGTGGCACAGGGAGCAAGGGACCCACGTCTGGGCATACCCATCCCACTTAGGGTAAAATGTGTTACAGCAAACAAATGATGGACGGAATGCTGACAATGCAAACATTCTCCCCCAGCCAAAAGATCTGGGTTAAATCCATCGTTCTTTTGCCCACTACGCCACCCCAGTTTGGAACAAGACATGTGCAAATCAGGCTTGACCCTGTGCCTCATGGGAACAGACCGGACTGCCAGGCCAGGTCCTCCCTTTAGGAAAGTGTCTCTGTATATACTGTTCCCAAATAGGCACAGTGTGTACAGAGTCCACAGTCCCCAGAGGTTTGGCAGAGACTAAAGTTAGATATAACCTTACTCTCTAAAGTGGTAGCTTGGTCGAGCAATAAGGCAGTATTAAAGGACAGTGTAAAGCATTTGTTGTACACAGTCAGCAAATGGTCCCACACACTCAAGAACTGAACTCTAGGCCAATGGTTTTTGTATAAAAATATGTAGTTTTATTTTAGAACCAACAATAGGTATCAAAATATACTTTCTCAGATTGAGATGCATTAGATAAATACTTTTGAATAGGCAATAGACTTTTGAATATAATAGTTACAGTGGTTGCAATAGGCAACACTATTTCAAACACAATAATACATTGAGCTCAATGGGAATTTCTAGTTAAATGCAATTAGTTACCTTAAGGGTTACTTTTCTAATCACATAACTGGATTCTGGAATCAGCCCTGGGACATTTCCTGTAAACAGCGTTTTGGTTTCAGTATTGATTTTTAAGCAATATTTTGGTATTTTAAAAGTAGACACTTAGAAACATTTTCTCATAGACTCCCCAATGTTATCCTATGGGAGGAAGTTCACTTAGCAGGTAAGAGGGGTTATGGTTACTTTTTCTAACTCCATGTTGGATCCTGGATCCAGCACTGGGGCATCACCTGTAAACAGTTGAAGGAATGAAAAAACACAGCACCAAATGCACCACTCAATTCTTATAATACAAATGAGTCCAAGTCCTCAAAGTAGTACGTTTTCCAAAAGGTTCTTCTTTATTATTCAATTTGAAATGTGCATTCTTTGACAACAACAAAAACAGCCGAAGCGTTTCGTCCAACTTTGGACTTCTTCAGGGCTAAGATATTAGGTTGAAAGAAGAGCACATATGATTCTAATTAGCTCAATTTCGCGAGTTTACCACGATCCAAAGGGATATAATTTATCCTTGGTATGAGATCACCGTCCTATTTAAATAAAGAGATAAGTAGCATTGATTAGTGGAGTGTACAAAAGCGATGATCCTCTGCCGTCAGTTACAAACCATCATGGGTTATTAGGTTTGAACGCGATTTCCTCAAATGGTAAGAGCAAATTTGTCTTATCGTGGAATACCCGATTCAGTATTCAAAATAGGATCAAAAGGAAGGCGTCCGCCCCGTCCGGTAGCAGCGATGAGTTCAGTTGAAGGAATGAGTTTTGGTTATACAGGAGATTTTTACCGAATATTTGTAAATTTGCAAAATCGCCAGAGAAACTTTTTCAGCAAAAACCAGGCAATGTTACCCTATGGACGGAAATTCAAATTATCGGTAAAGTATGTTCTCGTTACTTTTGTAATCCAGTGCTGGGCTCTTAGGTTCAGCACTGGGACATCTGTCTAAAACAGGTAAGTAATTACGTTTTCACAGTTGGTGCGATTTTTAAAGAATATTTGTAGTTTGCAAAAATCGACACTTAGAAGAAATTTCACAGAAAAACAATCAATGATTTCCTATGGTAGAAAATTGGGTTAGCGGTAAGTACGGTTGTAATTACTTTACAGGGTCAGTGCTGGGAACCAAGATCCAGCACTGGGATCTCTCCTGATGGCAGGTGAGTATTTTCGTTTTAGTTACTCGGTTGATTTTAGGTGAATATTTTAAAGTTTAGGAACTCCACACTTAGAAGAATTTCCAAGTGAAACCAGTCAATGTTACCCTATGGAAGAAAAGTGAGTTATCTGCTTTTGGGTAAGTACTTGACTGGCAGAGTTAAGGTTCTGGGAATAGACTCAGGGGTCTCCCAGGGTCAGGTAAGTACAGTTGTTACACCCTCAGCGGCACAGGGGCAGCCGGGTGCAGAGTGAGTTAGGACCAATGTTATTCTATGGGAGGCAGGGGGCCCTTCGTTGGTGGCTGCTGGCTTGCAGGCCACGCGGCTGTGGGAGCTGGGCTCCTGGTCACTTGCTCAGGGCAAATGGGGAAATAGGTTAGAGTAGAAGTTGCACTGCCAGGGACACTCGGGCGGCTTGGTGTAGGGTACATTTGAGCCGTCGGGCGCTCAATGGATTGCAATGGAGAAGCTCAAGAATGAACAAAGGCTGCAAGCTCGGGGACGAAGATTCTTCAGGTGTGACCACCACTTCGAGAGGTAAGTTGGGTAGTTGGAGGATAGGTAGGCACCCAGGAGTTGGGCACAGGGGGCCGCAGGGCACCGGGTGCAGGGGTGCCTTTTGGCATCGGGAAATCTTACCCTCTGCTGGTCGCGGTTGGAGGAGTGCCTGGTTCTGAGGCTGCAGGCATCGTCAGGAGCGTCGAGGTGGGTCCTTGGGTGCTGGATTTGGGGTCACAGTCGCCGGGGGGACGTCCTCGGGGTCTTTGTCCACTCCGGCAGAAGCCAGGCTTGGCGGGTGCAGAGTGAGCAGGGTTCGCGGTTCCTGACTGATGCCCGGAGTCAGTTACTTGCTTTGAGCAGTACCACTGTTCGTGGGAGTCCCAGTTGCTCAGAGTCACAAGGTAGCCAGGTCCTCTGGGGTTTGTGAGGTTGCTGACCACTGGAGATGCCGGGGTTTAGCAGGAGCAGGTTCGACGGTCGACAGACCGGTAGGGCTGGGGCCAAGGCAGTTGGTGTCGTCCTCTTCTTAGCAGCTGCCCGGCAGGTCGTCTTGTTTCTTGATCTTCTTGCTTGTTTCGGATCAGGATCTAAGGAAGGAAGGTTCAGGGTGCCCTTAAATACTTCCTGCCTGCGCCAATGCCAAATGGGCCTCAGGACAGGGGGTGGCGTTTCCCAGGTCTGGGGGTAAGCAGTTGCTGTATATCTAAGGCAGCAGAGACTTTGAAGCCTCTGGCCTTAAGCTACTAATTTACTAGCCTTCCTGATGGGGGAGGAGGGAACACCTTCCTCCGGAGTAGCCACTGTTTCTAACATCTGAGAGGACCGGCTCTCGCATATAGGGGGTCAGAAAGTCATCTGTGGTGGCAGGCTGGATGATACCAGTTAGCCAGCACATTAAGGACTAGTATGTTTTCAGGGGGCACATCTAAAGTGCCCTCTGGGTGCATATCATAATAAATCTAGTACTGGCATCAGTTCCGATTTGTTAAGACGAGGTGTTTGATGCCAAACATCACTGGTTTAAGTGCAGCCATCATGTACCTGGGTAGCTCGTAATGATCAGTGCATGGCCTTAAGATGGCTGCCGGATCACTTGCAATATCTGAGAATGGAACTAGACATCACAGGGGCCTATCTGCTCATGCAGATGGGCCCTCACAATTAATATAATGCACCCTGCATTAGAGCTGTAAGGCCTGATGGAGGGGTGACTTACATATAGTATATGTAGTGTTCCTTGGTATGGCACACAAGGAGTATGCCTTATGTTTTTTTTAATGGTTTGCACGCATTCTGCAATGGTAGGGTGCATGCAGTTTTGGGTGGGTCCCTTTGGGTGGCATAATACATGCTTCAGCCTATAGGGACCCTCTTTAGTACCCATGCCCTGGGTACCAGAGGTACGATTTAGTACAGTCTTACAGGGGTGCTCTCAAGTCCTTGCCAATTGGGTTACATTTAGACATTTACATGTTTTGTGGGAAAGAGCACTGGCTTTCTGGCAAGCAGGAACCCAATGTACTTTGTCTAGAAGCATCAGAACTAGAGCGAAAAGTGGGGGTGACCAGGTCAGAAAGGGGCACTTTCCTACATATACAAGCATGCATTTGAAAAATTACAATATGAGTGTTTCATGTACTCTGAAATTTGTGAAGTAAGAATAGCAAAAACTCATTTTTTATCCGAAATATCAGAATATTTAACAGTACTTGCACACAAACTGCATTATAAATGTGAAAAAGTCAAACCATGCTACCAGACAAACTAAAAAGCAAAAAAGAGATAAATTAATTATCTCCCCACAAACAAAACAAAATATCTTACTGCTGTGAAGTGGGCGCCTCCATTTTTGACTCATCACCATGGTCGGTGTCATCAACAAAATCAAAAGTGTCCATCAATCTCTGGAAGAAAAAGTAAGCACAGGCAGCTCTTTAGAAATATGTTTTTCCTGTACTGAGATACACAGCCATTTCACCATCATTTCCAAGAAGGATTCCTCTTTCAGACTAGGAAACATGTGTAAGATAGAAGTCACATTTTAAACACTGAAGGTGAAAATCAATTCCTAGCATGGGCTAGCTCGTGCTTAATTGGAGACTAAAAGCCATCACCAACGTTAAGTGATGTTTTATGACTTGTTGCAGATCAACAATTCACTGGCTGATAGAACAGCACAAGAAGAACAGCACAAGATTCTATAAAATAAAAAGATATGCCAGGAGGGAGACTAAAGGAAGGACCACCAAATATTATGCGCTGTTTTTTCAAAAAAGTGTTGTGGCTTTATTATTGATACTTTGGTCACAGGTGGGAAATCACGTTTTTCTTAAACACCTGCTGAAATTTCCAACACACGGAACTGGCTTTTATAACCAGAATACTAAAGGAAAATGCTACTTACCAGTATGCATCTGTTTTTGGCATGTAGAGCTGCAGTTTCGTACACTGTGCATAGATCGCCATCTGGTGTTGGGCTGGATGCTTGCACCTTGTTGTTGTCTTGGAAGAAGTCTTTCGTAGTCACAAGACGGGTGACTCCTCCCTTGGACGATAGTGTGCATGGGCATCGACTCCATCCTCAGATTATTTTTCGCCATGATGGGAAATGATGGAGTCAGTAAGAAATAGAAGAGATGTGAGTGTATCTAATTAAGATAATACTGGAACAGATACAGGTTTCGGGGAGGTGGGTGGGCGTGTACAGATCTGCAGCTCTACATGCCAAGAACAGATGCATACTGGTAAGTAGCATTTTCTGTTTGAGGCATATGAGCTGCAGATCGTACACTGTGCATAGACTGTACAGCAATGTCTCCCCTAGCGGTGGTCACCTGTATCGGTTGCAGTAGTTTGAAAAAGTGTTTTAAGAACAGCTTGGCCTACAGAAGCCTGTTGCTTAGCCTGCACGTCAACACAATAGTGTTTGGTGAAGGTGTGTGGTGTAGACCATGTTGCTGCGTTACATATGTCATCTAAGGGGATGTTCCCTAAGAATGCCATGGAAGCCCCTAGTTTGAGTGTTGAATGCGCTCTAGGGGGAATTGTTAATGTGTGTTCTTCTGGTAGCATACTTGAATGCATTTTACTATCCACCTCACAATCCCAGCTTTGGAGATGGGGTTACCTTTATGAGGTGGGGAGAAGGCTCCAAACAGTTGTTTTGTTTTTCGAAAGGGTTTAGTCCTGTCAATGTAATAAAGTAGTGCTCTTTTAACGTCTAGTGTGTGAAGAGCTCTCTCTGCTACGGAGTCTGGGTTTTACAAAAACACAGGTAACAACTGATTGGTTAAGATGAAAAGCAGAGAGGACTTTGGGAAGGAATATTGGATTTGTTCTGACAACCACTTTGTTACGATGTATTTGTAAGAATGGTTCAAGCCTGGATCTCACTCTCTTCTGAGAGAGGTAATTGCGACAAGGAAAGCTACTTTCCATGTGAGGAACTGAAGTTCACATTTATGTAGAGGTTCAAATGGGGGACCCATGAGCCTGGTAAGAACAATATTTTAATTCCACACCGGAGAGGGTGGCAATCTGGGAGGAATTATTCTTTTAAGGCCCTCCTAAAAGGCTTTAATTGCAGGTACTCTAAATAGTGACAAGTGTTGTCTATTTTGTAAATAAGCAGCAAGTGCTACTAGATGTAATCGTATGGATGAATATGCTAAATTACATCTTTGCAAGTGTAGCAAGTAGCAAATGATGTCCTGGATGGAAGCATCCAGCGGATTAATATGATTGTTATTGCAGTAGATGACAAATCTTGTCCATTTTGCAGCATAGCAAGCTCTAGTAGTAGGGCGTCTGGCTTCTTTAATGATGTTCATACAGCCCGGCGGAAGGTTAAGATAACCGAACTCTAGGACTTCAGAAGACAGATTGCTAGATTCAGTTGACCTGGATCGGGGGTGCCTCATCTCTCCATGGTTCTGCAGTAGCAATGTTGGGGAGTGGCGTAGTGTTTAGTGTGGAACTACTGACAGTTCCAGCAGTGTTGTGAACCACGGTTGGCGTGCCCATGTGGGAGCCACTAGGATCATCTTGAGAGACTGTTGTCTGAGCTTGCGTATTACTAGAGGAATCAGTGGGAGTGGCGAAAAAGAGTACACAAATCTGCCTGACCAGTTCATTCATATCGCATTGCCTTTGGACAACGGGTGTGGAAACCTGGCGGCGAAGGTTGGGCATTTTGCATTTGCGTGTGTGGCGAACAGATCTAGGTCTGGTTGACCCCACAGTTGGAAAAATGGTTGAAGAACTTGGGGATGAAGTTCCCAATCGTGTATCTGCTGTGTCTGCCGACTTAGCAGATCCGCAATCTGAATGTGAACTCCTTGAACATGTTCTGCAAGCAGGTATATTTTTTGTGGAATGGCCCATCTCCAAATGTTTTGTGCAAGCTGAGACAGCTGCAAATAATGTGT
Organism: Triturus cristatus; assembly: GCF_964204655.1. Lineage (NCBI taxonomy): Eukaryota > Metazoa > Chordata > Amphibia > Caudata > Salamandridae > Triturus > Triturus cristatus. Next base: position 895,329,115 of record NC_140589.1, read on the forward strand.
GCCTCCTTGTTTCTGTATGTAATACATGGCTATCATGTTGTCCGTCCGGACTAGGACAGTCTTGTTCTGTAGATGTACTTGGAATGATTTTAATGCTAGAAAAACTGCAAGTAATTCCAGGTGATTGATATGGAGCACTTTCTGTTGAGTGGTCCATTTGCCTTGAATTGTATGTTTTAGGAGATGGGCTCCCCAAACGGTGAGTGGTGCTTCTGCTGTTAGCACTATCTGTGGAACCGGTTCGAGGAACGGCCGCCCTTTGGACAGGTTTAGTGTGTTCCACCACTGCAGAGAGCGATGTGTGCGGCTGTACACCAACAACAGATCTGTAAGTTGTCCCTGAGCCTGGTTCCACTGACGTGCTAGGCATTCCTGTAAAGGGCGAATCTGAAGTCTTGCATGAGGTACGATAAAGATGCAAGAGGCCATCATTCCTATGAGTTGCATAAATACCCTTGCTGGAAGGGAGTGCTGTGGTTTAAATTTGGTGATTAGGGCTTGTATATGGCTATCCTGGCTGGATTGGGATATGCCAGAGCTCTGGAGGTGTCTAGTGTGGCCCCTAGATACTGATGTATATGAGAGGGCTGAAGATGTGACTTGGTGTAGTTTACTGCGAATCCCAAGTCGTGTAGCAGCTGGATGGTTTGAAGAGTGGATCTCGCACTCTCTAGAGACCACACTCCCCTTTCGTAAAATTACTACGAAGCGTCCACAAAAAACTGCCCCCTTGTTTTCCAAGGAACTCAGGGGAAAAAAACGGCACTGTAGGAAATTAGAAAGACGGTGGCGCCTAGACTTTTCCTTGGATGATAAAATCCTGTACAGAGAGGCGATCAGAGCCTACAAAGATGAGGTAAAACTTGCCCAAGCTACTTATTTCTCCACACAAATCATGCGGGCTAAATCAAAACCCAAAGAAATCTTTCAAATAGTAAAAAGCCTCACAAAACTCCCACCACCCTCTACGCTCCCATATAAACCGTTAGCTCACTGCAACGATCTGGCAGAATTCTTCCACAAAAAAGTTCTTCGAATCTATTCCTACCACGAACTCTTACACAGGGCTCAGACTGGTGGATGCTCCTCTTCTACCCACGGCTGTTTTGGAACACTTCCCCTTGTTAGAACAGGACTCCCTGGAATCTCTAGCGCGGCAAGTGAAATCAGGGTCACCATGTGACCGAGCCCCCCCCAGAGGCTATGCTCTCGGTAATCCAGGTGTTCCTCCCCACCATCAAGAACCTGCTCAATGCCTCTATTACCTCCGGCACAGTCCCGCCTCCCTGGAAGCAGGCTATGGTCCGTGCTCTACTAAAAAAAAAACAACCTCGATCTTGGTGACTTTAGTAACTACCGCCCTATTTCTCTGCTCCCCTGGGTGACTAAAATCCTAGAGAAGCACATCAACATACATCTGTTGGACTTCTTGGAGCATAACCAGTTGCTGGATGCCACCCAAACGGGTTTTCGACCTAAACATGGGACGGAGACTGCCCTACTAGCGGTCACCGAGGAAACTAGAAGGATCTTGGATCAAGGCGGATCAGTGGCAGTGATCCTCCTTGATTTAAGCGCAGCTTTTGACACGGTCAGCCACGATGTGCTGCTGTGTCGCCTTTCTGAAGTTGAAATCTCAGGTAGGGCATTATGTGGGCTCAAATCCTTTGAGTAACAGGTCCTTCCAGATCTTTGAGGGAAAAAAAAATGGCGTCTAGCAAACCCCTGAGCTGCGGGGTCCCGCAGGGCTCCTCGTTAAGCCCTGCGCTATTTAACATCTATATGAGACCACTGGCTGAGATTATTCGTCCGTTCGGCATTAAGATCATCTCTTATGCGGACGACACTCAGCTGGTGGTATCCTTGGCACAGGAGGACGGCAGATCTACACAAATGGGACTAAGGCAATGTCTGGAGGAAGTGAAAGGCTGGATGACGAGATCCTCCCTCAAACTTAATGGGGACAAAACTGGGCTGATGCTCATGGGCCCCGCTGCTCCAACGCTTTTTGATTCCCTCTGGCCTCCATGCCTGGGCATCCCGTCTGCACCCAAGGACAACATAAAAAGCCTGGGGGTATGGCTGGACAAAGCCTTAACCTTTGACACCCAGGCTATCAGGCTGTCTGCGACCTGCTTTGGCATCCTCAGGATGCTGAGAAAAGTGCTCCCACTTCTACCTATGGAGGCCAAGCAGGTTGCTGTCCAAGGCCTGATCCAGTCTCCACTGGACTTTAGCAACTCCCTGTAACTCGGTGCCCCCGACTACACACTTCGTAAGTTGCAGATTGTCCAAAATTGCGCAGCTCGCACATTGCTACAGCTGCCACGGAGACTATCAGCCAAACCTGGACTGAGGAGTTTGCACTGGCTGCCGGTCCGGCAAAGAATTACCTTTAAGGCAATGTGTATTTCCCATCAAGCCTTCTGGGAGAAAGGACCGGCAATCTGTCGTGAGCTGATTACACAGTACCTCCCTAGGAAACACCTTCGCTCCGGCCAGGCCTTCCTAGCAACAGTTCCCAGAATCAGAAGAGCGAGAGCTGGTGGCAGGACGTTCTCGTACAACGCCGCCAAGTTGTGGAACCTCCTTCCCCTTCAGCTTAGATCTAACCCTAACTTGCTCTCTTTTCGTAAACAACTAAAGACCTTCCTCTTTAACTCCCAAAACTAACTCCTGCTGACCGTCTGTGACAACCATACTCTTCAGGTAGCGCTTGGACGCCTCAGGGCAGCAATTCGCGCTTTATAAATCTACATTTCATTTCATGAGTGTGATGAACACACTGGTTGAATGGCTTGGCCTTTATTAGCCAGTCGTCGAGATATGGAAAAACATGGATTTGTTGTCTTCTTAAGTGTGCTGCTACCACCGCAAGGCATTTTGTGAACACTCTGTGTGCGGTGGTTACCCCGAATGGAAGGACTTTGAACTGATAGTGTTGCCCGTCCACTATGAACCTTAGATACTTCCTGTGAGCAGGATGTATGGGAATGTGGAAGTAGGCGTCCTTGAGATCTAATGTGGCAAGGAAGTCGCCTTGTTGCAGCAGTGGGAGGACCTGTTGGGAGAGTGATCATATGAAAATGACCCGACTCTACATAGAGATTGAGGGGTCCGAGGTCGAGTATTGGTCTTATAGAGTCCCGTCCTTCTTGGGGATTAGGAAATATAGTGAGTAAACCCCTGTTCATTGATGCTGTAAGGGAACTGGTTCTATTGCGTGCTTTTAAAGCAGTGAGAGAACCTCTTGTTTTAAGAGTGTACGGTGTTCCGTGGACATTGGGTGCTGTTTGGGTGGTATGGTGGGTGGGGTTGCTGTAAGTTCCAGGCAATAACCATACTGGATAATTTGTCTTACCCATTTGTCTGTTGTGATGGAGTCCCAGACAGGTAGGAACTGTGAAAGTCTTCCCCCGACCGGAGTGGAATGGTCTGGAGGGAGTGGAGGGAAGTACAGGTTTATTACTGTTGTTACCTCGGCCTCTCCCTTTGTTGTTATTTCCCCTGTATCCGCCTCTAAAATATCCTCTGTTGGGGGATGTTTACATGGTGTCTTTGTAGGAAGAGGAGGCGGTCTCTGTTCCAATGTTTTTGGATGCTCCTCTATAAAAGGAACGACGAAAGGAACCACGCGTGGATCGAGACTGTAATGCTCCCATGGATTTGGCAGTCTCCGTGTCCTTTTTCATCTTTTCTAGAGGGGTGTCTACAGCCGGTCCAAAAAGTTGTTCCTGATTGAACGGCTGGTTGAGGATAGTTGACTGTACCTCCTGTTTAAAGCCTGAAATGCTTAGCCAGGCCTGTTGTCTGAGTAACACACTAGTGTTAATAGACATAGAGGCTGTGGCAGCTGCTTCAAGGGCACACTTGATTGAGACGTTGGTAATTAATTTGCCCTCTTGAATTAAGTCATTTGCCTGGGTTTTGTACTGATCAGGTAAATGTTGTAATAGGGTTTCTAGCCGGTCATAGAGAGCCCTATCATACCTAGCCAGTAATGCTTGGGTGTTGGCTATGCGCCAGTGATTGGCTGCTTGGGCAGCAACTCTCTTGCCAGAGGCATCTAATAACTTTGATTCTTTATCCGGAGGTGATGTGTCACCGTAGGTTTGAGAGTTGGCGCGTTTCCTAGCATTAGTTACCATTAGTGAGTCTAAGGGTAGCTGCCCTTTGATGTAGATGGGATCATCGGGGCAGGTTTTTATTTCTTGTCAATCCTGGGACTGAGAATTCTAGCTCGCACTGGGTCTTTGGATGTGTCAAGGGCATGTTTGATGACCCCTTTTAGCATTGATAGTATTTGGACAGTCTTCTGTGACTGTTCGAAGGTTTCTAGAAGGAAATCCTCGTCTGCAGGGTCTGAATGCATGTGGACACCATGGTAGACACCAGCTCTATTAACAAGCTGACCAAAGCCAATATTATCATCTGGGGGAGATGGTTTTGTTGGATATGGCTGGGGTTCAGGGAGGTCTGGGGGATCTATTGGGTCATCTTAATCGTCCCGATCGTCCTGTGGTGTGTCCATGTCGTCATCAGGGTCAGTGAAAGGGTCATTGTTGCTTCCCCCACCTCCTAAATCATCATTATCATCATCCTGTGGTGGTGATTGTGGCGGAAGTTGTGGAGGAGAGAGTGGTTTAGGAGGAAAAACAGGCTCAGGAGGAAGAAGAACAGGAGAAGAGGGTCTTATAGGTGAAGTGGCACAGTCTTTTCTTTACAGGTACTGCAGGAGTGTCTGGTGTGTCCAGCTTCCTCTTCTTGTGTGAACACTAGCCACATGTCCTGTTTTGGGGTCTATATGGAATTTTTTCTGCTTGGGATCGACATGATCCGGTCGAAAAAGTTCCTCCTCTTCGGTAACCGCTTTCGGCGCAGACTTCTTCGGGTCCGAGCGGGGTTTGGATTTCTGCTCCGAGGCCTTAGGAGTTGGTTTGGAGTCCTTTGGCTTGGCTAAGGAGACGGAAATCTTTTTCGGTTCCGAGGGCTTTGGCTTCGGATCCGATGGTTTGTCTTTCGGCATCGAGGTGGTCGGTGCCGACTTCTTTTTGGTGGGTTTGTAATCCCGTCTTCGGTGCCGAAGGCGCCTGCGGGACACTGATATGCGGTCTGCTCGTTCCCGAGAAGCCGGAAGGCTTGTCCTTTATATTCGGAGCCGGGCCCGTGGGCGAGGCTTCTGAAGCTTGTTTTCGGTCACGACTGGGGCCAGAAGGCGTAGTCTTGATCGGGGCCTTCTTTTTTTCGGGTGGGGTAGGGGTAGTTGCACGCACTCGTTGACCAGGAGTGATGTGGTCGTCTGAGTCCGAGTTGTCTACTGACAAGATTTTCAAATCCTCGGAATCTTCCTCTGGGACATCGGGCCTTCATCGAAGATGTCCGCTGGTGCCGGAGCTGCTCTCTGCACCATGATGTGTCGTCGGGCCCGGAGATCACGGATGGTTTTCTTGGAACGAAAGGAGGCGCAGGCCTGGCAATTGTTCTCGTCGTGCTCAGGCGAGAGACACAGGTTACAGACCTTGTGATGGTCACTGTGTGGGAATTTCACTCCACACTGGGGCCCTTTTTGAATGGAGTCCTTTCCATGAGCTGTAGGCCCGAACAGCGTCGATAGGCCCAGTGGCCGGCGTCGACGACCGGAATCGAGTAGATGAGATGCGCGAAGATCACGCGATCGAAGACAATAGCGTAGATAGTTTGCACGTCGAAATGGTTTGGAAAATAAGTTGTCGAACCGGAGCGCAAAAGTTACATCCGAACCCAATGGCGGAAAAAAACAATCTGAGGATGGAGTCGATGCCCATGCGCACTATCGTCCAAGGGAGGAGTCACCAATCTTATGACTATTAAAGACTTCTTCCAGGGCGACAAGGTGCAAGCCTCCAAGCTCAACACCAGATGGCGATCTATGCACAGTGTACAATCTGCAGCTCATATGCCTCGAACATATACTTCTATCTTACTGTACGATGTAGCTTTTCTAGTCTACTCTTGAGGCATCTTGGTTTGGTCTTTAGTCCAGACAATCCCAGAATGATATTTGGGCCAAGAAGAGACATAGGCCCAGATCTAGAGGAGAACATAACTAGTAATGCAGGCAAAAACAAGGGATTCTAATCTGCACCAAAGTCCTATCATTGGTGGAGAGGAGAGAGAACAGCAGAGATCGGGCTGGCTGAACGTACTCAAGCTTCCAGATAGGTTGCGTTAGAGAGGTGCCAGCCACGCGAATGGGCAATTAGTCTCCTAATATGCATGCGGGTGGCGACAGCACGAAAGTACACCATGGTAGTTAAGCAGTGTTTTGGGGAAGGGCAATAAATTATTGTAGGGAAGTGGGATTACTATGTGGTGTGGAGATGAGACCTTAACGTGTAGTACTGTCACAATGTCCATCGAATCCAGTTTGGTTTTGTAACAAAACCCTTTGCTCAGCCCCGGGTAGCTGTGGTACAGAGCAGTCAAGCTTAGTCGAATGAACAATTGTAAAGCATTTAGTAGTACTAAATAAGAAATACAATACAATTCCAACATCATTTATAACAAGCATTTGCAATTTAATCGATCTCGTATTTGTGAAAGTTAGAGCTATTTGCGTTGTAGATTACATTTTTTTCTACTTGTGTTTTTGTTAGTAGTGGAGTGAACGTATGTTGTTTGTAGTGAAATTATTTTGTTTGAATTGAAATTATTCGTTGTGGAATTGTGTGGGGTGGTATTTTGTGGTGTGTAATGTATATGTGTATTGGAAATATGTGGTATGGTGAATAGATGGGGTTAGAGCTGTATAAAATAGATAGAAAGTAAGATTGAGAGTCATAGGTAATTTGCGTATGAAGTGTTGAATAAACTCTAGAGTAGTAGAAAGTGTGTGAGAAAGAAGGAAGGGGAGAGAAGGTTATAGACGCATAAAGAGGCTGCACAAAGACACTGAAAGAATAGAAGGAGTGTGTGTGTTTGCAGCTTGTATTTTTAGAAAGGTTATGGTAAAGAAACTCTGCTGAAAGACCTGTAGTGAACCAATATGAGAAATGCTGGATAAGTGCATGTGCAATGGAATTATGTGGATAGTCATTATGTGGTATTAAGTACAGTGGACTTATGCAAAGTGGTATTGTGAAGTAGCATGTATTGAGTGAAATTATGGTGCGTGGTGTTAAATTGTGTGGCATGAAATAGAACTGTGTGGTGTGGATTTGATGTATGTGGTGTGTAGTGAAATTAAATGATGTGGAGTGGAATTTTGTGGGATGGGATGGATTTGTGCGGAGTTAAACTGTGTTGTGTGAAACTGTCATGGAGTGAAATTTTGTTGAGAAGAATTATGTGTCATGGTGTGGAGCGCATTTATGTAGAGTGCTGCTGTGTGTCATGGAATAGATTTATCTGGAGTGTAATTATGTTGTGCGGTATGGAAATGTGTGCTGTTGAATTGTGTTGTGCGGCATTGGGTGAAATTGGGTGGGATGGTCTGAAATTGTGTGGCATGGTGTGGAATTATATGGAGTGTAAATTTGAGACACGTTGCGGAGTTGAATTTTGTTGAGTGTAATTATTTGTTTTGGAGCTGTGTGGCTATATGTGAAGTGTAACTATGTGGGTTGAAGTGTAATTATGTAGTTTGCCGTGCGCAGTTTTGTTGAGCGCTGTGGATTATTGGTGGGGGGAGCTGCAGTTTTAAAATCACACAATAAACTTGGTGATATTTTTTACTTCAAGTTACATAGCGAGCAGTTACACACATCAATTGCTGCCTTCAACCAAGTTCCCTTCTCAGCCAGAAGATATCCTGTGCTTTTACTTAAATCCCCCCCTTATATATCCCTTCAAGGACGGACAGACAGCTGCTCCGTTCTCCCCTTTACTTTAAATCCTGGGCACCAACGCATCATCGCCACACAGACACGTGATCAAAAATCATGTCAGAGGTGAGAGCACTGGAAGCCTTCATTCCGCTGAGGTCGGACCCATCAGGGAGAATACGGTCAGTAGAACGGGTGAAAACAAAATGATTATAAATATGTCCATATGGCACTTCAAGGGGGATTAAACTTCCACGAATCAGTCCAGAAAGTGCCTCGACTCCCACTGAGACTATTGTCGTGGTAATAAAAGTGAGACTCGCAGGAAGACCGTTAGTTAACGTGATAGGAACTCATCAAAGGCAAAATACTTAACAGACAGGAAGGCCCTTGAATGTTTCATTCCTTCCTGGATATAAATGCAATTAAACTGTGACCTCAGCACCTTTACTATGTGAAGTCTATCTGTTAGCCCCAAACTAACCACAAAAGACAAATTCGGCTATTTATATAGTTCATGGTACTTGACTATGCTAAGCATATGATAGAAGTAATTTCATGTTTACAGTGTTGTGAAGGGCCCCATGAATCACCACACAGCGGGAGTGCAACGTCTGGGCCTCTACTCTCCGACAGTCAAGAACACTAAAGTGCCATATGAGTGGGAAAGTGCCCCAATATGAGCCGTTTTCACAGGGTGGTTGGTGAAGTTAATACTTTAGTCTTTTTATACAAATTCATTTTCCATTGCAAGACAAAATATATTTAAAAACGACCTGCTTTGCAAGTACTTATTTCAACAACGTGAGCCTCCACATACATAGAGTTAAGAAAATCAGGCACAAATACAGAGATGTGGTAGAATTATCGACTGCGTCATGACAACATTCTCAATTCAAGTTAATCAGCTCAGTAAATCAAACCACAAGCATCACTAATCTATTCTATGTGTCACCTGCACGTCACAGTGATATGGGGCAACCATAACTTTGTGACTAGCTAAAATTGGGTCTTCCAGTAAAGTTTTAAACCGCTCAGAATAGCAGTGTAAAACTCCACCCCTCCTTATAAATGTGGTTATAAGGTAGAAATTACCTTCATAATATGCACACTTACTTCCTATACTTTTTTATGGGACACTTTTCTTTTCCATGGGGTATGACATTTATTTGTATACCTGGGTATGTGTTGTTGTACTGTTTATGATGGTGAATTATTTTGGTCATCTGGCCTCGGTTCCATTTACTGCACGTTTATAGTTTCCATTTTTGTGTTATCAATAGAAAGGTACGAAAAACACCTTTTCTCTCGCAGAGGCTAGATTAATCAAATGTTCATTAAAATGACTCAGGCTGTGTCTAGTGTAAAGAGACGTTCACGGAAATGGGGCCGGCCATCAGATGCGCCACCCCAAGCAGGGCTTGGTAATACGTTTTAACAAGCCCTGCTTGGGGTGGCGAATCTGATGGCCCCATTCCCTTGAACGGCTCTTTGCACTAGACACAGCCCGAGTCATTTAAATGTACTCCATGTTACACCCGCGCCGGCAATGCATAGGTTCCGGCCACTGGATTTTCATCTCCATCTAAGGAAAGCAGTGAATTGTGGGGTGATTGCCGTGTGGCCAAGATTAGTTTGGTGGAGGCAAAAGGGGTAGCATTGTGATCCCCTGCCGGTTTTGGAGTGGGCGTTATATCAGCTACAGTGCTACACGGAAGCAGTCATCATTTGGAAAGTGTGAGGTCCAAAGCCGCTCATATTTTGCGCCTGAGCCGCGGCCACGCCCTGCATACATTATTAAAGAGGCGTGTACTCCTGAAGCTTGCTTATAGCTGGAGAGTGGCGTCTGAAGTGGCGCCACGCCAAGAAAGTGAAACATCAGAAAATGTGTGTGAAGAGCAATATGAGAGGAAGAATGACGCGTCCCCCACCGTACTGGTAACAGCAGAAACAAGCATTTACAATGCAATGGTCTCGGCATTGGTAAAGTTAGAGCTATTGGCATTGCTCATGACATTATTTTTCTTTATGTTTCTGTTTTTAAAACATTTAAAGAAACGGCATTGTCATGAGCAATGCCAATAGCTCTAACTTTACCAATGCCGAGACCATTGCATTGTAAATGCTTTTTTCTCTGGCTCTGAGTGAAAGTCTCATGAAGAAAAATAAGTGCCAGTCCCAAAAAAATGAGTTCCTGTTAGCCCCACCTTCAACCCCCAGCTGAAATTAAGCACTGGTTCCCAGACAGTTGATGGCCCAGGCCCAGTCTGCAGCTCCACAAAATTACAATCCTAATGCCGTAAACCAGACTACATTTCTCCTGTCTCCCGACCACATCTATAGCTACTCATTTCCCTGACCAGGTCTGCAGCTCCCTATGCGGACTCTCACTACAGCGTCCGCTCCTCCCTACCAGTTTGCAGCTCCTTTCTGGTCTCCTACTCTGTCTACAGCTCCATTTCCCTTCTCCACCAGTCAACCTACGCCTTGACCTAGACTACTACCTGACCCAGTCAGCCGGCAACAACTGCTATTACCCATTCAGCTGCCGACTACCCACCACCTGGTCCCCGACTAGAGCTTTTTGCAGCCCTCATCCATTTTAATGTTCTTATTTTAACCTCCCCTTTCTGCTCACCTCCAGTAACTTTAATTGTTGCCGTCTCGTGACCAGAACCCGCCGTGGATGAGAGAAGATCTGCCTCACAAGCAGGTCAGAAGTCCCTGGAGGGTCTGATTCGTTCACGTGTTAGGTCGTAAGAGTGAAAACAAAGTCCCCTGTTGACAAGTGTAGTTTGGGACTGTGGCACCGAGCTGGCAGCGTGTGAGCGAGGCTCGCCTCTCCCTGTTAAGGCGTGTAAGGCGTGTCAGCCGTGCCAGCGCTGAGCGTGCCTGCTGCCTCCTCAGCACTGCCTGCTCCTGTGCCTGCCTGGACAGAGCAGCTCAGACGCAGCACGCGCTCCTCGCCTCCTCTCTGCCGTCCCTCAGTCACTCTGTCCGGGGAGCCCACGGGACTGAACTTCATCGCCGGCTGAGGGACCCCCAGCCTCTGTCGCTGTGAACCACCCCGGCGCGCCCGGCTGCCGAGCCCCGTGATGGAGGAGGCGGACCTGCTGCGGGAGCGGCTGCAGGCCATCACAGTAAGTGCTGCTCTTCGTGTCATTGTGCGGCGGGAAAGTTACTTGCCGTCCGGCACTCTGTGCCGGAGGCGGAGAGCCGGGACTGCTAATCCTCGCAGAGGGCAGGGGCGCACTTGAGGCGCCCATAGTCTGATCTAGATAGCGCCGTTCTCATGGCAGCTGGTGAACAGCAGAGCTAGTCGGAGGGGAGGGTGCGATACTAGTATAAAGCCACTGAGAGACTTTAAACAAGTCTATAGCTTTCATGAATGGCGAAGGGTTGCTTCTGCGTAAATGTAGGTTCGTACAATAGCGATTATACCAAGAATGTGATGTAAAGAACTGCCGGAAGGACGTCATTTTAAAAGCAAACATCTGAGCTGGATTCAAGTGTTGCCAAGAGCCACAACTAGGTCCACGTCTATATTGTTCTGCATCAGTGTGCTCTTATTTAGGCCGAGATGGGAAACAACGCATCCGAGATATATACTCGTTTGACCCGGATCACCCAGTGCGGCAAAGGCGAGAGAGACAGGTTCAACGAGCAAGGTGTCTGTTACTATGTGCAACAATTTAACATACATCCGCCGACGCTGCAATGAAGAGGAGATCAGGTGAGGGAGCAACGCCGGGACACCACCGCCTTTCTCCGAGGCACAGCAGAAAATGCCTCGGAGAAACGCCACGTCCTTTTCGGATTTGGGGGCGTGTTTTGCTGTTGTCTCCTCCCTGAGACTTCTCGCAAAAAACACGCCCCCCGATCCGAAAAGGACGGGGCTTCAACGGAGTGACTGGACCTCTTCTCCAGTGGCTGGCCAGCATTTAAGAGGCCAGCCAATGGAGAACAGGAGAGAAGAGGGGCGGGTGCAAGCCCCTCTTCTCAAAGTCACTCCAACTCATTAAATCTCGGAGCGAGACTGCGCAAGCGCAGCCTTTCGCAGCCGAGACCTAAAAAGCCACATTAAATAAAGTAAATAAATAAAATAACGTGGTCAAGTAGCACGATGGGTATTTAGTGTGGAAGTGACGTGTGGGATTTAGCAGCTACACTGCTTTCTTTGCTGAACACGGCACGCGGGGAGGAGAGAGAACGTGGCAAGGCACTTAATGAAAATAAATAAGCAAAATAAGGTGGGCACGCAACACAAAGCCAGGTTATGGATGTGGGGGAGGGGAGAACAAGGACACATGTGAGTAAGTATCAGCACAGCTTTCTTTTATTAACACGGTGCACGGGGAGAAGAGCGAAACCGGCTGAGCAAAGAAAAGCCATGCAAAAAGTACACTAACACAAAGGGGGGAGGGGGCGAGAGCAAAGGCAACAAGGACAACGGGTAGCGCTCGGACCAGATCATAGATATCCAAAACAAAAGCGGCAGCGGGCTAGCGAGCAAATGAGAGTTCGGTCAGCCGCCCGCAATGAGACGCGCGCCCTCCGTTTAAGTATATAAATATGAGAACAGATGTTTGAAGTTAAAATAGCGTGGGGCGGCGGGGGGGGGGGGGGGGGGGGGGGGTGGAGGTAGTGATTTAAAATTTAAAGTGCGACGCTTCAGTTAAAACAAGCATTGGCATAGCCAATAGGTCACGCCTTTGGAACCTTATAAGTGTTTAGCCAGAGCTATTGGCCTTGCCAATGTATTTAAGCTATGCTATAAAGCAGCATGTTGAAAAGTTATAATAAAAGAAGTGTTATAAGTATTTTTGTTACCTTATATGTAACCAATAATACATTATATAGAACTGAACGACCCTATTAAAAAAAGAATTGACATAAAAAATGTCTTCTAGTGTTCTTGTTCTTGCAATGCTTATTGAGAAAAAGTGGAATTAAAAGTATTCTTTTTTCTAATATTACAAGTACTTCTCCTCACCTGTTTGTAGCTTCCGGTGTCACGCTTTAGACATCAGTAAGACCAGTAACCTTTCCCATATGGTGGAAAAACGTATTCTCACAAGCGCAAATAGTTATGTTCACAATTGCAAAACCCTTTTGAAATTGGGAGAAAATGGTTTTGTGCTTTTAAATTGCCTCTTTTTTTTGCATTTTTATATAGCAAAAACTCTGACCCAAAGGTATTGGAGTTCTTTACACGAGCACTAGTTACATTGCACAAGTGCAGATTTATTTTTGGTAGGCAAGGGGAGATGAAGTGATTTGCCCAGAATAGATAGACACTACAATAGGCACACTGAAGTATACTTGATATTCACACAATAATGTACAAAGGCTAAGACCAGGGCCACTGGAATTATATGGCAGGGCTAAGTAAATTATGTGGCAGGAGAAGGCGAAATTACATCAACTCACCACAACTCAAACAGACTAGGTATGGAGATCGGTTGATAAAAACAAGACCTCAAACACACTTACAGTCACATATCTCAGCCTAAACAAAAACACGAACACACACCTACGGAGGTCAAACACAAATACCTGGAAACTAACACTCTTGAAGAGAGACAATTATACATACACGCACACACAAAAGGTTAGACAGGGAGACATTCTTATGGGCAGCCAGCCAGCCACATGGGTGCCACTACAGAGACAGTTGAGCACACAGCTATCGTATTATAATTGCTTTTATTCCAACGTTAAAAACACACACGCACGTGTTGCTAGAGATTTAGACAGGTTAGTCACGTTGAAAGCAGCTGTACAGAGATGTATACACACAGTTACACAGCACACACCCGTCTAACATCGTTCTCTGTAACCTGTGGTGTAATAGGTGCCCCCCACCACTCACACACACATACTGCCCGTGAACCACCAGATTGATAAGACAATTTGCTTTTCCAAACTGCTTAGGGTTGGGCCTGGGAGGGTCCAGCTGATGCAACATGGTGCATTACAGCACCTCTCTGAAATAGATTATATCAAAGGTGATTACTGACTCCGGAGAGTTTAACCCCAGGATTACCAGGCAGAGACAGGTGGGGGACAGGTGGGGGACGGGCAGCAAGATGAGGAGAGGTGTTTGTGTGTGTTGAAGGAAGGAAGAGGCAATACAGCAAGGTAGGGCTCGCAGAGCTGATAAAAAGAAGAAACAAGCATTGGAAATGCAATAGGTCTCGCATTTGTTGGAGCTGGAGCTATTGGTATTGTAAATGGCAATGTTTTGTACTTTGAAAAAGGTCTTTTGTTTGTTGGAGCTATTCACATTGTAAATGGCAATGTTTTTTATTTATCCTTAGGGTTTCATATAGCACGAACTTAACAGCCTCAGTTGTGAATTTCGATTCATTAAAGTTTTGTGAGCCCTGAAATTTGCACAAGTAAAGTGCTAACAGTATAAATATGGGCACTGTTTAATAAACAAAGCCACTGCAATACAAGAGCAAAGGTGACCGAGTGACTGCTTCTGGGTTGACGGAGTTGCTTACACTCACTGGCCGTTAAAGCTAGCTAGCCCTCTACTATGAGTTTATCAAACTTAATGCTATGTTTTCTAATGTTATGTTATGCTATGCAATGCTATGTTTTGTTTTGTTATGCTATGCTATGTTTTGTGTATGCTATGTTTTGTTATGCTAGGTTTTGTTGTGTTTTGCTATGCTGTTTTGTTTTGCTATGCTATGTTTTGTTATGCTATGCTATGCTTTGTTTTGTTGTGTTTTGTTATGCTATGCTATGTTTTGTTGTGTGTTGCTATGCTATGTTTTGTTATGTTATGCTATGATATGTTTTATGCTGTTTTCTTGTGTTTTGTTATGCTATGTTTGTTTTGTTATGCTATGCTATATTTTGTTTAGTTATGCTATGCTATGTTTTGTTGTGTTTTGTTATGTTATGCTATGTTTTGTTATGCTATGCTACGTTGTGTTTTGTTATGCTATGCTATGTTTTGTTCTGTTATGCTATGTTTTGTTTGTGTTTTGTTATGCTATACTATGTTTTGTTATGCTATGTTTTGTTTTATTATGCTATGCTATGTTTTGTGTTTTGTCATGTTATGCTACGTTTTGTTATGCTATGCTATGTTTTGCTATGCTATGCTTTGTTTTGTTATGCTATGCTATGTTTTGTTATGCTATGCTATGTTTTGTTATGCTATGCTATGTTTTGTTGTGCTCTGCTATGTTTTGTTGTGCTCTGCTATGCTGTGTTTTGTTATGTTATGCTATGATGTTTTGTTTTGTTTTGTTATGCTATGCTTTGTTATGCTATGCTATGTTTTGCTGTGTTTTGTTATGCTATGCTATGCTATGTTATGCTATGTTGTGTTTTGTTATGCTATGCTATGTTTTCTTATGCTATGCTGTTTTGCTGTGTTTTGCTATGCTGTGCTTTGTTTTGTTATGCTATGTTTAGTTGTGTTTTGTTATCCTATGCTGTTTTGTTTTGTTATGCTTTGTTATGCTATGCTATGTTTTGTTTTGATATTTTTTGTTGCTATGCTATTTTTTGTTGTGTTTTGTTATGCTATACTATGTTTTGTTATGCTATGCTTTGTTGTGTTTTGCTATGCTATGCTTTGTTTTGTTATGCTATGCTTTGTTTTGGTATGCTATGCTTTGTTTTGTTATGCTATACTATGTTATATTATGCTATACTATGTTATGTTTTGTTATGCTATGTTATGATTTGTTATGTTATGTTAGGCTAGGCTAGGCTATGTTTGTTTTGTTATGCTATATTTTGTTTAGTTATGCTATGCTACGTTGTGTTTTGTTATGCTATGTTTTGTTATGCTATGTTTTGTTGTGTTTTGTTATGCTATACTATGTTTTGTTATGCTATGTTTTGTTTTGTTATGCTATGTTTTGTCATGTTATGTTATGCTACGTTTTGTTATGCTATGTTTTGCTATGCTATGTTTTGTTATGCTATGCTATGTTTTGTTATGCTATGCTATGTTTTGTTATGCTCTGCTATGTTTTGTTGTGTTTTGCTATGCTGTGTTTTGTTATGTTATGCTACGATGTTTTGTTTGGTTGTGTTTTGTTATGCTATGCTTTGTTTTGTTATGCTATGCTATGTTGTGTTTTGTTATGCTATGCTATGTTTTCTTATGCTATGCTATGTTTTCTTATGCTATGCTATGTTTTGTGATGCTATGCTATGCTTTGTTTTGTTATGCTATGCTTTGTTTTGTTATGCTATACTATGTTACATTATGCTATACTATGTTATGTTTTGTTATGCTATGTTATGATTTGTTATGTTAGGCTAGGCTATGTTTGTTTTGTTATGCTATGCTATATTTAGTTTAGTTATGCTATGCTATGTTGTGTTGTGTTTTGTTATGTTATGCTAGGTTTTGCTATGCTACATTGTGTTTTGTTATGCTATGCTATGTTTTGTTTTGCTATGTTTTGTTGTGTTTTGTTATGCTATACTAGGTTTTGTTATGCTATGTTTTGTTTTGTTATGCTTTGCTATGTTTTGTCATGTTATGCTACGTTTTGTTATGCTATGCTATGTTTTGCTATGCTATGCTATGTTTTGTTATGCTATGCTTTGTTTTGTTATGCTATGCTATGTTTTGTTGTGTTTTGTTATGCTATGCTATGTTTTGTTATGCTCTGCTATGTTTTGTTGTGTTTTGCCATGCTGTGTTTTGTTATGTTATGCTATGATGTTTTGTTGTGTTTTGTTATGCTATGCTTTGTTATGCTATGCTATGTTTTGTTGTGTTTTGTTATGCTATGCTATGTTTTGTTATGCTATGCTATGTTGTGTTTTGTTATGCTATGCTATGTTTTCTTTTGCTATGCTGTTTTGTTGCGTTTTGCTGTGCTTTGTTTTGTTATGCTATGTTGTGTTTTGTTATGCTATGCTATGTTTTGTTATGCTTTGTTATGCTATGCTATGTTTTGTTTTGATATTTTTTGTTGCTATGCTATTTTTTGTTGTGTTTTGTAGTGCTATACTATGTTTTGTTATGCTATGCTTTGTTGTGTTTTGCTATGCTATGCTTTGTTTTGTTATGCTATGCTATGTTTTGTTGTGTTTTGTTATGCTATGCTTTGTTATGCTATGCTTTTTGTTATGCTATACTATGTTATATTATGCTATACTATGTTATGTTTTGTTATGCTATGTTATGATTTGTTATGTTATGTTAGGCTAGGCTATGTTTGTTTTGTTATGCTATGCTATATTTTGTTTAGTTATGCTATGCTATGTTTTTTTGTGTTTTGTTATGGTATGCTATGTTTTGTTATGCTATGCTACGTTGTGTTTTGTTATGCTATGTTTTGTTTTGTTATGATATGTTTTGTTTTGTTATGATATGTTTTGATGTGTTTTGTTATGCTATACTATGTTTTGTTATGCTATGTTTTGTTTTGTTATGCTATGCTAAGTTTTGTGTTTTGTCATGTTATGCTACGTTTTGTTATGCTATGCTATGTTTTGCTATGCTATGCTTTGTTTTGTTATGCTATGCTTTGTTTTGTTATGCTATGCTATGTTTTGTTATGCTATGCTATGTTTTGTTATGCTATGCTATGTTTTGTTATGCTATGTTGTGTTTTGTTATGCTATGCTATGTTTTGTTATGCTCTGCTATGTTTTGTTGTGTTTTGCTATGCTGTGTTTTGTTATGTTATGCTATGATGTTTTGTTGTGTTTTGTTATGCTATGCTTTGTTATGCTATGCTATGTTTTGTTGTGTTATGCTATGCTATGTTTTGTTATGCTATGATGTGTTTTGTTATGCTATGCTATGTTTTGTTATGCTATGCTATGTTTTGTTGTGTTTTGGTATGCTATGTTTTGTTATGCTATGTTTTGTTTTGCTATGCAATGCTTTGTTATGCTATGGTATGTTTTGTTGTGTTTTGTTATGCTATACTATGTTTTGTTATATGTTTTATGTTTTCTTATGCTATGCTATGTTTTATTTCGTTATGCTATGCTATGTTATTTTTTGTTATGCTATGCTATGTTTTGTTATGCTTTGTTATGCTATGCTATGTTTTGTTTAGATATTTTTTGTTGCTATGCTAGGTTTTGTTGTGTTTTGTTATGCTATGCTATGTTTGGTTATGCTCTGCTATGTTTTGTTGTGTTTTGCTATGCTGTGTTTTGTTAAGTTATGCTATGCTTTGTTATGCTATGTTTTGTTTTGTTGTGTTTTGTTATGCTATGCTTTGTTATGCTATGTTTTGTTGTGTTTTGTTATGCTATGCTATGTTTTGCTATGCTATGCTATGTTGTGTTGTGTTTTGTTATGCTATGCTATGTTTTCTTATGCTATGCTGTTTTGTTGTGTTTTGCTATGCTGTGCTTTGTTTTGTTATGCTATGCTTTGTTGTGTTTTGTTATGCTATGCTATGTTTTGTTATGCTATGCTATTTTGTGTTTTGTTATGCTATGCTTTCTTATGCTATGCTGTTTTGTTGTGTTTTGCTATGCTGTGCTTTGTTTTGTTATGCTATGTTTTGTTGTGTTTTGTTATGCTATGCTATGTTTTGTTTTGTTATGCTATGCTATGTTTTGTTGTGTTTTGGTCTGCTATGTTTTGTTATGCTATGTTTTGTTTTGCTATGCTTTGTTATGCTATGGTATGTTTTGTTGTGTTTTGTTATGCTATACTATGTTTTGTTATGCTATGTTTTGTGTTTTCTTATGCTATGCTAGGTTTTATTTTGTTATGCTATGCTATGCTATTTTTTGTTATGCTATGCTATGTTTTGTTATGCTATGCTATGCTTTGTTATGCTATGTTTTGTTTTGATATTTGTTGTTGCTATGCTATTTTTTGGTGTGTTTTGTTATGCTATGTTTTGTTTTGTTATGCTATGCTATGTTTTGTGTTTTGTCTTGTTATGCTGTGCTATGTTTTGCTATGCTATGTTTTGTTGTGTTTTGTTATGCTATGCTATGTTTTGTTATGCTCTGCTATGTTTTGTTATGCTCTGCTATGCTGTGTTTCGTTATGTTATGGTGTTTTGTTATGCTATGCTTTGTTATGCTATTTTGTTGTGTTTTGTTATGCTATGCTATGTTTTGTTATGCTATGCTATGTTGTGTTTTGTTATGCTATGCTATGCTATGTTTTCTTATGCTATGCTGTTTTATTGTGTTTTGCTATGCTGTGCTTTGTTTTGTTATGCTATGTTTTGTTGTGTTTTGTTATGCTATGCTGTGTTTTGTTTTGTTATGCTATGCTAGGTTTTGTTGTGTTTTGGTATGCTATGTTTTGTTATGCAATGTTTTGTTTTGCTATGCTATGCTTTGTTATGCTATGGTATGTTTTGTTGTGTTTTGTTATGCTATACTATGTTTTGTTATGCTATGTTTTGTGTTTTCTTATGCTATGCTATGTTTTATTTTGTTATGCTATTTTTTGTTATGCTATGCTATGTTTTGTTATGCTATGCTATGCTATGTTTTGTTTTGCTTTGTTATGCTATGCTTTGATATTTTTTGTTGCTATGCTATTTTTTGTTGTGTTTTGTTATGCTATACTATGTTTTGTTATGCTATGCTTCGTTGTGTTTTGCTATGCTATGCTTTGTTTTGTTATGCTATGCTATGTTTTGTGATGCTATGCTATGTTTTGTTGTGTTTTGTTATGCTATGCTTTGTTTTGTTATGCTATACTATGTTATATTATGCTATACTATGTTATGTTATGTTTTGTTATGTTAGGCTAGGCTATGTTTTGTTATGTTATGTTAAGTTATGGTATGCTATGCAATGGTATGCAACGCTAGGCTATGTTTTATTATGTCAAAGGCAAAGCTGGCTGACATTGTGTATCCTCTTGAGTGCATACGTGAATGAGAACGAGTCAGGAGAGAAAACGAAAAGTTTCTTACCTGTCGGTGTAGTTTTGCAGCTTGAAGATCTTTCTGGATTCACTATGCTGTGCATTATTCCGCGATCTTGTGGTTGGGTCCGGATTCGTAGTCTTTCCTTTGTTTTTTTGTTTTTTGTAGCCCAGGTGGGCGTCGACGTCCACCATTTGGTGCACCTCCCGTGACGTCGTCGTGCTTCCTGCGGAAGTCCCACCTTTGGGGCGCCATCTTCGGGTTCTTTTTTCCCTGTTTTTTTTTTTTTTTTTTTTAACCCTAGGCGATTGATTAATCCTTTTGTCCATATTTCTGTACGTATCCACTTTTTTGATCCTATCCATTTCACCCCCTCTTCCTCCAGCCTCATCTTCCTGGCGGAGGTGGGTGGGTTCGCTAGTGAATCCAGAAAGATCTTCAAGCTGCAAAACTACACCGACAGGTAAGAAACTTTTCGTTTTGCAGCGTGAATCTTTCTGGATTCACTATGCTGTGCATAGATTTTGTAGCGGTTTTCCTATTTTTGTGGTGGCTGGGTGGAAGATGATCGCTGGTCGTTGAAAATGTGTTGTAGCACCTTCTGTCCGACCTGTGCTTCCTTATTCATTTGAATGTCCACGCAGTAGTGCTTTGTGAACGTGTGCACAGATGCCCAAGTTGCTGCGAGACAAATGTCTTGGATGGGCGTGTTTGCCAGGAAGGCAACTGTGGCCCCCTTCTTCCTTGTGGAGTGAGCTTGTGGCCCCTCCGTTAGCTCCTGTCCAGCCTGTTTGTGACAGAATTGGATAGAGAGGGCAATCCACCTAGCGATGGTGCCCTTGGTCACTGGTCTACCCATGAAGCTAGTAGCAAAGGACACAAACAGCTGCTTCGACTTCCTGAGTTCTTTGGTTCTTTCAATGTAGTGCATCACCGCTCTTCTGGCATCGAGGGTGTGCAGGGCCTTTTCTGCATTTGTAGTCGGGTTTTGGAAGAAACTCGGTATCTGTATACTCTGATTCATGTGAAACGCCGACACTACCTTGGGCATGAAGTGTGGGTCCGTCCTCAGGACTACCCTCTCCTTGTGAATTTGAATGTAGGGCTCCTGTAGCGTTAGTGCTTGAAGCTCGCTCACTCTGCGTAGTGAGGTTATGGCCACTAGAAAGGCAGTCTTCATCGTCAACATTTGTAGATTGGCCTTGTGAATGGGTTCAAACGGCGCCTTCATGAGCTCCGTCAGAACCACGTTTAAATTCCATGCCGGCGGCGGCAACCTTTTCGGGGGTGCCATTCTTTTGGCTCCCTCCATGAATCTCTTCACCACCTGCGAGCTGAAGAAACTTCCACCCTTCTCACCTCTGGTGTAGGCAACGATCGCTGCTAGGTGCACCCTTAGGGAGCTCGAGCAGAGGTTACTCTTTAGAAGGTGTGTGAGGTACCTCAGCACCGTTGAGTCTCTTGTCATTCTGTTGTGCAGGCCCTTCTTCCTGCACCACACCGTGAATCTCTTCCACTTTGCGCTGTAGCACTTTCTTGTAGTAGGTTTCCTTGCCTCCCGTAGCACTCGCATAGTGCTCTGAGGTAACCTTAGGTGTGCGAACTCTAGGTCTTCAGGAGCCATGCTGCTAGGTTGAGGGTCTCTGGCTCTGGGTGCAGGACCTCCCCGTTTTGCATTGAGAGCAGGTCTTTTCTTCGCTCGAACCTGTACGGATTGCCTTGCGCCATTTCTTGAATCTGTGAGAACCATGTCTGCCTCGCCCACTGTGGGGCCACCAGGATCAGAGTCATGTTGCTGGTTCTGCACTTGTCGAGCACTCTGTGCAACAGGGGTATCGGTGGAAAGGCGTAGGCAAATGTCCTCGACCAGCTTATCCATAGGGCATTTCCCTTGGATTGCTGATCTGGTTGCCTGGACGCGAAGCTTTGGCATTTTGCATTGTGGCGTGTTGCAAAAAGGTCTATTGTGGGAGTCCCCCATCTCCGGAAGAGTTTCTCCGTTTCCTGGCCATTGAGCTCCCACTCGTGCGATGCTGAGGTCTGCCTGCTCAGCCAGTCTGCCTCCACATTGTCCTTCCCCGGTAGGTGAATTGCCAGTAGATCTATCCTGAGAGGTATGGCCCATCTCCAAATCTCCTGAGCTAGGGATGAGAGGGGAAACGACTGTGTCCCCCCTTGTTTGTTGATGTAGAACATCGCCGTGGTGTTGTCTGTCTGCACCAACACCCTCTGCCCGCACAGGTGTCTCTGGAATGCCTTCAGGGCTAGCAGTATTGTTTTCAACTCGAGGTAGTTGATGTGGCGGACCGCGTCTGCCGGAGCCCATAGACCCCTCACTCTGAGGTTGTCCATGTGCGCTCCCCATCCCATCTGCGATGCGTCCGTGGTAATGGTCACTGTTGGGCTTGGTGGTGTCAGGCTTCTCCCTGTTGTTATGTTGTCTCTGTTCCACCAAGTTATCTCCTCCTGCACTGCGTGCGTAACAACCACTAGATCCTCCCAACTTCCGTTTGCTTGTGACCATTGCTGTTGCAGCCATTCCTGGAATGGTCTCATGTGCAGGCGTACATTCGGCACCAGCTGGATACAGGACGCCATCATCCCCATCATCTTGCTCACCGCCCTCACTGTCAGAGCTCGCCCCTTCTGGTAGAGCTGCGTCTCCTTCAGTAGGGCATCTGTCCTCCTGTCGCTGGGCACTACTGTACTGTTGAGGGAGTTGATCTGTGCCCCCAGGAAAATCTTTACCTGCTCCGGTTCCAGCGATGATTTTCCCCAGTGGATGGAAAATCCCAGATTTGTGAGGGTGTCCGTTACGCGTTTTGCGTGCCTCTCGCACTTCTCGCGTGAGTTTGCCTTGACCAGCCAGTCGTCCAAGTAGGGGTATACGTGTATGCCCTGCTTTCGTAGGTGTGCCGCTACCGCCGACAGGCATTTTGTAAAGACCCTTGGCGCTGATTTTAATCCGAAGGCCAGGGTTGTGAACTGGTAGTGTTCCTGTTCGATGTTGAATCTTAGAAGGCCCTTGTGCCTTCTGTTTATTGGGATGTGAAGGTAGGCATCCTTGAGGTCCACGGTGACCATGAAGTCCCCTTCTCTTATCTGTGGCAGTACCTCCTGCAGTGAAGTCATTTTGAACCTTTGTGTTTTGACGAACTTGTTTAGGTACCGGAGGTCCAGTATGGGTCTGAGGTCTCCGTCTACCTTCGGAACCACGAAGTAGTTTGAGTAGACCCCTTTGTTGCGTTCCCTGAACGGCACTGTCTCTATGGCTCCCTTTTGCAGGAGTTTCCGTGTTTCTTCTCTGAGTATTGCCAGTTCTTGGGCCGATCTCTGTCTTCCCTTCGGCTTTCTGTTTGGAGGTCTTTTCTCCAAGTCTACGCAGTATCCGTACTGCACGATGTTCTGTATCCACTTGTCTGTGGTTATGCGCCGCCACTCCTGAAGGTAGAACCTCAGCCTTCCGCCTACCGGTGACGTATGCTCGTAGGCTCTTGGATCTTCTCTTCCCCCTGATGACACCTTTTTGCGCCTCACCCTTGGGGGCCTGACGAGGGTGGGCGTCTTCTTGCGTGCTGAGTCACTTCGAGGAGGGCTGATCGCCCCCTCTCCTCCTTTGGCCACGTCCGTTCCCTCTCCCTCGAAAGGACTGGCCCCGAGGTTGATATTGCCAGCTTTGCTTCTGCTGACTTTGTCCGTGACCTTCGCCCTGCTGACCTTGTTGGAACGCCTGGTGCGACGTCCCCTGTTGGCTTCCACCCCTACCGTAGGGTCTCCTCGAGGGATTTCCTCGTCTCATTCCCCTCAGCTGCAGGGCCCCCATGGACCTCGCTGTCTCGTTCTCCTTCTTGAGCTGGGTGAGCTTCTCGTCCACCGTTGCTCCGAACAGTGTCTCTCCGTTGAAGGGAGTGCCCAGGATGTTGTTCTGCACTTCCGGTTTGAATCCCGAGATTCTTAGCCATGCATGCCTCCTTTCTGTGACCCCTATGGCCATGAGTCTTGCTGAAGTCTCTGCCCCATCCAACGCCGTCTTTATACAGGAGTTGGCGATGTTCTTGCCTTCATCTACCAGGTGAGAGGCTCTCTGGCGGTATTCTTCGGGGAGGTGCTTTACTAGCTCCCCCATTTCATCCCAGTGTTGGTACTGGTGTCTATTTAGGAGTGCATTTGAATTCGCCATGCGCCAGTGCATTGCGGCGTTCCTCTCGACCTTTCTGCCTGTGAGGTCGATTCTCCTGCTCTCTTTATCTGGAGGTGGGCCCGAGGTTGCTGGCACGTTGGCCCTTCTCCTGGCCGTGGAGGCAATGATGGAGTCTGCGGTGACGCTACCCTTGATGTAAGGTGGGTCCAGGGAGGAGTGTTTATACTTTTTCTCTGTCCTGGGCGTGATCGACCGACAGGTGGCAGGCTCCTTGAAGGCTTCTCTCCCCTGGTTCATCACGCTTTGTAGCATGGGGAGGAACTGGCTCCTAGTCTGGATGGGGAGCAGTGTTTCGACGAGAAAATCTGCTTTCGGCCTCTCCTCGTCGAGCTTGACGCCGAAGGCCATTGCTGCGCTCTTCACCACCATATTGTACACCCCGATGTCGTCTGGTGGCGAAGGCCTCGAGGGGTACGTGTCCACGGCCTCCTCCGGGTTTTCGGTGTCGAGATCTTGCCATTCGACGTCGTTGCCGGTAGATGTCGCCGATTCGAAGAACGATTGTTGGTCTTCTTCCTCGGCTTCTTCCTCATAATAGGGCTCCTCTTCCTCTTCGAGGTCCCTTGTCAGCCCTTCGGCGTCGAACTCCTCCTCGACTTCGACGACGTCCGCCGATGAAACCGTTGGAATCTTGAATTCCTTCATCCTGGCGTCGAACTCCTTCTTCCTTTGAAGGATGTTCTCCATTTCGGCCTCGAGCCGCCTCTTCTTTTTCTCCATTTCGGAGATGCTTTCGGCGTCGACCGCGGGCCTTTTCGATGAAACTTGCGTCGACGTCGAACGTTCTTTCTGCGTCGATCGGCCCGTTTCATGGGATGATTTCGACGACCCTTGCCTTTCGGCGTCTTTCTGCGCCAGGGAGTCCTTTTGTAAGGATCCGCTGGGCCTTTTGTCCGAAGTTCCCCCTTTGGACGTCGAAGTTTTCGGCGCCGGGGCTCCCTTCGTGGACCTTGACTCAGTTTTTCTCGAGTCACCCTCGTGTTTTCGAGGTGTTTTTTGATTTGCGCTCGACGATTCTCTTACCTCGTCTTCTTTCTTCTTGTCGGTCTCTACGACCGTGAAGTTTTCGGCTGCCTCGGCGACGTTGTCCTCGTCGTCCGTGTCGAGGCCCAGCGCGTAGAGTGTCGGGGGTTTTCCTTGGCCCTCCATGTTGGCGTTGGCTCTCCTCTGCCTCTCTCTCACCCTGAGTGTCTTCGGCGCGAAGACTGAGCAGGCGTTGCAGTCGATACTCTGATGATCCACCGGTAGGCAGAGGTTGCAGACCGGATGCAGGTCTTTCTGCGCGAACTTGTGGTGGCAGTTTGGGCAGAACTTGAATGGCGTCTTGTCCATTTCGCTCAGGGTCTCTGAGCGTGCATTCTCCAAGGTTGTCGAAGAAAAAGGCTCGCTGGTCTTCTTTCTTCGCGTTCCTGTCGAAATCTGTTCTTTCCTGATGTCTTCTCTTGATTCTATCGATGAAACTCGCTTTTCTTCCTTCTTCCTCCGAGTGAACTTCTGGAGCTTCCCGATGACGATCCAGACCCAACGGCGGAAAAAAGAATCTGAAGATGGCGCCCCAAAGGTGGGACTTCCGCAGGAAGCACGACGACGTCACGGGAGGTGCACCAAATGGTGGACGTCGACGCCCACCTGGGCTACAAAAAAAAAAAAAAAAAAAAAAACAAAGGAAAGACTACGAATCCGGACCCAACCACAAGATCGCGGAATAATGCACAGCATAGTGAATCCAGAAAGATTCACGCTGCAAAACAGAGGAAATAAGATGCAGTTTTCAGAGAATGAGATTTGAGAGGAACAGGGAGGCATTCGGCGTGAGGGAACGGATCAGAACGCTGTGCAAAAGTGCCATGTGTAAGGATTAGGCTATGCTATGTAATATGTAACTTCGGGCACTAGAGTGTTGCTGCAACTGAAAGAGAAAGGAGTGACGGGAGAGGAACAGAGCAGCAAGCGACGAACATAGGGGGTGACAGATCATAGGGGAAAGGTAAAAGAATAGAGACTAGAAGGGACTAGGCAATTGTCAGGAAACTGTACAGAAGACACTACACAGGAGAGTATGAAAGCGTAGACAGTAGGACAGCGGGGAAGGAGAAACAGCAGGAAAGGGAAGAGAGAAGGACCAAAGGACATACAAGAGGGAGAACGAGCAGGAAAGGGAGGCGAGAATGGCTAGAGGACATGGGGGGGGGGGGGGGGGGGGGGAGAGAAATGCAGTTGTGTAAACACAGAAGTATTCCACACATTAATGTCGGTATGTTTAACGCATATCAAAGAACTTGGCTGGTAGAGGGCCTGGTGCTGACAGACCTGTTACCCGCTTTTACATAACACAAAATTAGAACATTTCCTGCAAGTGAAGTAAACTAAAGTAATTAAAAACATTGCGTTTGCGATCAAACATCAAAGCAGCGAAAGTGAAAGTAATGGAGCAGTGCATCAAAGGGCTGGGTGAGAAGGGAGGGGGGAATGCAAGGGTCAAAGCGGCTAAACGAGCAGAGCATCAAAGGGCTGGGTGAGAAGGGAGGGGGGAATGCAATGAGTAGAGGAGCAGCTGTGCACGTGCATGTGATCGTGCACTCAAGGTTTAGGCCAGCCAAAAGACTGTGGGTAGCACTTTGAAAATCCCACATATAAAATGTCTCTTCGAGCCTTTGGCTCGCGAGACCTAAAAAATCAAGAGCGGGCAGTGATGACAAGCACAATATCTGATGCCAGGCGAAGGGGGTCAGAAGGCTGCAGTCAGGTTTCACGCGCCAAGGAGGGGCGCAGAGCTCTTCCAATCCATAATGTGTTCACCTCAAAGGGGCGATATTTACTGTAACCTTTGGAGAACCGGCTTCGCCCCCTCCTCCCTCAGTGTGATCTACACACAAACACCTTTATGTGGGGTGTGGGTTTGTGCGTGTGTGGGGGTATCTGTTCTCATATGGATACCAGTGAAAGGCAAGAGGACAGAAGGGAAATACAATAGGAGACAGGAGCAAGGGCAGAGAGCGGGCGAGGAGACATGGACGAGAAGAGAAGAGGAAGGGAATGTTGGAAACATGAGGAGAGAGACAGGGAACGAAGTAAGGGTGATGCGGCATAGGAGGGAGAATGAGAACAAGCATTTGCAATGCAATAGGTCTCGCATTTCATAAAGTTAGAGTTGCTGGCATTGAAAATACAAATTGTTCTACTTTTTTATTTGCAGAGGTGTTTATATTTGGATAGCGTTATTGCCATTGGTATGACCTTGCCGTGCTGGTGAACGAGTCAATGGGAAATAGGTTATAAAGGAGAGGAGATAGTAAAATGGTGCATAAAAAAAAATGTACCAACATTCGGGAAAAAGCAAACACTTATAGGGAATGCAAGATCAAGTAAAGGATGTGAAATGTAAGCAGGAACAACATGGCTGCCACTGGTCTCGCAGACTGCAGTGACGTACCGTTGGCAATGGAAAGGCACAGGGAGATGCAGCTCCGAAGCTGCAATTAAAATATGAAGTGCCAAGTCTCTTATGGGTTCATAGTGCTATTTTACAAATTTTGGGGCCAAATTTGTGGTGTTCATTTTGGAGCCCTAGTTTAATTCCTTTGCAGCCAAAAGGGCCACATCAAAGATGATGACATAAGCTGGTGGACCCAGACAAATTAGGCTATGTTACACAGTTAGGGATAACACCAAACAAGTGGTCTATCCCATAAACGCCACTCCTAGACTTAGGGGCAAAGAGGTGCTTCTCTCACTCAATGCAAAAAGGCACTTCATCAACTGGAGTGGGGGTTTCTGCACTGGACTATGAAAGCATTTGTGTTTTGCACTAGACACAAAGATGATATGGCCATGTTATACAGGCCCTGAAGCAAGAATGAGGATTAATGGACAGGTGGCACAAGTAGTTAATATACATAGGAGGGAGAGGCAGGGTTTCCACTTCTTCCTCCTATACTGTTTTCGCAGAGATTATAACTCCAGGCTTAAAGAAAATCTAATAACCTCATTATCAATGGGAAGTGACCAGGACCAGATAATTATAAATTAACTATGTTCACTGATGATGTACTGATTACGGCAACTTATCCAATAAACTCAATCCCAGCGCTCCTTAGACAACTAGATCAAAACAAAATGGATTCGAAATTAATATGACAAAGTTAGAGGCATTAAATCTAATTGTTTCCATCACCACCCTTGAGATTTTGAAAACCACTACACCGTTTAGATGGAAGGAGTAATCAAGCAAATAATTGGAAATAAGATGAAAATCGGCGGGGAACTATTTTGTCTTAGTAAAATTACAAGAAAGAATTTACTAGGTGGCACAGCCTTCAAACATCATGGAGTGAATGTATAGCTCCAGTCAAATGGACAGTTTTGCGTAAGGTGCTTTTTTATGGCAGCACTCAAAAATAGAAAAAAACATGTATGTTGTTCACTGGAAGAGGTAAAAACCTTAGGGTAGCCCATTTTAAATCGTCCAACATCCAAATTGTGCTGGGGTGGAAGTTCAGGATCTTTTGACACAGTGTAAGCTGCACAACTTAGCTACATGTCAGACTGGTGAAAAGCGGAATCTGAGAAACAAATGATGTCACATAGACCACATTATGGCAGGTGTGCTCACTATGGATCGCAATAGGTCTCGCATTTGCGAGATTTTAAGCTATTGACATTATAAATGACAATGCCTTTTATTTATGTTTTAAAAACCAACAGATAAGTAGAAAGCATTGCCCTTTAAAATGCCAATAGCTTAAACTCTGTGTAATGCGAGACCTATTGCATTGTAAATGCTTGTTTTTGTCATTTTTGTATAGTGCAAACTCGACCAGAGGGTATTGGAGGGCTTTACATGAGCACCAGTTACATTACTAAAGGACACATTCATTTTCATTAGACACTGGGAGATTAAGCGATTTGTCCAGAATCCCAGGATGTTGAGCCGACCCCGAAACTCGAACTTGGTTCCCCACCTTCAAAGTCGGCGGCCCTGGCTGTTACGCCACAGCAGTAGCACGTGATGATGGTGGACGCCGTGCATCAGCCTTGCCCTTCTTAATACTCTGAAAATAGTTTCCCTCCACGAAGTTCTTTGGAGAGCTGTGCCACCAACATAGTATCAATCGCCACCTTTGCACCATAACCCCAACTGAACATTGGTGCTTCCGCTTCTCATCCTGAGGTTTTGCGTAGCTGCAGATTTTGTACTTAAGCTCGCTAAGCCATTGCCTACAAGTGTCCCTTGTCAGCACAGTTTATTTAGCAGGAGACACACTTTCCTGTGTGTACCACTCTGCCTACTCAGAAGGCAATAAAGAATGTGGAGTGCATCAGCCATCAAACGTTTCACCTACACATGCATCACATCATTCGTAACAGCTCCTCAAGCACTTCACCGGCTCCCTGTGACTAAGTGTTCATCCTCTAAAGCACTATGCATTGCCCACAGGGAGATTCATGAACCTGAACCACAAATGTTCTGTGATACATAAAAAATTAGAACCCCCACGTAATGCCTCTCCCTTAAAAGGATGCACATTGGTGGAACTTTGTACTCTGTGCAGGGAGCAAAATTCTGGAACGTTTTCCTTAGAAAGATAAGACACACTCCAGACCATCTGTAATTCATGACGGCAGTAAGGACCTGGCTGTTCCCTAATAGAGGACCTCACTAAAACCACAGTAATTCACTTCCATATGAGCATACAGAAATAAGGCTCTTAGTCATTTTTTCTCGACTCCTTGGGAAAGCACACCAGCCAAATTGCAACGCAATTAATGAACCCTCTGTTCAGCATACGTGAAAATAAAACCCTGGCTTCCTACTGTAAAACATACACTCTACAAACCAAACTCAACAATGGTATGTATATAAGCGTCTATCTCTCAGTCTTAGTCGCTTCATTCTACTATTCAGTGTTGCTACATATATATCACGTCAGGACAGGAGCACCCCTGCATATTACCACTGCTGACACCAATGTTCTTTCCTCTTAGGCTACTCTATTAACCCAAAATCTCCCAACCAAGACAACCCAACACAAGAACATGCCACCTGTCTCCCGAGAATCACTTGGTGTGCAGCTGCCATTAGAATGACAGGAAGTTGCCCTTGTAAAGTAGCGACTGGCAGGAGGTGATGTGTCCGTGTGCAGTGACTGCTGGGCCAGGAGGGGTGGAAGCAACATAAGGGCAGGGACAAAAGCTCAGCAACACGGGCTCTCCCCTCCCCAAACATTAAACAAAGCCCAATGCGTCTGTCACTGCTCATCATGCAAAGGGCTGACTTACCGGGCAGTAAACTGACACTATGGGGAGCCGGGGAGTCAGCTAACAGATGGGACCACAATGTGTGTCAGCCTGCAATGTTTAAGTGCTGCGTTTGTGTCCGAGGGTGGTAGGAGTGCGAAAGTTCTACTAACCCAAAAGCTTCCAACCAAGACAACCCAACGCAAGAAAATGCCACCTGTCAGCTGAGAATCACTTGGTGCGCTGCAGTCATTAAAATTACAGGATGTTGCCAGTGTAAAGTGGCGACTGGCAGGAGGTGATGTGTGTGCGCGCAAGGGGGCCCGAATGGGTGGAAGCAACTGTAGGAACAAAAGTACAGCAACACGGGCTCTCCTCTCCCCAAGCAGCAAACAAAGCCCAGTGCCTCTGCCACTGCTTTCCTTCAAGCCAGTTTGGATTGTGCAAGTTGCATCTTCCGTAGACATGCTCTGTGGTGGGGGAGGGGGAGGAGCGTTGAAGCAAGCTAAAGGCACTCAGAGCTGCCATAAAGTGCATGCAAAGTAAAACAAGACGCGTGGCCGCGAGGGTAGTCTTCACTTTTTCAAGCACTGCACTCGTGCTTGTGGTGCTCCCGCAAGGTGGATTCCGCCACAAGTGCAGTGCTTGAAAAAGTGAAGAACGTCGGCTAAAGGCCCTCCTATGAAGCGCATGTGCGCTGCGTAGGCGAGACCTAAAAATGAATGAAGTGAAGGAGTATGACTGGGGATAGAGAAAAGAGGGGAAACGACGGAATGCATTGGAATAGGGGTCGCGGGGCAGTGCAAAGGAGAGAATATAGAATAGACAAGGGATTGCGGGGTGGGAGCTAAATGCGGCAATACGAATTTTAACTTTATCCATCCAGCGCGTCATTCCGCAGTGTTGTTCCCTTTAAGTGAATCAGAAAAACAGGGGGTAAGAAGAGAACACGTAAAATATCAGAGAAGAGGCATCAGTTCGATAGGGAGGAGAGGCTATGGGTGGAAACCGAGAGAGGAAAGGCAGGCGGGGAGCGCGAATTGTCAGAGGAAAGTCAAAGAAGCGAAAGAGAGTATGTGAAAAGGACGGGGGTGTGAAGGGAGGCTGCGCGGAGGAAGGAGGGAAGCAGAGACGGGGAGAAAGAGAGAAGAAAGCTGAACAGGGAGGGTTTAGGATAAAAGAGAGGAGGAGTAGGGAGAAAAGGACGAGAAGCTGCGGGGGTGGGAGGAAGGAGGCATGGTAGGAGGAGAGGTGGGGAGTGAAAAAAACCAGCGCAGCCGCAAAAGTGAAAGCGACCGCGCGGTGTTTTATTAGTAACCTGATCCACAAGGAGGAATGCAGCTGCCACCCGGCGCGCCGCTGCTCGCTCCCGAGAGCAAAACGCCATGGGAGTGAACCTTTGGAGAAGAGGTGGGACATGCACCCTCCTTTGGCCCTATGCGTGCTTTCATTATTGAAAGACACACGCAAAGGCCAATTCAATGTGTGGGAGAAGTCTGACACACACGGAGAAGTTTGGAGTGCTCACAAGAAGCCTCCCATAGAGCAGCGCATGCGCGCTGCGCTAGGCTCAACCTAAAAAACAAACAAAGGCATACTAAGGGCGTAGATGGGGGAGGGAGGGGAAACAAAGGAGGAAGCCTCCAAGCAGATTTAAGTGTAGGGAGCATAATTAAAAGAAATGCAAAAAAGCAGCCACCATTACTGAAGCTGGCGTCCAGTGCCTGCAGTGTACATTAATTAAGAAAATAGTTCTCGGAACTGTTAATGAAAGCTCCAGAGTAAAGACACTTGTAAAGGGGCCAGTCCTCATGGGACGTAACAAAAGACAGGTAGGTACTAAGGAGGGACTAATAAGCTTATTAACAAATCAGAAGCAAACACTTGCAAAGGACGAGGACACAAGCCAATGAAAAATATGGGCGGAGAGTGGGCAGAGCTGTAAGTCCATACCTCAAAACAGCAGGTCTCGAAGAGACAGTGCAAGCGTTGCGTAGGCGTGACCTAAAAATAGGGTATATTCTTATCTTTAGACACCAAAAGAAAAATACACTGATTGTGAGAAAGTGGCTCTGTATATACTGTTCCCAAATAGGTACAGGGTGTACAGAGTCCACAGTCCCCAGAGGTTTGGCAGAGGCTAAAGTTAGATATAACCTTACTCTCTAAAGTGGTAGCTTGGTCGAGCAGTAAGGCAGTATCAGAGGACAGTGTAAAGCATTTGTTGCACACACTCAGCCAGCAAATGGTCTCTCACACACTCAATAACTGAACTCTAGGCCAATGGTTTATATATACAAAATATATGCTTGTTTTATTTTAGAACCAACAATAGGTATTAAAATATATTTTCTCAGAATGAGCTACTCTATATAAATACTTTTGCAATATGCAATTGACTTTTGTAGAAAGTTACAAGTGGTTGCAATAGGCAACACAATTTTAAACACAATAATGCATTGAGTTCAATGGAAGTTTCAAGTTATTTGAAACAGATTAGTTTTAGGATTACTTTTGGAATTCCAGGACTGGATCCTGGATTCAGTCCTGGGTCAGTACTTGGAATCAAGTGATAAAAGTCGACTTAATTACTGTGATGATTTTTAAACAATATTTTGCTATTTTAAAAGTTGGCACTTAGAAAATATTCCACGAAAACAGTCAATGATTCCCTATGGCAGAAAATTCAAGTTGCAGGTATAGTATGTTCTCGTTACTTTTGTAATCCAGTACTGGGTGCCTGAACTCAGTACTGAGACCTTTATCCAAAACAGGTAAGTAATTAAGTTTTCAGATATTATACGATTTTTAAATAATATTTAAAGATTGTAGAAATTGACAGAAGAAATTTCACAGAAAAACAGTCAATGATTTCCTATGGGAGAAAATTGGGTTACTGGTAAGTACAGTTGTAAGTATTGCTCAGAGTCAGTGCTGGGCAGCAAGATCCAGCACTGGGAGCTCACCTAAGAGGAGGTGAGTATTTTTGTTTTCGTTACTCGGCTGATTTTTGGTGAATATTTTAAGTTTTGAAAAGTCCACACTTGACTCAATTTTCTCCATAGGGTAACATTCACTATCGGTTTAAAGGTAAATACTCGACTGGCAGAGTTAAGGTTCTGGGCATAGACTCAAGGGTCTTCCAGGGTCAGGTCGGTACAGTTGGTTCACCCTCAGCGGCACAATGGCGGCCGGGTGCAGACACAGTTAGGCCCAATGTTATCCTATGAGAGGTAGGGGGGCCTTGGTTGGTGGCTGCTGACTAGCAGGCCACCCGGCTGTGGGAGCTGGGCTCCTGGTCACTTACTCAGGGCAAGTGGGGAAGTAGATAGGTATAGAGGTTGCACTGCCAGGGTCACTTGGGCGGCTGGGTGCAGGGTGCTTTTGAGCCTTCGGGCGCTCAATTGATTTCAATGGGAAATCTCCAGTTTAGAAAAAGACTGCAAGCTCAGGGACGAAGATTCTTCAGGTGCCACCACCACTTCGAGAGGTAAGTTGGGTAGTTGGAGGATAGGTAGGTACCCCGGGATTGGGCACAGGGGGCCGCGGGGCGCCGGGTGCAGGGGTGCCTTTTGGTGTCGGGAAATCTTACCCTCTGATGATCGCGGTTGGGGGGGCACAGGGTTCTGAGGCTGCAGGCTTCTTCAGGAGTGTCGAGGGAGGTCCTTGGGTGCCGGACTCAGGGTCACAGTCGCCGTAGGGTCGTCCTCATGCTCTTTGTTCACTCCGGCACAGGCCAGGCTTGGCTGGTGCAGAGTGTGCTGGGTTCGCGGTTCCGGGCTGCTGCCAGGGTTTATAAGTAGATTTTGAGTAGAGCCTCTACTCATGGGAGTCCCAGTGGGCTTAGAGTCAAAAGGTAGGCAGGTCCTCCGGGGTTTGTGAGGTTGCTGGCCACAAGAGATGCCAGGTTGGAGCAGGAGCAGGTTCGAGGGTTGACAGGCCGGTAGGGCTGGGGAAAAAGCAGTTGGTATCTTCCTCTTCTTAGCAGCTGCAGGGCAGGTCTTCTTTCTTCTAGCTCTTCTTCGGATTTTGGAATCTGGAATCTGGGGAAGGAAGGTTCAGGGTGCCCCTAAATACTAGATTTAGGGGCGTTACAGGTAGGTGAAGGGCAGGGACCAATGGGTCCCTGTCCTAGTGTGGGTACCCCCCCTATCCTGCCTCTCTCCTGTGGGAGGGGGGCGGTAGCCTAGTCCTGACTGGGCAGGGCTTCCCATCTTCAAGATGGCGAGAGCCCAGAGATGTGCTTCACCTCGCCTCCCCCACCTGAGGGCTGGGGTTGCCACATCCCCTGTCCTTATTTGGGGTTTCCGGCCAAGCTTCCCACCAGAGTGGGGGGTTGCAGTGGCCTGGGGAAGCTCACAGAGGCGGCATGCTTTTGAAGCTTCCCCCTGCCCATCCTGGTGGAGGAGATTTAGCACCTCGCCCAGGATGTGCATTGTTGCAGCCCCAGGAGAGCCGGGGCTCTCCTACCCAGGGGTCCAGCAACATGTCTGCTGTGTGGCAGCCTAGGCAGCCTCAGAACAGACGTGGATTGTAGGATAGGCTTCAGGGGGCATCTCTAAGATGCCCTGTGGGGTGCTTGGTACATTAAATCCCACACTGGCATCAGAGTGGGTTTAATGTGCTGAGAAGTTCGATACCAAACCTCAGTCTTTAGTGTTGCCATTATGGTGATGTGGAGTTCGTGTTTGACGAGCTCCCAGCACCATATACTCTTAAATGGCAGCACTGCACTTACAGTGCCCAGGAATGGTCCTGGGCACTGTAGGGGCACAGGGCTCCTGCTCCTGTGCCCACACCATTGGCATAGGGCACCCAGCTAGAGGGGTGGCTGATGTATGCCATGGCAGTGTAGGTGGTGGGCATGGCACACAGGGAGGTGTGCCATGTCGACTCTTTGTTTTGTCTTGTACCCAGACACTCAGCCTGCACGGGCAGTGTGTGTGTGTGTGTGTAAGGGTACAGGGCTTCTAAGGGTGGCACAATGAGTGCTGCAGCCCTTAGAGGCGTTCCCAGGTCACAAGGCCCTGGGTACCTAGGGTACCATTTACCAGGGGCTGACATGTGGCCAGGGTTTGCCAATTTGGGTTTTGTCTTTTAGGGAAGGAACATAGGTCTTGGGCACCTGATTGGCAGGAGTCCAGGGCACACTCAGTCAAAGTACATTCAGCAAAAAGTGGGGGCATACCATGCAAGAAAGATGGCACTTTCTCACACAGATGCAAACGGAAGATAGGGTTTTTTCTAAAGGCAGTAATAAACATTGCAGTTCAATCTTTAAGATGCGAAAGGAATATGCTACTTACCAGTATGCATCTGTTCTTGGCATGTAGAGCTGCAGAGCCACACACTTAGGATAGTAGATCGCCATCTGGTGTTGGGCTCGGATGCTTGCAGGTTGTTGTCTTCGGAAGAAGTCTTTGGTCACGAGATAGGTGACTCCTCCCCTGGACTACAGTGCGCATGGACATCCACTCCATCCTCAGATTGTTTTTCGCCATGATGGGAAATGAAGGAGTTTGTAAAAAGAGAGATAGATGTCCATGTGTAATGTCCAAGTAAGACTATGCTGGAACAGATACAGGTCCCGGGGAGGTGGGTGGTCGTGTGTGGCTCTGCAGCTCTACATGCCAAGAACAGATTCAAACTGGTAAGTAGCATATTCCGTTCGAGGCATATGAGCTGCAGATCACACACTTAGGATAGACTATATAGCAGTGTCTCCCTTAGCGGTGGTCACCTGTATCAGTTGCAGCAGTTTGGAATAAAGTTTTAAGGACAGCCTGACCTACAGAAGCTTGTTGTTTTTCTTGCACGTCAACACAGTAATGTTTAGTGAAGGTGTGTGTTGTAGACCATGTGACTGCCTTACAGATATCTTCTAAGGGAATGTTTCCTAAGAATGCCATGGAAGCCCCTATTTTGCGTGTGGAATGCGCTCTAGGGGGAACTTTTAGTGTGCGTTTAGCCTTGTCGTAGCATATTTGGATACATTTCACTATCCACCTGGCTATCCCGGATTTGGAAATGGGGTTGCCTTTATGTGGTGGAGAGAAAGAAACAAACAATTGTTTGATTTTGCGGAATGCTTTGGTTCTGTCGATGTAGTAAAGTAGGGCTCTTTTAACGTCTAAGGTATGAAGAGCTCTTTCAGCTACCAAGACTGGATTTGGGAAGAACACTGGTAGCTCTACTGATTGGTTAAGATGGAACGGAGATATGACGTTTGGCAGAAATTTAGGATTTGTTCTAAGAACCACTTTGTTGCGATGTAATTGTAGGAATGGTTCTTGTATGGTTAAAGCCTGGATCTCACTTACCCGTCTAAGGGATGTGATAGCGATAAGGAAAGCCACTTTCCATGTGAGGAACTGTAGTTCGCATTTATGCAGAGGTTCAAAAGGGGGTCCCATGAGCCTTGTAAGAACAATGTTTAGATCCCACACTGGAGAGGGTGGTAATCTGGGAGGAATAATCCTCTTAAGGCCTTCCATGAAGGCTTTGAACGCAGGCACTCTAAATAGTGACAAGTGTTGCCGATTTTGCAAGTAGGCTGCTAATGCTGCTAGGTGGAGACGTATGGATGAGTACGCTATATTACATCTTTGCAAGTGTAGTAAGTAGCAAATGATGTTCTGTATGGATGCATCCAGTGGGCGTATATCATTGTTAGTGCAGTAAATGGCAAATCTTTTCCATTTTGCAGCGTAGCAGGCTCGAGTGGTAGGTCGTCTGGCCTCTTTTATAATATTCGTACAGTCTGGTGGTAGGTTGAGGTAACCGAACTCTAGGACTTCAGGAGCCAGATCGCTAGATTAAGTTGACCTGGATCTGGGTGTCTCATTTCTCCATGGTTCTGGGTTAGTAAGGACGGGGAGAGATGCAGTTTTTGGTGTGGAACTAGAGAGAGTTCCAGCAATGTTGTGAACCAGGGCTGGCGTGCCCATGTGGGGGCTACTAGGATCAGTTTGAGAGACTGTTGCCTGAGCTTGCGTACCACGAATGGAATGAGTGGGAGAGGCGGAAAAGCGTACGCAAATCTGCCTGACCAGTTCATCCATATCACATTGCCCTTGGACTGTGGGTGGGGAAACCTGGCGGCGAAGGTTGTGCATTTTGCGTTTGTGTGTGGCGAACAGATCTATGTCTGGTTGGCCCCATTTCTGGAAAAAGGAGAGTAGGACTTTTGGATGTAATTCCAATTCGTGGATCTGTTGAGTCTGTCGACTCAACAGGTCGGCAATCTGATTGAGGACCCCTGGAAGGTGTTCTGCAAGCAGGTATATGTTCTGGGGAATGGCCCATCTCCAAATGTTCTGTGCTAGCTGGGACAGCTGGAGAGAATGTGTGCCTCCTTGTTTTTGTATATAATACATGGCTGTCATATTGTCCGTCCGGATGAGGACAGTTTTGTTCTGGAGATGTATTTGGAATGATTTTAGTGCTAGTAATACTGCCAGTAGTTCCAGGTAACTGATATGGAGCACTTTCTGTTGAGTGGTCCATTTGCCCTGAGTGGTGTGTCCTAGGAGATGGGCTCCCCATCCCGTGAGTGATGCGTCCGTTGTTAGCACTATTTGTGGAAGAGGTTTGAGGAACGGCCGCCCTTTGGACAGGTTTATTGTGTTCCACCATTTTAGAGAGCGATGTGAGTGGCTGTCCACCAACACCAGATCTGTTAGTTGTCCGTGAGCCTGATTCCACTGACGTGCTAGACACTCTTGCAAGGGACGCATTTGAAGTCTTGCATAAGGCACAATGAAGATGCATGACGCCATCATGCCTATCAGTTGCATGAACACTCTTGCTGGAAGAGAGTGTTGGGTTTGAAATTTTACGATGAGAGTTTGTATATTGGCTATCCTGGCTGGGCTGGGATATGCTAGGGCAGTGGTTCCCAAACTGGGGTCCGCGGACCCCCAGGGGTCCGTGACACATTCCCAGGGGGTCCGCAGGAAGCAGTATTAAAAGCACTGCAAAGTTCATTGTATAATCAGCAGTGTTTGTGCAGCAATAAAAGTGTTGCGATAACTCTGGTGCTTAATGTACCTGCTGAAGAGAGATGGGGGCTTTGTCTAATAGTTGCCTTGACTCATTTTAGGAAGCCCAGATGGTTAATATGCCTGCTGCAAAGAATGTCTACCATGCATTAAAAAAAACAGTATTTTGTTTTGTGCATAGCTCAGTGAGTTCCTGCTTTTGCCACAGAGATTCTTTTGTTATTGTGCAGTTCACAAGTTCCAATCGTAATCTAGCACAGTGAGCTATGAACTGCCATCAAAGAGCTGCATGCAAACTGCATTGTACAAGTTAGTAAGTTATGCTTTTTCCCAGTCTTTCATTATCTCAATGCTGCTAAAAAGGTTTGTTTGGGTAGAAATAAATCCTTATTATTAAAGTCAACGCTAACCCCTGTGATATATTCTGAATCCTGAGTTTTTGCCTCTCCAGACCAAGCACTTTAAAAAAATGCCTACCAGTATGAATGACATGTGAATCCTACACCTTGTAGTCCCCTTTGCCCAATGTAACATTTTCTATTCACTGATTTACACACCATATTATTCATTGTCTCTGTATGTGTGTGATGTAAAGTGCTCTGGCACCCTACAGTGGTATGAGAGAGGTGCTATAAAACAAATTAAATACATGTGACAGTGGGGCTATAGAGAGATGAGAGGCACTGTTGGGTGTCAGTAGTAAGGGACTCATTGAAGATTGACAAAAGATTGTGTATCCTGCTGCATAGTAAGGTAATTATTTACTATGCTTTAAAAGCGAATACAATTCAATATATAATGACAAATCTGTTGTAAATGCACCATTTCCCCCAAAAATTTCTTGGGGGCGAGCCTGCCAATGCCCCCTTTGTAGTGGTCAGGCTCACTAGCTGCACTTGGTGAGCACTGTACGGGGACTGGTCTGTCAACATTTGCCAGAGCAGCTTCAGGCTTCCGGTCCAGACTTGGCAGTAGCTGGAGCCTCGGGCTGCGAAATAAAACTAAACAATGAAAAGTTAGTTGCGAGATGCAGCACCAACCTTCCCATTAGGATTTTTCGATTTTTGCAAATATTTTTAATATAAAAATACTAGACTCTTTAGTAATTCAAGGCTAGTTTTTGTTTGATGTGCACATGTGTGTGTTTTGTTCTTTGAATTACAGTGCTAATGTTTGACATTTAAATCATACAAATTGCCTGGAGGTCCCTGGCTTCCAGTAGTGACTCAATGGGGGTCCTCATGAGTGAAAAGTTTGGGAACCACTGTGCTAGGGCTTTGGAGGTATTTATGGTGGCTCCCAGATATTGATGTATGTGGGAGGGTTGGAGATGAGATTTGGGGTAGTTTATTGTGAATCCCAAGTTGTGCAAGATTTGAATAGTTCGGTGAGTGTGTAAAACACATTTGTTGAATGAGTTGAGTTTTATTAGCCAGTCGTCTAGATACGGGAAAACATGAATTTGTTGTCTTCTGAGATGCGCTGCTACTACTGCTAGACATTTGGTGAATAATCTGGGCGCAGTTGTTACCCCGAATGGAAGGACTGTAAACTGATAGTGTTGTCCATCCACCAAAAACCATAGGTACTTCCTGTGAGCAGGATGTATGGGAATGTGGAAATAAGCATTCTTGAGATCTAGTGTGGCAAGGAAATCGCCTTGTTGTAGTAGTGGGAGCACTTGTTGAAGAGTGATCATATGGAAATGATCTGAGTTTATGTACAGATTTAGGAGTCTGAGGTCGAGTATTGGTCTTAGAGTCTTGTCCTTTTTGGGGATTAGGAAGTAGAGTGAGTATACCCCTGTACCACGATGTTGTAAGGGAACTGGTTCTATTGTGTGTTTTTGAAGCAATGAGAGGACTTCTTGTTTGAGGAGTCGTAAGATGGTCTGGTGACATGGAACGCTGCTTGGGTGTTATGTGTGGAGGGGTAGTGGTGAGATCCAGGCAGTAACCATACTGGATAATTTGTCTTACCCACTTGTCTGTTGTGATGGAGTTCCAGACAGGTAGGAACTGTTTGAGTCTTCCCCCGACTGGAGTGGAATGGTCTGGGGGGAGTGGAGGAAAGTCACTGTTTTTCGGCGGGGGAGGTACAGGTGTTGGTATGGGTTCGACCTCGTCCCTTGCTGTTTCCTCTATATCCTCCTCTAAAATATCCTCTACTAGGAGATGTTTGTGTAGAGGTTTTGAACGTAGAGGAGGTGTCTGCTCCGATATTCTTAGAGGCTCCTCTGTAGAAGGAGCGTCGAAAGGAGCCACGTGGTTGTGGAGACTGCAATGCTCCCATAGACTTAGCAGTCTCGGTATCTTTTTTCATTTTTTCAAGTGCAGTGTCAACTGCTGGCCCAAACAGCTGTTCTTGGTTAAAAGGTTGGCTAAGTATAGTAGTTTGTACTTCTGGCTTAAAGCCTGAAATTCGTAGCCAGGCATGGCGTCTAAGGAGTACACTTGTGTTTAGTGCTCGAGAGGCGGTGTCTGCAGCGTCAAGTGCACATTTAATTGACGCATTTGAGATAAGTTTTCCCTCTTGTATAAGGTCATTTGCCTGGGTCTTGTATTGGTCTGGCAGGTGTTGTAGCAGACTCTCCAACTGATCGTAGTGATCCCTATCGTAGCGTGCTAATAGGGCTTAGGTGTTGGCAATACGCCAATGATTAGCAGCTTGTGCTGCTACCCGATTGCCCGAGGCTTCTAACAGTTTGGATTCTTTGCCCGGGGGTGGCGTATCTCCCGTGGTTTGGGAGTTGGCGCGTTTCCTTGCGTTGGAAACGACCAAAGAATCCAGAAGGAGCTGCCCTTTGATGTAACAGGGATCTTCTGGGGCAGTTCTATATTTTTTCCTCAATTCTTGGGTTAAGCACCCTGGCACGAACGAGGTCTTTAAATACTTCTGTGGCGTTTTTTATCACCCCTTTAAGCATAGGTAAAATTTGTACCGACTTCTGAGACTGTTCAAAAGTGTCTAAGAGGAAGTCTTCCTCGGGTGCATCAGAGTGCATGGTGACGCTATGGTAAAGTGCTGCTCTGTTGACTAGTTGTCCAAACCCCAGGTGGCAATCTGGAGGCGATGGTTTGGAGGGATATGGTGTAGGGTCAGGTATCTGGTAGAGGGTATGCCCAATCATCCAATGGTACGGTATCTGGATCCGTGAACGGATCATCAGTATTATAAGGATCACCCCCTCCCCCTAGGTCATCATCATCATCCTGTGGAGGTGGTGTATGAGATGGAGATGGTAGAGGTAAGGGTGGTGTAGGCAGAGGGGGTGGGGTAGAAGGTTGTATGGGAGAAGGAGGAATAGGTGATGTTGCAGAGTCTTTCTTTTTTATAGGAACTGGGGCAGGTGTGTCCAGTTTCCGTTTCTTACATGGCACTGCAGTGACATGTCCAGTTTTAGGATTAATATAGATCCTTTTTTGTGTTGGATCTGGATGGAAAAGTTCTTGTTCTTCAGGAACAGATTGTGGCGCCGATTTTTTCGGTTCCGATCGATGTTTTGGTTGATCGGTAGAGTCTTTGGCTTTAGGAGGTGTATTATAGTCCTTAGCCGGTGGTTTCGGTGCCGATGAAGGTTTTGGTGCCGAAGATGAGTCTCTCGGCTTAGGAACTTTCGGTGCCGGTTTATCTATGGGCCTCGATGTTTTCGGTGCCGAAGTTGTCGGATCCGATTTCGGTGCAGAGGGGTCTTTTGTCTTCGGTGCCGGGGGTACAATTATATGCGGCTTACTCGGGCCCGAGCCACCGGAAGGCTTATGTTTCTTCAGAGCCGAGCCGGAGGTGGGGCTTCTGAAGGGTGTTTTCGGTCTCGACTGAGGCCAGCTGGCGAAGTCTTGACCGATGCCTTAGGTTTTGGAGGGGTTGGGGCAGGGGTACTCACGCGTTGCCCCGGAGTAATGGGGTCGTCTGAGTCGTCTGCTTCGGAGATGATTTGAAGTTCCTCTGAATCCTCTTCCGGGACATCGGGACCCTCATCGAAGATGTTTACTGGTTCCGAAGCTGGTCTCTGTGCCATGATATGGCGTCGAGCTCTTCGATCAAGAATGGTCTTTTTGGATCGAAATGCTGCGCAGGCTGGACAGCTGGCTTCGTTGTGTTCCGGTGATAGGCACAGGTTGCAGACTTTGTGATTGTCACTGTGCGGAAATTTTGCTCCACACTGGGGGCATTTTTTAAACGGTGTCCTTTCCTTGAGCCGTAGGCCTCACGGCGTGGATAGGCCCAGCAGCCCGCGTCGACGTCCGGAATCGAGCCGATGAATTCTATGTTGAGTGAAAGTGCTTCGATGTAATTGTAGAAGTTTTTTCACTTCGAAAAGCTTGTATTTGAGATTTTCAACCGGAGTTGGAAAGTTACATCCGAACCCAATGGCGGAAAAAAAACAATCTGAGGATGGAGTGGATGCCCATGCGCAGGGGAGGAGTCACCTATATCGTGACCAAAGACTTCTTCCGAAGACAACAACAACCTGCAAGCATCCAAGCCCAACACCAGATGGCGATCTACTATCCTAAGTGTGTGATCTGCAGCTCATATGCCTCGAACACACTGTTTCAAGTGGGTTAGCTGTTCTGACCCACCAGGTTAGAACAGATAATAAAACTCTCTTGGACGGGCTACAATGGATGGGGAGCCAGTAACACGAACCACTTGGGTTCAGGGAGACGGTTACTTGCATGGTCCAGTAGTGTCATGGTCCTCATTGAACTTGTATCCCTCATCACTGTCCAGCAAAAGCAGTGGTCCTGATCCTGAGGATGCCGAAGATGCTTCGGATGATGACGAAGCCATGGCTGCTAAAGATCATAAAGGAGGAGTGGTAACACTTTCTGGGGCTACAAACATCAGGAGTCATCTCAAGCCTCAGAAGTATCTTTCACAATGCACCAGGATAGTCCAACGAAGGTCAGTCGCCACCGATCAACTTGTCTACCAGTTACAGCCTTCTCTGAGGTTACCTGCAGGTAAGTAAATCTTTGTCTGGTGCCAAAAGTCCACTTCGATCTCGGGTCCAACAACCTTATGGCACATCGTAACGATGAAGACGGGGCTTCCAGGCAGCACTTTGGCATCAAGCGGTGGGGAGGCGCTACTCAGCAGGTAAACACTTGAGGGTGAAGGCTTCTTTAGCTTTTGTAGTCCTGATGATAAACAACAGAGGGCTAGCCACATAGCTCTTGGAGTCACTTCGGTCCTGGCACAAGCGGAGCGCTTTTCCATGAGGGGACACAGCAGGCAAAGTCCTCTTTG
Source organism: Triturus cristatus (assembly GCF_964204655.1). Classification (NCBI taxonomy): domain Eukaryota; kingdom Metazoa; phylum Chordata; class Amphibia; order Caudata; family Salamandridae; genus Triturus; species Triturus cristatus. Next base: position 895,372,457 of record NC_140589.1, read on the forward strand.
AAGGACTCCTTGGGTGCACCCCACTGCACCCGAAGGGACCCGACAGAAGACAGTGCCTGCCTGACTTCACTGAGTCCAGGGAGCAGCAGGCCAATCCTTCAACTGTCTTTCCAGTTCAATAGTGAACTGGACCTGTTGTGTGCCAGGGGTGCCGCTTTTATGCCATCTTCGTGTGCGGGAGGGGAGGACTCACTGGCCAATGGGGAAACAGTTCCCATAGGGCAACCCTTCCCATTTTACATCGCTTCCTGGGTGTTTGGTCATAAACAATCCCAGAGTACCCTTCTCTGCCTGAATCAAAGATGGGTCAGGCCTTCTTCCTGAGTGGAGTTCTGGGTAAACCGTAGTGTATACCAAGCATATTGACGCAGAGATACCAAGGTCCAGGGATCCCAATTCTGGAGAAAATTGCTAAATTTTTATGTGTGATATTATGGGGGATATTGGACTTACCCAAGATCTTAATTCATCTAATATTGTTTTCATAAACATCTTTTTTCAGCCTTGAGAAAGCCCCGGCCCGATACTGAGCCATAAGGGTGAAACACGTGTCGGCTGTTCATTTCTGCTTCAAATGTGCTTGTTCACTTTATTTGAAAAATATAATCATGAATGATTGGATCAGTTGAAACAGAAGTCCTTTATTTGAACAAATAAAACAACAATTTGGATTTACCAATCTATATTGATTTTCTCGTCCTATTAAACCTATTTGAGAAGGAGTGAATGACTCACAACTGAATACCAAGCATATTGAGCCTCTTCTCTTCGAAAATCACTTCAACAATGGAATTTTTCCCTCTGGAGGAGATGTCAACTGGTCTACATAAAGGAGTGGGCACCCGAAGGTGTGTTTATCGTCGGCTTCACTAAAGCCTCTTTGAAGCTGGGCCATTAGTGGCCACCACCCAGTAGTCATCCTGCTGGGGAGGTCACATGTCCTCCCACTAACAGTTCCTACTGTACCCTTTACCTGGGAGCACCTGTGAGGAAATGCCTCTTTTGGCATGCTTACACCCACATTTTTGGGATGGATGCTTCTGTTTTGTTTTACTCAGAAAAAGCACTGAGGCCTGCTAACCTGACCTCATGCCAGTGTTCTAACCCTATTCAAAGTGGATGTTAAATTAGCTAGCCACAATCAGCAGAGACTGACTTACTTATAAGTCCCTAGTATATGGTACCCAGAGCATGTAAGGCAGTGTGTATAACCCAGGGCTGCAGCACTGGTTGTGCCAGCATGTGTGTGATGAAGTACAAAATGGCTTCACGGCAGACTGGAAGGGCAGTAGTAACACTGCCAACTCAACTTCCCAGCTCCCATGACAATATATATAACTCTACCCTCAGGAAAACCTGTCGAGCCCTAAGGCAGAGAGCTGTATATTATTAAGTAGGACATGAAATAAATATATGGCAACACTTCCAAATTGTCCTTTTGCTGCGAGAGAGTTAGTAACTTCATTGGCTAACACATTAGCTTACCGGCTGACCACTTAGCCCGGCTAACTTTTGAATGGGACTCCTTAGATGGTTACGGACATCGAACACGTCAGTTGCAGTAAGTGTTTTTCAGTTTCTGGCTTTTAAGATTCAAGCTTTTGGGAGTAACTGTCGTTCAGGCCGAATATTGATATACGTTATAGATACATTTACAATTTTGACGGCTGAGGACAATCCAGGAACGGGTATATGTTAGCTGGTTGTACAGTCTGCTTTGTTTATATTCACACATGGAGAGGAGATGCATGATCTAGAGGCAATGCACTAGCGGCATATTTATCCTCCACAAGTTACACTTATAGGGAGGCATGGTGCACTTGGTGGGCAGATGTCAATGAAGGAATAGTTTAGGTTACTTCTCATTTTAGTGTGAAGACACAGGCTTTTGTACCACAGCATGAATTCATGGCGCTAACCACACAGTGAAGAACATAAACCTGAAAAGTCCTTAAATTTTGTTGTCTGTTTTGTGTACACAACGTGGTAAAAATCCTGCATTATTTATTATAGAGTTCCCCTGAAGAAGGAATTCCCAAAATGCATTGGGAACAAGGCAAAGATTGACCTCATGTGGAATTCATAATGTTGTAAATGCCTTAAAAAATTGTATAATACAGAGGACACGTGGAAAGTGTCAGGTGAATTTGACTACTGTTGTATTCTTTTTCTTGTTATCAACAATCACATTGAATTGGTTGTTTCACAGTTATTTGGGTCAATTGTTTAACAATGACATCAGAGGAAAACATTTCTTAAATGCGTATTGCACTTTATGTGCAAGAGTAGTGCACCTTGATATATGTGACAGTCTGTACACATCAATTGGTTGATAATTTAACCTGACAGCAGCAGGTAAGGGGGTCAGGGTAGCACACAATGGATGAATTTCATGTATTGTTTATATACACCACACACAATATAACAGGTGTGCAGGTTATACCCATTGTTTGAAACTCAAATGTCCCCCTGAGGAACAAGTTACTTACTTCGGTAACGATGTGTCTGTAAGAGGGGGTACTGCTGAGAAAAAATTCTCCAGAAACAGTCTGACGCCTTGGGGTAATTCTAAAGTAAAGAATCTATAACTAACTGTCTCTTTCAGATACATGTGTAAGTTACCCCTATGGCAGGACTACCGAGTCCTAAAGTAGGGTGCAGCATATTTCATTGGCAGAACATGTATTTTTCATGTTCTGGCAGTAAAAACACAAAACTACCGTATTTACTGCAGAAAGACATGGTCGCCCCCATTGGCAAGTGCAGGGTTGCAAGCAGATTCTTTTGGCACAGGCTAACTTACCTGTAAGTCCATTGTTTATGGTGCCCAGGGCCAGTAATTTAGAGTCCACACAGGGACTGCAACACTGGCTGTGCCACCCTGGGTGTGACAAAGGCAAGACAAGCATCCCAGTCTGCCATTGCAGACAGGAAGAGCAGTTTCGAACCTCTAGCCCGACTGTCATTTAAAGCCATGGCAAAGTCTAGAGTCCCCCTGAAACATGTATAAGTCAGCCCTATGGCATGGCCACCAGGTACAGGAGATTTCATAGACCGAACATGTAGGATTCATGTTCAGGCAGTTAAAACACAAAACTGATGTTTTTTACTGTGGAAAGACATGGTCGTCCCATTGGGGAGTACAGGGTTGCAAGCTGGCCCCTCAGCTGTGCCAACTTCTGAACGGAGCGACCAAAGCGGATACTCAAACTCCAAGATATCAAACAACTTGATATACTTTCATCATGATTTGATTCTCATGTCAAAATTAAATGTAACAAGTTACACTGTGCAACTTTTATGATGTTGCCACTTTGTTGCCTTCAATCTCCTGTGTCCTTAATGGTTACACATGGAGCTTGAATCCAAGACAGCTTTCTGCCCTCCATGGGAAATGTGTTAATGACTCTTAGGAAAGGAAACAATAGGGCCCCGCACTAGAGCGAGGTGTTCCCTCCTTCTTGCAGGAAGCCACACAGGTGTTGGACCAAAAGACTAGCTACAAAGCTGAAGCCTTATGTGTAGTGCAAAATGGGAACACTTGAAAGAGGGCTATGCCCCACTGTTTAGGCAGGCTGTCTGACACCTAGAAAAATAGGGCAAACCTGTTAAACCATTTTTTCAGGGGCGCCACACCTCTAGACACCGAGAGAGGGGTTCTATCATTTTGGAAGTAGGCAGAATAGGGCATCTTGGGATAGCCTGAAGCCACTCTTCCCAGGAGTGGTAATCAGGAGGGAGGGAACCTTGTAGCTCATTGGCTACTGTCTACCTCGAGGGCACTTTCTGAACATAAATAGTGCACCCTCAAATCCCTTCAGGAATAGAAGAAGGATTGAAGGACTGCCCTGCTGCATCGTGGAACCAGCAAAGAGAGGCTGCACTGGCGTTAACTGCACCTGGTGACTAGCAAAGTAGAGGGACTGTGCCTGCTGCATCCGCAGGGAAGGATTTGGCTGGGACAGAGCGGCTGGTAGTCCAGTGGCAACTGGACTTCTACCAGCACCGAGAGGACTTCGAGGGACATCGACGCTGTGACCAGGACCGCCTCACCCCCTTTTGTGGACTGAAGAGTAGCCGCCGCAGGACCACAATCGACTTCATCATGGTGGATCCTTTTCATTGTGGTGTCTAAAAATTCACAAAAGTACCAGTCTATTTTTCAAAATTGGGGTTGGACTTCCGTGTCCTGTCGATTTCTTCTCCAATTGTTTTGGTGCTATTTAAATGCTTTACAATTGTTCCTTTGTATATGCATTGCTGCTTAGAGCCAGAACTACCATCTGTTGAGATGAAGGTTTGACAAACGAAAACTACTGGGCCAAAAGGGGTTAATTACATCCATATAACATTCTATATTTTCTCTTCAGAGTCTTCTGATCAAACATCTACTGATGTTGCCTAACACTAAGAAAATGGAGGTGCACTGAACATAAGATATAAAGTCCACAGTGTTTCTTTTTCCTTTGGTTTTTATTCCATAGATGATATAAACACAACGACAGCCAACGCATTTCGTTCCTGTATAGACAATTAACGGAACTTCAGGACTTTTTAAATAGCAATAAATTCAGAATTCAAACGTTAAATCTTGATTATAATGTGGATGTCTTCTCAAATATAAGAGGCAGCTTGATATTAAGGATTAATTAGTGACTAGTCAAATTTTAAGTAAGGCGTCTTATTCATAAAGAGTCATTATCACCATATAGATCAGCAAACAGAAAATTTGTGATTCAGAATCTAATCCGGCCTATTGTTGGTCCCACTAAAATTGATTTCAACACCGGATTACTGTCAGAAATATAGAGCCAAATTTTCACATCAGCACACGATCCAGAAAGAAATTTATTAAAATCTAAATATAGAATATAACAATGCCTTATTTTGGTCTTTTCAAGCTATGTCTTATGGCATGGGTGGGTCGATCATAGCCAACTTTATTCCGCAAGTATATCTTGATAAAATAGGTTCTAGTCGGTCATCAGTCCAATTTATGAGCACTTTAAATGTCAAACGGCCACCTTAGTAAGTGGTTCCGTCCGACTCGCGTGATGTTGCCCAACACGTTTGGGACACCACTTCCGGGCTGCACTCACTTTAAGAACGCTGAAAGGAATCTCTTACATGCCCGCAATAGAGATTTCGGAAGGGAGAATACAGCCAGCATACTCAGTAAACCAATGCAACATCTTTCCTGGCAAATTTTGTTTGGAAATAATTAATTAAATGTGTGAGAATATCCTAATTTGATGTTTACAGCAGGACTTAGATGCATTGTCTTAAAACTTGGGAGCGCCTAAGGAATACAGGAAAATACCCTATGATAATGGATTGAGTTATTGAGTGTCGATAACCACACGTTCGGGAACTATTACAAGTGACCAGGCCGATATCTACTGAAGTATGAATTGTGATTCAATTTTACTCGAATTAGGGTACTGGCTAAACTTGATGCATACAGTACCTAATGTGTCTTCCCCACTGTTGTAGATATATTGGAAGTGTTGGTGATCTCTCGGGTCATGCACCCGACAATTGGAAGTATGTCGGACTAGGGACAGTTTGTGTTTTAATGTACAGGTAGGACACAGGAGCCTTTCTGTAGCTAGCCGGTTCAATAATTTCTTTAATTCAAGGACTTCTCACTAGAGGCTATCTGGTGTGCACTCGTACGATCGGAACATGAATGAGAATCACTACTGATTACTTGGAATTCGGTTCTGCATGAGGAGAATGCACTACCGAGTTAGTCTACCGATGTATTAAGGCACCACCTTCTGGATCTTCTAGAAGCGTATCGGAGATTAAACTGGGACAAGCACAAGCAAGCAGGGCTGTATGTTTGTTTTACAGGAATGCTTGTCCTTTTTAATTGATTACTCACTGCATATATTGGCAAAGTTCACATGTAACTCTTTTTTCTTATATGTTGAGGAGACTCCCTTAATGATAGAAGGTATTTTTGTTTCAATTTAAGGTAACACTCCCCTTATATAGTCCTGAGGAGGCCAGAAATTGGAAAAAGGACAAAACGCTTCGACTGTTTGTATACATAAGGAGTCCACAAGAGATTAAAAAGGTTTTTCTACCTATAACCAATCTAAGACAAATATTATGTAGACTGTTTGGATACAAGATTGAATGTTAAATGTATACACATTAGGACGACGTTTACGACTGATCCAAGATACAAAAAAAAAAAAGGTGTGGACTGTCAATTGGTCCCCCCAATCCTCTAAAGATATACACAACAAGAGACAGATGGTCCTTAGTCATCTGGTTTGAGCTGGGGTTATAAAAAAAATGGCAGGACGCAATCCTGCTGGGCAATTTGCTAAATCCACTTGTTCCGAAATAATCGCCTGCTATCCTGGCATAAATTGTCAGAATCTACCTTCTACAGGGTGGCTGTGTGCCATCAAAGGCTCAGTAAGGAGGCTTGGGGGATGCAGTTGGGAGTATAGAAGGCTAGGAACTGCCCCGGTTGCCCTCTCCTGTAGGGACTGTGGCTGCGAAAAGGCTGGGGCGATTGCTGTAACGGCTTGGTCTGTTCACGATACTAGAAGCCCCTACTATAGCCACGGAGGGGGAAAAATAGCTCAACGGGTGGCCGGTAGGAGAAAAGAGGCACAACCACAAATACCAGAGGCATACCTTATGGGGACCGTCACAGACATCTGTTTGCAATAGCCTATACAAAGTTTAAAAGCTGTCGTTTTAAAAGGGGACACTGGAAACTTTTTTGGAACAATAAGGCTAGTAAACAGTATGAGCTAGCTCTAGATCCACGTACGTAGGTGCAGGAAGAAAGGAACTAATGTCAGTTGTAAGAAAGTAGTATCTGCTTCTTTTGGTTACCCCCACTTTTTGCTGATGTAACTGTTTTTGGACTAGTCTGACTGGGATCCTGCTATTCAGGACCAGAGTCTATCTGCTTTCTCCCTTAAATTGCTATGTATGTACTTTAGGTACACCCCAGATTGGATACTGGGGTACCCTTATCAGTCCCTAGTATATGGTACACCATGTACCCTGGGCATAGGTACCCCAGAGGCCTCTCATGGGCTGAAGCATGCATTATGCCAACCATGGGAGGCCATTCAAATTGACACCACAGGTTTGCTACAGCAACCTGAGTAAGCTGGTGCTTGCACCACTTACTTAGATATGGGTTCACTATATCCATCTAAATCACTACACTTAAAAACCTATCAGTCACCCCTATGGCAGGCCTTATCAATCCTGAAGGCAGGGTGCTGGGTTTTACGTGAAAGGGTGCCCCTGCATGAGCAGAGCCCCTCTGCAGCCTTCGGAGACCATTCTCTGGGGTTGTCTGTGATGCAGCCAAACATATATGTTTAAGTGCATTATAACCTCGTACTAAATGCCGACTTTAAAACGGCTGCTTAGAAACCTGTCGTGTTTGGTGTCAAACACCTTGGAATCATACCTCCACACCAGTAACTGGTGTGAGAGGTAGGATTCCATCCTTCCAAAGGGACATATCTGGATCACCGGTCTACCTGGTACCAGCTTTCTTGACCCGGGCAGCACAATATGGACGCTGCCAGCCACAGAAACGTTTCTGCTCTCCTGTGGCCACCTCCCAGACAGGGTTTAGTGTACTGGGGCTGGGTGGGTGCACTCAGAGTGCCAGGAAAGTCTGTACCGGGGGCAAATTTGGTGTCTCTGTTGTGAGAAAGTGGCTCTGTATATACTGTTCCCAGAGTCCACAGTCCCCAGAGGTTTGGCAGAGGCTAAAGTTAGAAATAACCTTACTCTCTAAAGTGGTAGCTTGGTCGAGCAGTAAGGCAGTATCAGAGGGCAGTGTAAAGCATTTGTTGCACACGCTCAGCCAGCAAACGGTCTCACACACTCAATAACTGAACTCTAGGCCAATGGTTTATATATAAAAAATATATGCTTGTTTTATTTTAGAACCAACAATAGGTATCAAAATATACTTTCTCGGAATGAGATGCTTTAGATAAATACTTTTGCTATATGCAATTAGCTTTTGTAGAAAGTTACAGGTTGTTGCAATAGGCAACACAATTCTAAACACAATAATGCATTGAGTTCAATGGAAGTTTCAAGTTATTTGCAATAGATTACTCTCAGGATTACTTTTGTAATTCCAGGACTGGATCCTAGATTGAGTCCTGGGTCAGTTCTTAGGAACAAGTGATAAAAGTCGACTTAGTTACTGTTATGATTTATAGATAATATTTTGCTATTTTAAAAGTTGACACTTAGAAAATATTTCATAGAAAACAGTCAATGATTCCCTATGGGAGAAAATTCAAGTTGCAGGTATAGTATGTTCTCGTTACTTTTGTAATCCAGTACTGGGTGCCTAGACTCAGTACTGGGACCTTTATCCAAAACAGGTAAGTGATTACGTTTTGCAGAAATTATACGATTTTTAAAGAATATTTAAAGATTGCAGAAATTGACACAAGAAATTTCACAGTCAATGGTTTCCTATGGGAGAAAATTGGGTTACTGGTAAGTACAGTTGTGAATAGTTTTCAGAGTTAGTGCTGGGCACCAACATCCAGCACTGGGAGCTCACCTAATAGCAGGTGACTATTTTCGTTCCTCGGCTGATTTTTGGTGAATATTTTAAGTTTTGAAAACTCCACACTTAGAAGAAATTCAGAAGAAACCAGTCAATGTTACCCTATGGAGAAGATTGAGTTATCGGCTTTTGGGTAAGTACTCGACTGGCAGAGATAAGGTTCTGGGCATAGACTCAGGGGTCTCCTAGGGTCAGGTATGTATAGTTGTTACACCCTCAGCGGCACAGGGGCAGCCGGGTGCAGGGAGAGTTAGGCCCAATGTTATCCTAAGGGAGGTAGGGGGGCCTTGGTTGGTGGCTGCTGACTAGCAGGCCATGCGGCTGTGGGAGCTGGGCTCCTGGTCACTTGCTCAGGGCAAATGGGGAAGTACATAGGTGCAAAGGTTACACTGCCAGGGCGACTCAGGCGGCTGGGTACAGGGTGCTTTTGAGCCTTCGGGCGCTCAATCGATTTCAATGGGAAAGCTCCGGTTCAGAAAAAGAGCAAGCTCGGGGACTAAGATTCTTCATGTGCCACCACCACTTTGAGAGGTAAGTTGGGTAGTTGGAGGATAGGTAGGTACCCAGGAGTTGGGCGCAGGGGGGCGACGGGGCGCCGGATGCAGGGGTGCCGTTTGGTGTCGGGAAATCTTACCCTCTGTTGATCGCGGTTGGGGGGGGTACCTGGCTCTGAGACTGCAGGCGTCGTCAGGAGCATCGAGGGAAGTCCTTGGGTGCCGGTCTTGGGGTCACAGTCGCCGTGGGGTCATCCTCATGGTCTTTGTTCACTCCGGCACAGGCCAGGCTTGGCGGGTGCAGAGTGTGAAGGGTTCGCGGTTCCGGGCTGATGCCAGGGATTAGAAGCAGATTTTGAGTAGAGCCTCTACTCATGGGAGGCCCAGGTGCTTAGAGCCAAAAGGTAGCCAGGTCCTCCTGGGTTTGTGAGGTTGCTGGCCACAAGAGATGACAGGTTGGAGCAGGAGCAGGTTCGAGGGTCGACAGGCCGGTAGGGCTGGGGCCAAAGCAGTTGGCGTCTTCCTCTTCTTAGCAGCTGCAGGTCTTCTTTCTTCTTGCTCTTCTCTGTAGTTCGGAATCTGGGGAATGAAGGTTCAGGATGCCCCTAAATACTAAATTTAGGGGCGTTACAGGTAGGTAAAGGGCAGGGACTAATGGGTCCCTGTCCTGGGGTGGGTGCACCCCCTATTCTTTCACTCTCCTGTGGGAGGGGGGCAGCAGCCTAGTCCCGATTGGGTAGGGCCTCCGATCTTCAAGATGGCGAGCACCCGGAGATGTGCTTCACCTCGCCTCCCCCACCTGAGGGGTGGGGTTGGCAGGCTGGCACATCCCCTGTCCTTATTTGGGGTTTCCGGCCAGGCTTCCCACAAGAGAGGGGGTTGCAAGTGGCCTGGGGAAGCTCACAGAGGCGACATGCCTTTGAAGCTTCCCCCTGTCCATCCTGAGGGAGGAGACCTAGCACCTCGCCCAGGATGTGCATTGTTGCAGGCCCAGGAGAGCAGGGGCTCTCCTACCCAGGGGTCCAGCAACATGTCTGCTGTATGGCAGCCTAGGCAGCCTCTCAGTTCAGACGTGGATTGTAGGTTAGGTTTTAGGGGGCATCTCTAAGATACCCTCTGGGGTGCTTGGTACATTAAATCCCACACTGGCATCAGTGTGGGGTTTAATGTGCTGAGAAGTTTGATACCAAACTTCTCAGTCTTTAGTGTTGCCATTATGGTGCTGTGGAGATCGTGTTTGACGAGCTCCCAGCATCATATACTCTTAAATGACAGCACTGCACTTACAGTGCCCAGGAATTGACCTGGGCACTGTAGGGGCACAGGGCTCATGCTCCTGTGCCCACACCACTGGCATAGGGCACCCAGCTAGAGGGGTGGCTGATGTATGTCAGGGCAGTGTAGGCAGTGGGCATGGCACACAGGAATGTGTGCCATGTCGACTCTTTGTTTTGTCTAGTAGCCAGACACTCAGCCTGCAAGGGCAGTGTGTGTGTTAGGGTACAGGGCCTCTAAGGGATGCACAATGAGTGCTGCAGTCCTTAGAGGCCTTCCCTGGTCACAAGGCCCTGGGTACCTAGGGTACCATTTACCAGGGGCTGACATGTGGTTAGGGTTTGCCAATTTGGAGGTTTTTTGTTTAGGGAAGGAACGTAGGCCCTGGGCACCTGATTGGCAGGAGTCCAGGGCACACTCAGTCAAAGTACATTCAGCAATTCAGCAAAAAGTGGGGGTGTTAGACCTGTCAGCCCTTTGGGTGGTCCCTCCTCATCATTATTTATTTTGTCCCCCTTCTGCCTCAAACCCTGTTAGAATTTTTCCTTTTTGGGAACCACCAGACTTTTTAGTGTTGATGCAGGGTCAGGGAGCCATTTTCCCTACCCCTGGAACTTCTGTCTGAGGGCCTGAGACACAAAATGGTGGCCACCCATTGTCACCTGTGACATCACTGGAACCTACTAGTACCTTCCAGAACATTCTAGAACCCTGTGACAGTGTGAGGCAGGTTTGGAATGTTGGGAAGCCAGCTCAGAGTTGGCAGTTGGAAGGCAGCAGTTGGCACCTGACCAGTGAAGAGAGAGGACAGAGAAACAGAAGGAGGAAGGAGTGAGGCAGCAGGGGTGGAAACCAGTGCTTGGAGTGGGGTTCAGAAACCCACCCTTGATGCTAGTCCCTACTGACCAAGCCCAGCCTAGTGCCCTGTGTGGGATAAAGACCAGAAAATCGTCTTAAGGACCTGAACAGCCGGAACAGGCCTTAAAGGAGAAGAACAGCAAGTTCCTGACCTGTTTGGTGGAATCCTCCTGGAGACCAGACGTCGAGTAGCCTGGAGACCTGGAGCCCGAGGTGGAGAAGCGGCGCTGACAGAAGGCAGACGCCGTACCCGGAGCCGCTAGAGGTCGAGTGAGGGCGCCGACGGAGGTCGTGGAGCGACACCGGAGGTCAAGTAGAAGTCACCTGAGGTCGAGGTGAGGCGTCGACGGGGGAGTAAATCCGCCCTCCGGAGTCGCCGGAAGCTGAAGTAAAGCGCGCAGGAGGTCGGGAGTGGAGATCGCACTCGGGAGTCGCCTGAGGTCGAGGCGAAGCGCGTAGGAGGTCGGGAGTGGAGATCGCACTCCGGAGTCGCCGGAACCCGAAGTGGAGCCGACGGAGGTCGGGAGTGGAGATCGCACTCCGGAGTCGCCGGAACCCGAAGTGGAGCAGACGGAGGTCGGGAGTGGAGGTCGCACTCCGGAGTCGCCCGGAAGCGGGGAGACCGTGACCCTGTGACGCCGGAACCCGACATCGAGCCGAGGCCGCCCAGCGTCATCGATCCGGAGCCGCCTCACGGCATCAACCCGGCGTCAGGTAAAGCGGATCGACCCGACATCGAACCGGCCGACGGCATCGACACGGCGTCAAGTGGAACCGATCGACTCGTCATCGAACCGGAGCCGCCCATCGACGTCGACCCGGCGCCGAGCGGAGCCGAACACCGAGAAAAGGGCAGTAAGTGGTAGAAAGGGCATCTGAGGCCCTGTGGAGCTCTAAAAGACCATTCTAGGGGCTAGAGGGGTGTTAGGACCAAACTGAGACTGGTGCAGGGACCTGTGTGAGGGACTGTGTAGTTGGTGAGCCAGAACCTTAGGGTACCCTCATTTTACCGCAGCTTAGGCCCCAGCCTTAACCACCCTAGGTGGGACATCCCCAGGCCACCCCAGTGACCACAAGCTGTACTTGGGCGTGGTAAAATCAATCTACCTCATAAATGTGATCTGATTTGCAATTGTTTGACTGCTTATATTATTTATTGAAGGAGTGTTATTTAATGTCTGACCGTATTTATTCCTGCCTGGTATTTATTGTCTGACAGTATTTATTTGCCCTATGTATTTATCGCACCTCTATTTATTCCTTGTGTATTTATGACCTAATCCTATTTATTGCACCTGTAAAGTGTTATTATTTAATTGACCTGCTATTTTCAAGAAAATCCTTTTGTATTGTATTTGTGACATAACCCTGCAACTAAGAGAAAATTAAGATAAACACAAAGAGATTCTTTCATAAATTTTTACGGTGTAGAGTCGTTTTTGGAACGGATGAACGCATGGTTATTGTGTGGGTGTGACGTACGCTTAACGCGCTGCCTGACCCCCGACCGCTCGAGCCAAGCTACCCCTTTATGCTTGGAAGGACCGGGTGACTGCTGACCCAGTTGCCCGGTTTTCTAACATAATTGGTGTTCAGCGGTGGGATTCAGCTGTGCTTGCGTCCACTCGACAATAACTGTGGGTAGTCCATAGGCCTACACCGGGAGTTTTCTCAAAGCGGACTTCCTAATTCTGAGTTTTGTTTTTTCCAAATTTACTCTGGTGGTGGGAGGAGGTATTACAAAAGGTACCCCCCTGCATAGCTTCTGTTAACACCTGTTCTTTATTCTGAGTGGGCAAAATGGAGTTTGTGTTAGAAGATGTGGAAACTTATACTGTGGCCCAACTCAGAGTTTTGTCAGCGAGAGGGGGTGTACTGTCCCCCAGGTGCCAAGAAGGCTGAACTCCAGACCAGCTTGAGGGCTTGGGGGGAGGCACGACGGGAGAGTAAGGCTGAGCAGGAGGACAGGGATGGAGAGCCTGACAGCGAGGGGGCTGGGTTGTACCAACCTGAGGTGGGGAACCTGTTAGCGGGGCCCAGAACCATTTCCAGGAAGGGCAGCACTGTCTCTAGCGGTGGCTTATCTGAAGCAGAGTTAATTGACCGGAGGGAGAAAAGACAGCTCACATGGAAGTTAGCGGAGTTGGAGAAAGAAAAGGAGGAACGGAGGATGGCTCACGAGTTGAGGCTCAAGGAGATGGATCTCCAGATCCTGCGAGTCGGGGCACACACTGTTCCTAGTGGTGGCAGCGAAGGTAGAGAATTCACCAGGGAACCCAAACCCTATCTGCCGAAAGACATAGTAGCTAGCTATAGTGCAGGGGATGATATTGCCAAGTGGCTAACGGCCTATGAGGTCTCTTTAAGGGCCCATGGGGTGCCGGAGAAGTACTGGGGAGGGGGATTGTACAAATACATGCCTCCAGCTGGTAGGGATGCATTATTGGCCCTAGAGCAGGATGAGCAGACCCACTACCCCACCATGAAAGTGGCGCTCGTGAGAAAGTTTGGACTAACACCCGAGAAATACAGACAGAAGTTCCGGGGTAGCCACAAACTGGGCACACAGAATTGGGTGGACTTCCTGGACTATGCAAAGAAGGCATTAGAGGGTTGGATTCAGGGCAGTGAGGTGAGGGACTACGAGGGGTTGTTTGATTTAATGTTGAAGGAACACCTGCTCGAAAAATGTTTCCCTGAACTGCGTCAACACCTGGTGGATAGCAAGCTGACCAATCCCCGGAAGCTTGCTGAGGAGGCGGACATTTGGGCTAGTACCCGGGTGTCCACAAGGGGGACTGGAGGGGATACTCAAAAGGCCGGACAGGGCGCCCCCCAGAAGAAAGAGGGAGGGGAAAAGAAAAAGGAGTTCTCTAAAGGCCCCCAAAATAGTTTCCCAGGGAAGGGAACAGGATTCCCCCCTAGGGCTAACCCACCCAGAAACCCTAATCCTGGCCAGAGTCAGCAGCCAAGGGTTGTCCATTGCTTCGAGTGCGGTGGCGTTGGACACTATAAGGGAGATGTGAAGTGCCCGAAAAGACCACCCCCTCCCATTGGAGGAAAGGCCCCCGGAGTAGTTAGTGCAGTGCTCGGGGAGGAGATGCCCTTAACTAAGGGAAGGGAGTGGGCGGGTGTCACTTTAGCGTCCCTGGGAGAACGGGAGATGGTTCCTAAGATCCAGGTGCCCGCAAATACCGTAAAGTATGGGCAGTGGGTCACCATCAACGGCCAAAGAGGGGAGGCTCTGAGAGACACAGGAGCCAGTATGACTATGGTACGTAGCCAACTGGTTTCTCCAGAGCAGGTAATTCCCGATGTACTCCACCCGGCCGCGATGGCTGACGGCAGAACAGGCCACTATCCGGTGGCCGAGGTTCCCTTTGAATGGGAGGGGGTTGCAGGTTCACTTCGAGTTGCCGTAAGCCCTGCCGTGCCAGTCGATTGTCTGCTGGGGAATGACATGGAGCACAATGCTTGGAAGGAGGTGGAATACCGGACTCATGCTGAGATGCTGGGTACACCTGACTGGGCCTATGTCAGCACAAGGTCCGCGACTACCCGGAGAGGGAGTTCGTTTCGGCTGGAGCCTGGAACAAAGGCCCAGCCAGCTGCCGACCAAGGGAAGAACCGAGGACAGGAGGAGCCTGCCTCGGCATCCGCGCCCCGTGGGACGGATAGGCCACCGGAGGTGGTGGACCAGGAGTCCGCGGTGGGGGATGTTACCAAACCGGAGGACCTACCCATCCCGGCCGAGTGGCACGTGGAGGGAGGGCCGACCAGGGAGGAATTCTGCAAGGGCCAGAGGGAGTGCCCTACCCTTGAGGGACTGAGGCGACAGGCCGAAGCCCAGGCAGCAGGGAACGTTGAGGGGAACTACAACGTTTACTGGGAGGATGGCCTCCTCTACAGTGAACCCAAGGCACCCCTACATGGATCGTCACGAGCCTTAGTAGTCCCTCAACGTTACCGAGCCTTCCTACTGGAGTTGGCTCACGAGATCCCCTTGGCAGGACACCTGGAGCAAGACAAGACCTTCGCCCGTCTTGTCCCACACTTTTATTGGCCTCAAATGAGTGTCGTCCGACACCTACTGCCGGACATGTGTGTCTTGCCAAGCCAGTGGGAAAACAGGGGTGAAGCTGAAAGCTCCCCTGGAACCACTTCCTGTCGTTAGCACCCCCTTTTAAAGGGTGGGCATCGACATTGTGGGACCGTTAGATCCGCCTACTACAGCTGGTCACAGGTTTATCCTGGTTCTGGTGGATCATGCCACACGGTATCCAGAGGCCATACCTCTGAGGACCATTACCGCACCTGTTGTGGCTAGGGCCCTGATGGGAATCTTTACCCGAGTGGGTTTTCCCAAGGAAGTTGTGTCCGACAGGGGGACCAACTTCATGTCAGCATACATGCGGGCCATGTGGAAGGAGTGTGGAGTGACATACCGGTTCACCACTCCTTACCACCCCCAGACCAATGGTCTGGTGGAGAGGTTCAACAAAACCTTGAAAGGCATGATCAGAAGTCTGCCTGAAAGCCTGCGGAGGAAATGGGACGTCCTCCTACCCTGTCTATTGTTTTCCTACAGGGAAGTGCCACAGAAGGGAGTGGGCTTCAGCCCCTTCGAGCTTTTGTATGGGCACCCTGTGCGTGGACCTCTCAGCCTGGTGAGGGACGGATGGGAAAGAACTCCCAGAAAGCTTCCCCAGGATGTGGTGAGCTACATGCTGGCCTTCCGGAGCCAAATGGCTAAGTTGTGGAAGCAAGCTTCTGATAACTTGGAAGCCAGCCAAGCAGTAATGAAGGCGTGGTATGACCACAACGCTCACCCGGTGGAGTTGGAGCCTGGCCAGAAGGTGTGGGTGATCGAACCAGGAGAGCTTAGCGCCCTCCAGGATCGCTGGTCAGGACCCTTTGAGGTATTGGAGAAGAAGGGTAAGGCTACCTACTTGGTGGATCTTAAGACCCCTCGCCAGCCCCTACGGGTGCTGCATGCCAACCGCCTCAAACCCCACCACGAGAGGCCCGAAGTCATATTGATGATGGTGACTGACGGAGCAGAGGACGTGGAAAGCGAGCCTCTCCCCGACTTATTTGCGTCTCAAGAGAAGGATGGGTCGGTGGAGGGAGTGATTCTCTCCCCATCTCTAACTCCTGAACAGCAGGAGGACTGCCGCCAGGTCCTGGGACAGTACTCTTCGTTGTTCTCCCTTGTTCCGGGTAGGACTCACCTGTGCGTCCATGATGTGGACACAGGAGACAGCCCACCTGTGAAGTCCAAGATCTACCGGATGTCAGACAAGGTGAAGGCCAGCATTCACGGTGAAGTCACCAAGATGCTGGAGCTAGGAGTGATCGAACCTTCCAGCAGCCCCTGGTCCAGTCCGGTGGTGTTAGTACCAAAAGCTGCACCACCGGGTGCCCAACCGGAACTGAGGTTCTGTGTGGACTACCGGGGACTGAACTCAGTAACCAAGACTGATGCTCATCCGATCCCGAGGGCGGATGAATTGATTGACCGGCTGGGAGCTACCCAATATCCAAGTACCTTTGACCTTACTTCGGGGTACTGGCAGATCTCTCTGACTGAGGGAGCAAGGGAAAGGTCAGCCTTCTCCACGCCCAATGGCCACTACCAGTTCTGTGTGATGCCCTTTGGGCTCAAGAACGCACCTGCCACGTTTCAGCGTCTGGTGAACCAGATCCTCACTGGAATGGAGAGTTTCTCTGCTGCTTATCTGGATGACATAGCCGTCTTCAGTAACAGCTGGGAGGATCACTTGCGTCACCTGCAAGCTGTTCTCCAGGCCCTGAGACAAGCTGGATTAACGATCAAGGCCAGTAAATGCCAGATCGGGCAGGGGTCGGTAGTGTACCTTGGACACTTGGTGGGTAGGGGAGCAGTGCAACCCCTCCAGGCGAAAATCGAGGCTATTATGGCCTGGGAACCCCCCAAGACTCAGACTGAGGTCCGAGCTTTTCTGGGCCTCACGGGATATTACCGCCGCTTCGTGAAGGGATACGGTACCATGGTGGCCCCCCTCACAGAGCTCACGTCCAAGAAACAACCTCGACGGGTAGTCTGGACGGAGGCTTGCCAGCAGGCCTTTGTGAGACTGAAGCAAGCCATGTGCGAGGCCCCGGTCTTAAGGGCCCCAGATTTTTCCAAGGAGTTCATTGTCAAGACGGATGCATCGGAACATGGCATTGGGGCAGTGTTATCGCAACTCAATGAAGAGGGTCTGGATCAACCCGTGGTCTTCCTATCCCGGAGACTACTTCCCAGGGAACAGAAGTGGAGTGCAATAGAGCGTGAAGCCTTTGCAGTGGTATGGGCTCTGAAGAAGTTGCGGCCATACCTGTTTGGCTCGCACTTCCTGGTTCAGACCGACCACAGACCCTTTCGGTGGCTGATGCAGATGAAGGGGGAGAATCCCAAGTTGCTAAGGTGGTCTATTTCCCTACAGGGAATGGACTTTCAGGTGGAACATCGGCCTGGAGTGGACCACGCCAATGCAGACGGTCTCTCAAGGTATTTCCGCCTTAGTGATGAGAACTCCCAAGGGGTTGGGTAGCTCTCCCCACTTTCAGCTGGGGGGGGGGACGCGTGTTAGACCTGTCAGCCCTTTGGGTGGTCCCTCCTCATCATTATTTATTTTGTCCCCCTTCTGTCTCAAACCCTGTTAGAATTTTTCCTTTTTGGGAACCACCAGACTTTTTAGTGTTGATGCAGGGTCAGGGAGCCATTTTCCCTACCCCTGGAACTTCTGTCTGAGGGCCTGAGACACAAAATGGTGGCCACCCATTGTCACCTGTGACATCACTGGAACCTACTAGTACCTTCCAGAACATTCTAGAACCCTGTGACAGTGTGAGGCAGGTTTGGAATGTTGGGAAGCCAGCTCAGAGTTGGCAGTTGGCAGTTGGAAGGCAGCAGTTGGCACCTGACCAGTGAAGAGAGAGGACAGAGAAACAGAAGGAGGAAGGAGTGAGGCAGCAGGGGTGGAAACCAGTGCTTGGAGTGGGGTTCAGAAACCCACCCTTGATGCTAGTCCCTACTGACCAAGCCCAGCCTAGTGCCCTGTGTGGGATAAAGACCAGAAAATCATCTTAAGGACCTGAACAGCCGGAACAGGCCTTAAAGGAGAAGAACAGCAAGTTCCTGACCTGTTTGGTGGAATCCTCCTGGAGACCCGACGTCGAGTAGCCTGGAGACCTGGAGCCCGAGGTGGAGAAGCGGCGCTGACAGAAGGCAGACGCCGTACCCGGAGCCGCTAGAGGTCGAGTGAGGGCGCCGACGGAGGTCGTGGAGCGACACCGGAGGTCAAGTAGAAGTCACCTGAGGTCGAGGTGAGGCGTCGACGGGGGAGTGAAGTCCGCCCTCCGGAGTCGCCGGAAGCTGAAGTAAAGCGCGCAGGAGGTCGGGAGTGGAGATCGCACTCCGGAGTCGCCGGAACCCAAAGTGGAGCAGACGGAGGTCGGGAGTGGAGATCGCACTCCGGAGTCGCCGGAACCCGAAGTGGAGCCGACGGAGGCCAGGAGTGGAGGTCGCACTCCGGAGTCGCCCGGAAGCGGGGAGACCGTGACCCTGTGACGCCGGAACCCGACATCGAGCCGAGGCCGCCCAGCGTCATCGATCCGGAGCCGCCTCACGGCATCGACCCGGCGTCAGGTAAAGCGGATCGACCCGACATCGAACCGAGGCCGCCCAGCGACATCGAACCGGAACCGGCCGACGGCATTGACACGGCGTCAAGTGGAACCGATCGACTCGTCATCGAACCGGAGCCGCCCATCGACGTCGTCCCGACGCCGAGCGGAGCCGAACACCGAGAAAAGGGCAGTAAGTGGTAGAAAGGGCATCTGAGGCCCTGTGGAGCTCTAAAAGACCATTCTAGGGGCTAGAGGGGTGTTAGGACCAAACTGAGACTGGTGCAGGGACCTGTGTGAGGGACTGTGTAGTTGGTGAGCCAGAACCTTAGGGTACCCTCATTTTACCTCAGCTTAGGCCCCAGCCTTAACCACCCTAGGTGGGACATCCCCAGGCCACCCCAGTGACCACAAGCTGTACTTGGGCATGGTAAAATCAATCTACCTCATAAATGTGATCTGATTTGCAATTGTTTGACTGCTTATATTATTTATTGAAGGAGTGTTATTTAATGTCTGACCGTATTTATTCCTGCCTGGTATTTATTGTCTGACAGTATTTATTTGCCCTATGTATTTATCGCACCTCTATTTATTCCTTGTGTATTTATGACCTAATCCTATTTATTGCACCTGTAAAGTGTTATTATTTAATTGACCTGCTATTTTCAAGAAAATCCTTTTGTATTGTATTTGTGACATAACCCTGCAACTAAGAGAAAATTAAGATAAACACAGAGATTCTTTCATAAATTTTTACGGTGTAGAGTCGTTTTTGGAACGGATGAACGCATGGTTATTGTGTGGGTGTGACGTACGCTTAACGCACTGCCTGACCCCCGACCGCTCGAGCCAAGCTACCCCTTTATGCTTGGAAGGACCGGGTGACTGCTGACCCGGTTGCCCGGTTTTCTAACAGGGGGCATACCATGCAAGAAAGATGGCACTTTCTCACACCTGTGCATAGTCCAGCTCAATCCAGTTCTGGGAGCCATTGGCTCCTGCTCTGGCACGAAACTGGAAAAAGGACATGGGTGTAGCCACTCCTATGTCCTGCCCTTCCCCTAGGAGGATCCACAGATTCTTTCCAACCCCTTCCCATGGGTATAAAGTAGGTTACCTGGCTACAGGACTTCGACTGCCTGCACGACGCTGGACGACTGAAGAATCTCCCTTGCAAAATGCACTTGAAGCCACATGTACACAGGACCAGTGGAATAAAAATCTGTCCTTTTCAACATTTAAGTCAGCACTTAATAAAGTTGCTAAACTTCATTCTTTATTAATGGACAAAAATACCTTCAGTAAAAGATCTTACTCATGGTCAGTAATAAACAACTATACAGTTCTCAAACCAGCGGCCTACTTAGGTCACACATTTTCGGACCACTTGAAAAAAAAAACCAATGGCGCTACACTTTGGAACTTATCCCTCACTTTCAGATGCCCCAAGGTGGAAAAATATTACCTCAAAAGAGTGTGTGGTAATCATAAGGAAGATTTCATACATCTGATATGTATATGTCTGAAACTCCATCTAGCACGAGTCACTTTGTTAACCTCTTCAGCGCGGCGCGGATTTCCGCGCCACGCTGAAGATTCCGTGCGCGGGCGGGGCCATGACGGAACGGTTCCGTCACGCGCACAGCGCAACCGACGTGCATGACGGAACCGTTCCGTCATGCGCGTCGAAGGGGTTAAAGGAAGCCTTCCAGATTAGAGGAATAAGATCTTGCAGGTCTGCTATTATTACAGGGCTTGATCCGTCATACCCCCGGATGAACTGCAAACTGGTTAAGTTTCTTTATAAACACGAACAGGCTCTGAAGCTTAAATCTTTAAGAGAGGGTCAATCCACTGAAGAACAAACGTCTGCTGCAATCTAGTCCGCCTGTCAGCTCAATGACTGAATTTACTGCTGTACATACCCAGCTGGAACCACGTATGATCATTAATGGTCTATTGACTAGTAGTAAAACAAGACGCCTTGGACTTGATCACTAGTTCATAATATTATTTTAATTGTAAAGAAAATTAATAAGTAAAACTATGTCAATCAACTTAAAACTTGTACAAATAGTTTTATTATATAGGGTTTTTGAGAGAACTTTGATACTTGAGGTTCGGTGTTTTATAGTTGTGCGAAATTACATTGATGAAATAATTTTTAAGTATGTTCTTAATCAATGCTATGAAGTTGTAGATTGCTTTTTTTTACTGTAATGATTTTAATTAATTGTACAGTTAATAAATAAATACTCCTTTGCATAAGCAGGCACCTAAACGCATCTGACCGGTTTGCTTCTCCCGAGCTCCTGAGGACTCCGAAGATTTCAGCAACACAGGAGGTGGGTTTCCGAAGGTCCCTGAGGTAGATCTGACCTCTCAGCGATTCTTAGACCAGTATCCCTCGTGGGGGCTGGGCAACCCGAACCCCTGTGCACCGCGTACATTTGCAATTGCATATGCTTGTTGAAGATTCCTGAGCTTGTGCATTGTACTCTGTGTAGTCCTGACCCGAGCAGTAATTGCACCGAAGATATCCGGCCTCCACTCACCGAGTAGCCTGTGGGCTGGTACTTTGCAAACTAGCTTGAGGTCTCCTCGCGATCCCTGGTCCGTTGGCCTGTGGGTCCTGACGAGGCTCACCTTGTTTGTTCTTGGGCTTACCTGGTTGCTCCGGACATGCCCTGACTCTCTATTGCTTGGGGAGTCCCCTGGACCTTGCTGGTCCACACCGTAACCTGTTAACTCTAACCGCGTGAGTTGCAATTGCCAAGGCTTTTTGGTGCTCCAACCGGACATCGACCCCTCAGCACTCGACATCCTTCGTGGGACACCTCACCTCCGAATCCTGGTCGCCCTCGACGTCTCCTGGTCCCCGTGGCTGCAGAGTCAAGCAACCCTTCTTCACACCTGAAGCATCCGACGTCAGTGGGCATTCGACCACCGAGCCCCTGGTCACCCTAAGTGACCAAGACTCTGTCCCCTCTGCTTTCAGGTTCTTCTCACCTAAAATCCAGGCTTGGATTCCACCGGACACTCTTCACCTTCCTGGCAGCAGTACTTCTTTGCAACTCTCCATTAAAAACGACAAAGGGTTTCCGACACCACTTGACCCTATGCACCTGGCTCGTTTGGGATAGGTAACACGGGTAGATGGGTACTCACTGGTGGGTTGGCCTTAGAACCTCCTATGTTTCAAAGGGTTTGCTCGAAGTCCTCGTAGAAGTGTCCTTAAACTGTAACTTTACAACCGCGACTTTCCTCACTGCACCCGTCCTCCGTGGGCTCCCTGTGTCACTCCTCTGGGTGGTTCCGTGGGGTCCCAGCGATTCTACGTGCTCTTGGCACTGTGTCTAGGCAAGTCATGATTGTTATACATTTTTTTTTTTTAAGTATATGGTTCGGTCTCCCCTGGAGCCTGTTGTGTAATGTGCTACTTACGAATGTTCTATTGACTCAGTATGGTGTGCTTTGTGCCCTAGTCTCGTATAGAGACTAGTAGTAAGTGTTGTATTAATAAATACATATTTTTATACAACTACTGTGTGGTTCTCCTTTCATTTAGTCATTTAGGAGGTGACATTCTGGTAAAACAAGCTGATTTACATTCTTCAAGATTAAGCCTGAAGGCTTCTCTCCACAGCTACCACTAGGATAGCTTATTAAAGGTTATCTTTGACCTCATACATCATAAGGGTCTTGTGGATAGGTACAGGGTGCCCACTTTAATTAGTGGACAGCATATACCAGGCTACCTTCTCACATCAGTGTGCTTGGGTGGCGCTTATATACAGCTCCAGTAGTCATACGGTGCCACCTATCAGCCCATTGGGGTTTTGCTTTGAAAGATTCTTGATCCAGTACCAGGGTATTTTATAAAAGTGAAGAATCAGCAGTTAGATGCATCTATCGGAAACATTAATTTTGGTCAGCATCAGTGCAATTACCTCGTTTGCTCTGAATAGTTACAGCACAGGCAATTGCAAAGCAATCTTACACATAGACACTGGAACAGTATTGGCCAAAGCAGAACAACACAATCACACACACAAAACATTTATAGTATGGGCATGAGCAGCCACAGCTTCTAACAAAGAACAGTTGAGCACAGCCAAGACAGCAACATTTCCCACTGTACACCCACACATTAGTGCAGAGCAGACAGTAGCAGTATAACCTTCCTACCCACAGACCCAACAGAGCAGAAGCAGCCGCAGCAAGCCAAATGTTTACTAATAACTATGCAGGCAGCAGCCCAAATTGCAAATCCAAAACCTCTCTTCCGGTACAGCTAGTTTGAGCACTGCCAGGACACAGAAATAAGAGGTTTTAAGTAAGGAGAGAGTGTGGGGTGGTGAAATAGAAGGGTTAAAAAAAAGTCTAAATTAGCTCTGAAGCCTAAATAGCAGTAGAAAAGTCCCACAATTAGGGTGGAAAGTAGCATGGGAACGGGGACGATCATACAGCGATAGGGCACAAACAACGACTGTATTAAAAGGTGTACAAGAAGTAAAGCAGTGGGAAGGAAGGAAACAAAATAGTGGTGTTAAATTACAGAAGTGTCCACAAAAATGCTTTGCATAGATTTGTCAATCACCTTTAAACATAAGAAAATGCGTTTTTTTCTCCAATTTTAACATTGCAAGAATATACAGGCATGGTGTTGAAAAAAAAAATTCACAGGCAAAGTTATACCTTGCTTAGAGAGACAGTCTGTTCCAAGGGATTGAGTGAGTTTGATGCAGCTGCTGCAGTAAGCTGGGCGGTCAATGCCTGCAACTGGACAACAAGGCCGGCATCCAAAGCTTGAAGCAAAGAGGGCTGTGGTTTCTGCTGCTGAATCTGTAGTGTCTGTACCAATTGTTGAAGCTAGTGGGAAACAGAAACCCTGAGAGTTAGCACATAAGATCTACTTTCTTGCTACAAACAGATACTGAAATCACACCTTTGCTTCTAGCACCAAACATGTAATATTACCTGCTAAAAGTTAAACTATTGTCAGAGAATTCAGACAGAAGAATTAAGATACTAGGTGCAGTATTATGCACTATGGCAATATTTTCTTAGTCCTAAATTCCTTTCTTGACAAAGTAGTGAACATGACGAAAAGTGTGAGAGAGAGGTTAAGCCAATGTAATAAAGATCTCAACACAGTTATAGGTTGTCAAGGCAGTCCACTGTATAAAATGTATGTTTTAAAAAATGTCAAAAGATTCA
This sequence comes from Triturus cristatus, assembly GCF_964204655.1. Classification (NCBI taxonomy): domain Eukaryota; kingdom Metazoa; phylum Chordata; class Amphibia; order Caudata; family Salamandridae; genus Triturus; species Triturus cristatus. The sequence goes on from NC_140589.1 coordinate 895,396,541, forward strand.
GTGCACCGAAAATGCTGAGTGTTAAACTCTGGCATGACAGAGTGGGCAACAATTCCGATGTTATTGCCCGAGTCCAGTCTTAGATAGCTGAGTGCTTAAGATAGTAATGACAAGCTTTAAGTGGCTAAGCTAAACAAAGAGTTGTTATGGTTAGGTGTGTCCCTTCTGTCCTGTGAAGGAAACATTACACATTCAACTTGTATTGTTACTTCACACAAAAAAACACTGGTACATGATGCATGTTTAAGTATTTGTGACACTAGTCATTAAAAAGAAACGCCCAAGCCTTACTACTGTGCCTTTAAGATCAGAGGTGTTTGCAAAGCTTGGCTATCCAAATTCACTTTGTCAGTCATACTATGCAATCACCAGACTTATGTTAAACACTGAGCAATAGGTGTGATTCCTTCATGTAGAGAAACCTGCAAACCACACAGAAGCTGGCAAACCGACACTGGCTTCTGGTCTACAGGAGACTAAAAAATGATAATCTGGACCAGACTTTCTTAGATGCTAGCACGGTCAGGGTTGATACTCCCATGGTTCAAGATCCCACCTTCAGAGGTTGGGAGAGTGGGGGTGGTGAACATTTGTTTCTCAATAAACCTAGATCAACAACAACCTCCCTGCAGTTATCCAAAGCACTTGAAGATGGCTTGGAGTACATTTCCGAAATCACAGTTCTACAAGAAAACATTTGGCTAGTGCTCATAGGATCTGTAGAATGTCATTCAACTGATATTTTGTACCCCATGTGGGGATGGGTTATGAGGCAGACTATGGGAAACAAATATAGAAGTAATATAAAAGCCGCAGATTATGCCGGAGAGAAGATACTAGTAGACTAATAATTTGCAGATCAAAGTATGTTGTGCAAAACACCACCAACAAGTGCACTGGAGAAAGAACTAAGGCAGCACCCCTATTTAAGAAAATTTAGTAAGCCAATCTCCTCACATTTTAATTACCTGAGGCCGGTTTCCATCGATCAAGGTACCATGCTAAGGAATTTACTATGCATTTTTCACACCCTCAATAAGCTAGTTTTTTAAACTTAATTTCCCTGTAGTTCATTTACACCATAAAATATTGCCTATATGTGTACATAAAAATTGGCTTAGCTGGAAGATTTAACATAACTTTCAAAGTGAACTGGTTAACTGGTTTGAAGCCTGAAACATTTAGATTGTGCTTGCCATTATTCCCATGCTAGGTTTTCTTTATTGCATTGAAGAATGTAGGAAGCTGGCTCTGTATATAATATTGCTACCAGGTGGTAATACCATGCACACAGTCCAGGGGTTCCCCAAAAGTGTACAGAGCTCAGTGTAAAACCCAAAGTGCTCTATTAGTGGTAGTGTGGGCGAGCAGTCTTAGGCCTAACACAGAGAAGGTTAAGACATTTATTGCACAATAGTAATCAATTCACACACGACTCAAGGAGATCCAGACCAACTTTAGAAAAATATGCTTTGTTTTTATTTTAAGACCAAGGGCTTCGTATTCAGGTAATTACGTTTCAAATTAAAAAAAACTTTTCACATTGAAAAATCGACACTTAGAAACTTTTCAACACAATACAATGTTATCTTACGGGGAAAACAATATTGCGGTTAGACGGATGAGTATTAAACTTACAAACGCAGTCTTCAGGGCCAAAAGTCAGCAAAAAGCCAGGGGTCAGGTAAGTACCAAAACTGCACCATTAGCGCACAGGTGCAGCCGGGTGCAAAGGTCAAAATCTGAGTTAGACCCAATGCTTTTCTATGGAGACCGGGGGTGCATGGAGCCACGCTGCTTGCAGGTAAATAGATCAGTTGCATAAGCCAAGCTTTGGGGGTTAGGTCAATACCGGAGGGGAGGGGGGGGGGGGGGTGAGGTGGGGGGGAGGGGGCCCACAAAGCAGCACCAAGCGTACACCACCAGTGGCACAGGGGTGTCCAAGTGCAGGGTGCAAATTAGACATCAGGCGCCCACTTCTTTACAATAGGGATTCATCTTTCGGCAAACAGGCTGGAGGCGTGGCAAGAAAGGAAGACCAACGACAACAGGGGTAAGCTGGAATGTAGAGCGTCATAGGGGCACCATTGGTTCAGCTTACCAAGGACTAGGGGCGCCTTTCGACATCGGAGTATTCTTACCGGAGCCATTTACAGACAGGGGAGCATCTAGATTCACATTGCGGGCGCTGCCGTGGAGATAAGGAGAGTTCAGCTAACACTGGTCTCGTAGTCAGGATCGCTGGGGAGACTTCAATGCACAGGTGAGCTACTCAGATTGAGGACGTGGGCGTCAGGTGCAGAGTGGGCAGGAGATGCAGATCCACCTGGATTCGGAGTCTTTCGAGTACGTTTCTTTAGGTTAGGTCCATTGACCACGGGAGATTGGAGTGTTTTTCAAAGGCAGCAGTCCTTCCAGGTGTTTCAGAGGTCATTGGCTGCAAGACAGGTCACAGGTTTGCAGAAGCTAGAGACAGGCCGTTGTCTTCAGTCTTCTCTGCAGGATCGTCTATCTTTTTAGGTCATCGCAGATCTGAGGGGCAGGTCTGGGGGAGCCACCTAAATACTAAATTTAGGAGGCATTTTAGGAAGGAAACAGGTAGGGCCAATGGGCACCTTACTAGGGTTGACTACACCCTCTATTATGCCTCCTTCCTGTGGGAGGGGCGAAAACCTAGCCCTGATTGGAGGGGTCCATCAATCTCGAAGAAGGGGTGGGGGGAGGCTGAAAGCTGTGCTTCACCTCGCTTTCCCCACCTTAGGGGTGGGATTGGCAGAGGTGGGCACATCTATCTTTAATTTTCCCACCAATGTTCTCGCCCAAAGCAGGGGTGTAAACCAGGGCATCTGCAGCTAGTAGCAGGGGCTGGGGCTCAAATTACAAGTGCGGCACACCTTTGAAGCTTCCCTCTTCGAACAATGGCCCATCCTGGGCGAGGAGACGGGACACCTCTTGTGCATTGTTTCTGGTCCCATAGAGCAGGGGATCTCTGCCCAGGAGTCCAGAAACATGTCTGGTGGTAGCTGGCTGCTTACAGCCGGTGACAGACCACACCAGCATTGGTAGGGATTCAAGCGGCACCTCTGAGGTGGTAACCACTAAATCTAAATACAGTATCTAATGTTTGCTAAGCAATGCCTTGAATAATTCTGAAAATTATAAGAGTAACTCCACAGAACTTGCATGGAACCAAACTGGTTACATACCTGTAGGTATAGTCTTGAGCTTAAAGAATTTTATGGATTCACATGCCGTCCCTTATTCTACCATCTAGTTTGTGTGTCTGTGGTTGTGTATATATGCATCATTTTTACTTTTGCTTGTTGGCATTGTTAATGGCCATTAGCGGTCATGTCCGTCATCAAATGAGACGTACACCCCGAAGCCCTTGCGTGTGATCGGCATCTTCAGATAATTTTCCACTTTTTGGCTTACCCAATATTAGTATGTCTTGCCTCCGTTTACATTAGAAAACCCCTCATTACTTGGCAGAGGTGCGAGGGTCGCATGTGAATCCAGAAAATTCTTAAAGCTGCATAAGGATTATGTTACTAACCCTGTAAGCATCTGTTCTTAGAGGGAAAAGGGAAGAGGTGTGGCGCCGTTGCCAGAGCGACTGACTCCGGAATCTGGGGATCACGGTTCGATCCCCGGCGGCAGATTAGCCCAGCGCCATGTGACTCTGGGCAATAGCTTGCTTAATCTTCCCGACGGCCCCCCAGAGCCTAGAGACCCTTAAGGGTAATTGTGCGCTTTACAAATGTGGATTATTATTATTATTAGCATAAAGTGCTGTATATTCACATGCTTTGCCTACTCGTGCCATCTATTATTGCGTCTGGAAGTGTGCGAGCGTCTTTAAAGAAGTATTTCGAGTCACTAAGGGGAGTGACTCTTCCTCTTGGTGATAATGCGCATGGGCATTGACTTCATTGTTAAGGAAAATGCTACTTACCTGTATGCATCTGTTCTTGGCATGTAGAGCTGCAGATCCACACACTGAGCATCATAGTGCGCATGGGCGTCGGCTCCATCCCCAGATTGTTTTTTTTTTGCCAGCAGGGAAATGATGGAGTTTTGTACGAAACAGAAAAGATGCCCAAGTATGCTGTATCTAAATAAGATAGCACTGGAAAAGATAGAGGTAGCCGGGGAGGCGGGTGGGCGTGTGTGGCCCATGCGCACTATGATCCAAAGGAGGAGTCACCTATCTCGTGACTTCCAAAGACTTTTCCAAGACAAAAACAAATGCAAACATCCGGGCCCAACACCAGATGGCGATCTATGCTCAGTGTGTGGATCTGCAGCTCTACACGCCAAGAACAAATGTATACTGGTAAGTAGCATTTTCCGTTCAAGGCATATGAGCTGCAGATCACACACTGACCATAGATAGTATAGCAGTACCCGTCCCTAGCGGAGACCACCAGTATCTGTTGCAGTAGTTTGAAATAGTGTTTTGAGTACAGCCTGGCCCACACTAGCTTGTTTTGTTTGCACATCTACACAATAGCGTTTTGTGAATGTGTGCGGTGTAGACCATGTCATCGAAGGGACCGTTCCCTAAAAATGCCATTGAAGCCCCTATTTTTCGGGTTGAGTGGGCTTTAGGAGGAACCGATAATGTACGTTTTGCTTTGTGATACCAAATATGTATGCATTTGACAATCCACCTTGCTATCCCAGATTTCGATATGGGGTTGCCCTTACGTGGTGGTGAGAAGGACACGAAAAGTTGTTTTGTCTTACTAAAAGGTTTTGTCCTTTCAATGTAATAAACCAGTGCTATTTTAAAATCTAGAGTGTGAAGAGCTCTTTCTGCGACTGTTTCTGGTTGCGAGAAGAATACTGGCAACTCTACAGACTGATTGAGATGGAAGGGAGAAATAACCTTAAGGAGGAATTTTTGATTCGTTCTGAGAACCACTTTGTTTTGATGGAGTTGTAAAAAGGTTCTTGAATAGTTAGTGCCTGTAGCTCACTGACTCTTCTAAGGGAAGTAATAGCCACTAGGAAAGCAACTTTCCATGTTAGAAATTGTATCTCGCATTTGTGTAGAGGTTCAAAGGGAGGGCCCATTAGTCTTGTGAGAACTATGTTTAAATTCCACACAGGTGAGGGTGGCACCCTGGGAGGAATTATTCTTTTGAGGCCTTCTATAAATGTCTTGATGGCAGGTACCCTGAAGAGCGACAAGTGTTGTCTATTTTGTAGATAGGCTGCTATGGCAGCGAGATGTAACCTAATAGATATGTACGCTAAGTTACACCTTTGGAGATGAAGTAGATAACCTATGATGTGTTGAATAGACACATCTAAAGGATTGATGGTGTTGTTGTGACAATATATCATGAATCGTTTCCACTTGGCTGCATAGCAGGGTCTAGTGGTGGGGCTTCTCTGATAATATTCATACAGTCAGGGGGAAGGTTAGGTAACCAAACTCTAAGATATCAGGAGCCAGATCGCTAGTTTGAGCTGTGCTGAGTCCGGGTATCTGATCTCTACACGGTACTGGGTTAAGAGGCGTGGGGAGAGGTTTAGATTTTGGTGCGGGACTATGGATAGTTCCAGTAATGTGGTGTACCACGGTTGTCTGGCCCATGCTGGAGCAACTAGGAGGAGAGTCAGTGTTGCTGCAGTGTGCGCACCACCAGTAGAATGAGTGGGAGAGGCGGAAAAGCGTGCCCAAATCTGCGCGACCAATTCATCCATATCGCATTGCCTTTGGACAATGGGTGTGGCTATCTGGCGGGGAAGCTTGGACATTTGGCGTTTTCGTGTGTGGCAAAGAGATCTATCTCTGGTTGCCCCCACATCTGGAAAAAAGGTTGAAGAACTTGCGGATGAAGTTCCCACTCGTGAATCTGTTGAGTCTGACGACTTAATAGATCAGCTATGTTAATCTGGACTCCCGGAACATGTTGGGCTACGAGAAAAATGTTCTGTGGAATATCCCATCTCCATATGCTTTGCGCCAGTTGAGAAAGCTGTAGGGAGTGTGTCCCGGTTTGTTTCTGTATGTAGTACATAGCTGTCATGTTGTCGGTGCGGACCAGAACAGCCTTGCCTGATATTTGTTTCTGGAATGCCTTTAGGGCTAGCAATATGGCTAGTAACTTCAGGTGATTGATGTGGAGTAACTTTTGTTGAGGTGTTCCCCTGCCCTACATGGTGTGATGTAATAGATGAGCTTCCCAGCCGGAGAGCACAATCTGTGGAAAAGGCTCGATGAACGGTTGCCCTTTGGAAAGGTTTTTGGTGTTCCACCACTGCAGAGAGCGATGGGTGTGACCATCCACCAACACAAGATCTGTCAGCTGACCCTCATCCTGGTTCCGTTGACGTGCCAAACATTCCTAAAGGGGACGCATAGGGAGTCTTGCATGAGGTACTATAAATATGCAAGAGGCAATCATCCCTATCAACTGCATGAACACTCAAGCTGTAAGAGTGTTGTGGCTGAGAAGATGGCGGCTGGCTAGGATGCCAGGTCGGGAGCTCCGAGAGAACTGCCCTATGTGAGACTAGTGAACCGGCTACTTTTTCCTATCTCTTCCCCGTTCCCTGTGCTGCTGGAGAAGATGTCTTGACATCGGGTAAAGTACACGAAATTCGGTAATGCATTTGCTGTGGTAGACGCCAGATATGGGATATGTAAGGGCGCCGGACCAAGATAACAAGTTAGCAAGACAATAACATGCCACCGGAGGGATTAAATCCACCCGCAGAAACCTACCGAGTTGGAATTCTCCAATGCTGGCGCCCGATTCTTCGCACTCCGTGCACTCTGTCCCGGCAAGTGAGGCAGAAGACGCAGAGGTTTCCCCCTTCTACGGGGGTGTGGAGCGCTGCTCGAGAAGCCCGCGGAGCCGTGCGGCGAGCCGCGAGCAGAGTGTCTTTCCTATTCCGAGGCAGCGGGGGCAGTGACAGAACATTCCTAACAGCGGAGGGCAGGGCAGGGTGCGAGACGCTGTATACAACCGGGGCGAGGCTGCAGTTGTGGCGTCCTCCTACTAAGGGCAGACAATACTCGTGCAAAGGAGGATATTCAATACCAGTAGCAGTACCAGTGGATCTGTGTGGCTTGTGCCCTAAGCAGACTACTGATCAGGAGAGTTTGCTTGCACAAAATATACTGGAAAAGAAAATATCAGCAATAAAAGCGTTTAGTTTACCCACTAGTGAAAAAAAAGGGGCTTTCCGGACCTCAAGTGAGTGCGGAGAGAAAAGTACAGCTAATTCTCTTAAACTTGTCAGAGTGTCGCTCTGGATGTTAAATTCTAGCACTATTGAAAGCAAAAAAAGTGAGTTGTGAAAGTAAATTGCCTGAAAACAGCAAAAACTGGAGGACCGAATATACTTACTCAATCACAAGAGATACAATCTAAGACACAAGCCAAGGGAGTAATAACAAACACTGAGCAGGTGAAAAGCAGGTCTACTTACTGTTTAAGAAATAGGGACTTTCTCCAAACCGCGACTCCAGTGGACCCCAAACAACATATTGCCCCTCGCAGCACAAAGAGGAATTCAAAAAAACAGGTTAAGCTGGACTCTAGTAGCTCCTATATGAAAGGGAGAATCCTAAAAGAATCAGGTGGAAGTGTGGCACTCCCCCCCCCCCCCCGTGTGACCCCCTCCCTTAGATCCTTCTTTAATATCCAAGAACAAAGCCGAAAGAGAGAGGCAAAAGGGACCAATTCCACGAAAATTGTGACAACTTCCCTGGCTTGTGTCCCTGCACCAACTGAGTCCCATCTTAAAACTGTCGTATCATCAGCGTCTTTAATGATGTCTGAGGTATCCTCTGACCCCACTACCTCGACTATGCCAGTTCAGCCCAGCTTAATGGTGGATGGACTAGTGGACTCTCAGTTGACTCCGGCAGACGATCAATTAAATTCACATTCCATTGTGAACAGAGTTTCGGGGAACCAAACACAAATCCTGACCTTAGGCTTAAGTCCAACAGATCAGTTCCTTGAGAAGATGCTGGAGGAAATGAGGGCAAAATTTGCAATATCAGAGACGAATCAGGGTAAAATTCGTGATGTTTGTGAGGCCTTAGACACTAAGATGACTGCACTGAACGATCGGGTTACTGAAGTTGAAGCAACTGTTGAGGGACTATCCAAAAAAGTAGAACAAAATGAAAAAGATATAAGGGTTCTAAAAGAGAAGGAAAAAAGTACGAGCGAAAAGTCTAGGTGCCTCAGTTCAGATGAAGTTCCCGGCCAGCCTCAGAATTATGTGGCGAAACAAAATGCACAACATAAGAGACCCTGCTGAAGTCGCTCTTTTCCTAGAACAAATGAAAGATCAAGCAGGGAGTCAATCAGGGATGTCTACTGGAGTTTGAATTATATTTCCTACAGGAGAGAAGGGTTGTGGACTTAGCTCTTGGTGATTTAGACTAGTGATTGTGTAAACATTTATTCAAAAAGGTAAAAATGGAATACATACAATCCACACAATCCCCCCCAAAAAAATAAAAATATATATATATACAACGATGAGAAGAGCCCACATATATTAAAATGAAGAGAAAAGGGAAAAAAAAAAAAAAAAAATGGGCAGTCTTGGAGCTCAAAAGGGGCATTAATATACCCCAACAAGACAAAGAGGGAGGCTTCCCCAGGGTGGGTTTTTTATCTTTCAAAAAATTTAAAAACTCAAAAAAAATGCACAGGGGTGGGGAGCAATTTAGGGAAAAAATCAAAAAATATCCTCAGAATGCAGAAAAAGTAAAAAAAAAAAAAGCAATGGGAGTTATTGAGGCCCTCCAAGGCCAGTTAAGAGAGAATTGGGTAAAGCGGATTGTAAGATTAGGAGAGAGAAGAAATGTCAGGAAGAAACATTAACATATTATCTTGGAATGTAAATGGTTTAAGGCTACCAAGTAGAAGGCGTCGAATTTTGGAGTACTTAAGGGCGACAGATTGTGAGATCATTATATTGCAAGAGACACATCTATTAAAAAAGGAATGGGATGACATTATAAAAAAAACGAGATGGGTAGATTGCTATGTTTGTACAGATCAGGAGTGTGTTGTAAAAGGGGTAGCTATACTCTTTAAAAAGTCAGCAAAAGCCCGAATCGAGAGAATTGAAGTTGATAAAAAAGGTAGATGGGCGATTGCTAGGGTCAGGATTCACAACACCCCATATACGATAGCTGGGTATTACGGGCCAAATTTAGATGACCCCACCTCGCTACAAAATCTATACACTCTTTTATTATCGTCTGTAACTCCAGTGGTCTTAGGAGGAGATTTTAACTTTATTCCAGACCCCAAGACAGATCGCCTGCCCCCAATGAAATACATAAATCTCCCAAAAATGAGGGAATGGTTGCGAATTTACAGAAAAGACCTGGGGTTGGTGGACATCTGGAAGGAGAAAGGGGATAAAACTTACCCCTTTACGTTCAAAAATAAAAGACTGGGTCTTCAGTCCAGAATTGATTTCTTTTTGGTGGAAAAAACGATAGTATGTAAAATCATTAGGGTTGAGCATTTACCAGCCTTACTTTCAGATCATTCCGCTGTCCTACTCAAAACTCAACTGGGCAAGGAACAGTCTAACATGAGATGGACGGTGGATCGAACCATTTTCAATGATAAACAAATCGTTGAGAATCTAATAAAAGAGTCAGTGAATTTCTTTGAAAATAATAAAGAGGGAGTATCTCCTCAAATTACATGGGATGCATACAAGGCTGTTATTAGGGGGAAAATACTCAGTCTGGCCGCTTATAAAACGAAAATATCAAAACAAGACATTAGAAGGTTGGAAAGTAATATTAAAAATTCAGAATTATTAATAGAAGCTGAGGTGGATCTGGAAAAAAAAAAGAAGTTGGAAGTAGAAAAGACGGCATACGAGGAAAGTTTAACAGGAATTCTAGAAAGTAAGGTTAGAGAGAGATGGGAGGTAAGCAAGCTCGCCCATTATGAATATGGGGAGGGCTGTAGTAAGTTGTTAGCATGGAAAACGAAGACCGATACCAATAGAAATAAAATACTTAATATCTTACCACAAGACGGCACTGTCCCGAGTTCAGAAGAAGGGGTAATAATGAGAGAATTTGTAGACTTCTTTTCTTCCCTATACACTGAAGATACTGCTCCACTGAATGAGGACTTAGAAGAATACTTACTTAATTTGGAACTCCCTGAGCTAACAAACATGGAAAAAGAAGATCTGAATGCTCCATTCACTAAAGAGGAAGTAGAAGAAGTAATAAAGGGTTTGAAGAGAGGTAAATCAGCAGGTCCAGATGCCCTCCCCAATGAACTATATAGTAAACTTAGTGAGGTAATAGTTCCCCCGCTCACAATTTTGTTAAACATAATTTACTTGGAGAAGGGGAGACTCCCTGACTCTTGGAATGACGCTACGATAAGCATCCTGTTAAAACCCGGTAAAAATCCAGTTAAGTGTGAATCCTACCGTCCTATAAGCCTACTCAATTGTGATTATAAGATCTATACACAACTATTAGCAAAGAGGCTCGGCAGGTTTGCAGGAAAACTGATAAAAGAAGATCAGAAAGGGTTTATAAGGGGTAGACATTTACAAGATCTTACGCAGGAGCTCATCGGATCAATAGATATAGCAATAAGCGAAAAAATCCCTCTGACAATAATAACACTGGATGCGGCTAAAGCATTCGATAGAGTGAACTGGGCTTTCTTGAATGCAACTTTAGCAAAATATAATTTGGGAGAACATTTTCAGGGAGCAATTAAAGAAATGTATCGAGCACCAAAAGCTAAGGTCCTAATTAATGGGAATTTAACAGAAAACATCCCCATATTTAGAGGGACCCGTCAGGGATGTCCCTTGTCTCCCCTTCTTTTTAATTTATACATCGAGCCTCTAGCAAACAAGCTTAGAGCCCACCCTGAAATAACACCATTTAAATTTCAGACCTGGGAAAAGAAAATAGCCTTGTATGCAGACGATGTGATGCTTTTCACGTGCAACTATACAGGTTCTGTTCAGGCCATTTATGACACCTTAAGAAACTTTGGGAAGGTTTCAGGTTACCAAACTAATCAATCAAAAACTGAGATAATGAGTTGGAATTCCCAGGTAGACAATATTCACACCAGGGAGAAGATTAGATACTTGGGAATAGACCTGACTAAAAACCTAAATAAGATACCTGAGATAAATATGGATAGAGTAACAGCTGACGTGAAAAAGTTATTGAAAGCATGGGGGGGTCTCCCTTTAACCTTTTTAGGCAGATCTAATATAATTAAGATGTCTATCCTCCCAAAATACACATTTCTATTCAGCGCAATCCCATTGGAATTTAAGAGGGAAACTTTAAAAAAAATACAAGGAGAAATAGCGAGCTTCATTTGGATGACAAAAAGTACACGTATTGCCTGGAGTAAATTACGAAGAAGAAAAGCAGAAGGAGGAATTGCCAGCCCAGACCTAGTGGAATATTACAGAGCCTTCCAATTTAAGAGCATGAGGGTTCTCCTAAACAACTATGATTTGTACCCGGAACATCTTAAAGTAATGACTAAAAGTACTGGCCATTTCTTATTCAAATTTGGCCACCCAAAATACTTCAAAAAAGTGAAACTGAAGACTCTGAGAGCAGCTGCTAAGCTTTGGTATCAAATTAGGTGCACTCTAAATATTCCATATTACAGTGAGTTTGCGCCCATATGGGATTCTCCAGGAACACCAGAATGCCTCAAAGATAGTTTGGCAATGCCTCTTAAATCTTCAGGCTTTCGAGTATGGGGCCAGTTATTGGTTGGTAATAGCATAATAGACTGGGAAACTCTGCTCCTGAATTCAAGTACTGCTTTTTCAAAATTCAAATATTATCAGCTCACTAGCTGGGCAAAAACAGTGAAGGAGAAATTGTCCGGAAATAGGATCATGGAAACAATCATGATAAGAAATCCGCCAAAGAAAAAAGAAATAGCAACATGGTACTGGGCACTGGTAAAAGCAGGAGAGGATGAGTTCTTGATTCCCGATGTGATCTGGGGGAAAGATCTGCCGGCGCTGGATCTCCAAGACCTGTGGCAAGTATCAATGAACAAATGCTGGTCTATCGTGAAATCTGCTGCCTTAAAGAGAAATCATCTCTTTACTTCCCATAGAGCATATTGGACGCCGAAGCGACTCTCTAACTTTGGTGGATCCGCTACGAAAGCATGCCCCAAATGTGCTTTACCAAGAGCAGATGATGTGCACATGTTTTGGCAATGTCCGCATATTGAAGGTTTCTGGCAGGAAGTGAGTAAAACCATAGATTTGGTATTAAGAAGACCAGTGAAAGTAAGTATAGATCTTGTTATTTTTGGGGTTAGTAGACATGATATGTTAATAACGTTAACTAAGAAAGAAGAGAATCTTTTGTTCATAATGATTTTACTTGCACGAAGGGAGCTCTGTATAAAGTGGATAAGACCAGTCCCCCCCACACATTTGGATTGGGTGGCCTCAATTAACAGAATAAATAAATGGGATAGGAGAGGGAAGCCCAGCAAAAGGTATGAGTATTGGGAAATATGGGAAGACTCTCAATTCGCAATTTAATTCAGTATTTTTATGTCACAATCAAGCTTTGACCCATTTAATTCCAATGATTATGCAATGGCAATAAAACCACAAGCATAATGCTTGTGTGAGTGATCAGAGTGGTCAGCTCCCCCAGCGCGTATGGAAAAGTTTTGGAAAGTGTTACGGATGAAAGGGGACCCTACTCTAAAGAGTCTACAGAATGTATCTCTCCAAAGAATGGAGAACTGGGATGGTCTAGAAAACAGAGAATTGGGTCCCCGATAACTCCAGATACACTACATTGCTGTATGAGGAAAAAGAAAAAAAAAAAAAAAAAAAAAAAAAAAAAAAAAAAAGAGTGTTGTGGCTGAAATTTCGTTATGAGGCTTTGTATGCTTGCTATCCTGGCTGGGCTGGGATATGCAAGTGCTTTTGAGGTGTTGATTGTGACACCGAGGTACTGCTGTATGTGGGACGGTTGTAGGTGAGACTTTGCGTGGTTTACTGTAAACCCTAAGCAGTGGATGTGAGAAAGTGCCCTCTTTCTTGCATCGTATGCCCCCACTTTTTGCTGAATTGCTGAATGTACTTTGACTGAGTTTGCCCTGGGTTCCTGACAATCAGGTGCCCAGGGCCTATGTTCCTTCCCTAAACCAAAACCTCCAACCCAAAATGGCAAACCCTGGCCACATGTCAGCCCCTGGTAAATGGTACCCTAGGTACCCAGGGCCTTGTGACCAGGGAAAGCCTCTAAGGGCTGCAGCACTCATTGTGCCACCCTTAGAGGCCCTGTACCTAACACACACACACTGCCCTTGCAGGCCGAGTGTCTGGATACAAGACAAAACAGTCGACATGGCACACATCTCTGTGTGCCATGCCCACAACCTACACTGCCCTGGCATACATCAGCCACCCCTCTAGCTGGGTGCCCTATGCCAGTGGTGTGGGCACAGGAGCAGGAGTCCTGTGCCCCTACAGTACCCAGGTCCATTCCTGGGCCCTGTAAGTGCAGTGCTGCTATTTAAGAGTACATGGTGCTGGGAGCTTGTCAAACACGAACTCCACAGCACCATAATGGCAACACTGAAGACTGAGAAGTTTGGTATCAAACTGCTCAGCACATTAAACCCACACTTATGCCAGTGTGGGATTTACTGTAGCAAGCACCCCAGAGGGCATCTTAGAGAGGCCCCGTGAAACCTAACCTACAATCCACGTCTGGTCTGAGAGGCTGCCACACAGCAGACATGTTGCTGGAACCCTGGGCAGGAGAGCCGCTGCTCTCCCTGGCCTGCAACAATGCACATCCTGGGCAAGGTGCTAGGTCTCCTCCCCCAGGATGGGCAGGGGGAAGCTTCAAAGGCATGCCGCCTCTGTGAGCTTCCCCAGGCCACTTGCAACCCCCACTCTGGCGGGAAGCCTGGCCGGAAACCCCAAATAAGGACAGGGGATGTGCCAGCCTGCCAACCCCACCCCTCAGGTGGGGGAGGCGAGGTGAAGCATATCTCCGGGCGCTCGCCATCTTGAAGATGGGAGGCCCTACCCAATCAGGACTAGGCTACTGCCCCCCTCCCACAGGAGAGTGGAAGAATAGGAGGTGTACCCACCCCAGGACAGGGATACATTGGTCCCTGCCCTTTACCTACCTGTAACGCCCCTAAATCTAGTATTTAGGGGCACCCTGAACCTTCCTTCCCCAGATTCCAGATTCTGAACTACAGAGAAGAGCAAGAAGAAAGAAGACCTGCCCTGCAGCTGCTAAGAAGAGGAAGACACCAACTGCTTTGGCCCCAGCCCTACCGGCCTGTCGACCCTCGAACCGGCTCCTGCTCCAACCCGGCTTCTCTTGTGGCCAGCAACCTCACAAACCCCGGAGGACCTGGCTACCTTTTGGCTCTAAGCACCTGGGACTCCCATGAGTAGAGGCTCTACTCAAAATCTGCTTCTAATCCATGGCATCAGCCCGGAACCGCGAACCCTTCACACTCTGCACCCACCAAGCCTGGCCTGTGCCGGAGTGAACAAAGACCACGAGGACGACCCCACGGCGACTGTGACCCCGAGTCCGGCACCCAAGGACTTTCCTCGATGCTCCGGACGACGCCTGCAGCCTCAGAACCAGGTACCCCCCCCCCCCCAACCGCGATCAACAGAGGTTAAGATTTTCCGACACCAAAAGGCACCCCTGCACCCGGCGCCCTGCGGCCCCCTGTGCCCAACTCCTGGGTACCTACCTATCCTCCAACTACCCAACTTACCTCTCGAAGTGGTGGTGGCACCTGAAGAATCTTCATCCCGAGCTTGCAGTCTTTTTCTAAACCGGAGCTTTCCTATTGAAATCAATTGAGCGCCCGAAGGCTCAAAAGCACCCTGCACCCAGCCAAAGTGTCAACTTTTAAAATAGCAAAATATTATCTACAAATCATAACAGTAACTAAGTCAACTTTTATCACTTGTCCCTAAGAACTGACCCAGGACTGAATCTAGGATCCAGTCCTGGAATTACAAAAGTAATCCCGAAAGTAATCTATTGCAAATAACTTGAAAATTCCATTGAACTCAATGCATTATTGTGTTTAAAATTGTGTTGCCTATTGCATCAACCTGTAACTTTCTACAAAAGCCAATTGCATATAGCAAAAGTATTTATCTAAAGCATCTAATTCTGAGAAAGTATATTTTGATATCTATTGTTGGTTCTAAAATAAAACAAGCATATATTTTTTATATATAAACCATTGGCCTAGAGTTCAGTTATTGAGTGTGTGAGACCATTTGCTGACTGAGTGTGTGCAACAAATGCTTTACACTGTCCTCTGATACTGCCTTACTGCTCAACCAAGCTACCACTTTAGAGAGTAAGGTTATATCTAACTTTAGCCTCTGCCAAACCTCTGGGGACTGTGGAATCTGTACACCCTGTACCTATTTGGGAACAGTATATACAGAGCCACTTTCTCACAGTGGAGCAGTTGGATTGTGGCGTGAGTGTGATGTACACACTGATTGTATGACTTGGCTTTTATGAGCCAGTCTAAGTATGGGAAGATGTGGATGTGCTGTCTTCTTAGCCGCAACAACCGCCAGACACTTTGTGAATACTCTGGGTGCTGTGGTGACTCCGAATGGGAGTACCTTGAATTGGTAGTGCTGACCGTCCACTACAAACCGGAGATATTCCTGTGAGAGGTGTGAATGGGAATATGAAAGTAGGCGTCCTTGAGATCTAGAGTGACAAGGAAATCGCCTTGTGAGAAAAGAGGAAGGACCTGTTGAAGCGTGATCATGTGAAAATGGTCTGATTGTATGTACAGGTTTAGGGGTCTGAGGTCTAAAATAGGTCTCAGAGAGCAGTCCTTCTTTGGGATGAGGAAGTATAGGGAGTATACCCCTGTGTTTTGTTGAAGCAGGGGGACTGGTTCTATTGCATGTTTTTGTAGAAGGGAGATTACCTCCTGCTTTAGCAGCGATAAATGTTCTAGTGACATTGGGCGCTGTCTGGGTGGTATGTTTGGGGGGGGGGTCGAGATGAGTTCAAGACAATATCCTGATTGAACGATTTATCTCACCCACCTATCTGAGGTGATGTTGTTCCAGACAGGTAGGAAATGTAGCAATCTTCCCCCGATTGGAGTGGAATGGTCCGGGGGGAGCGGAGGGAAGTCACTGGGTAGGGGTGGAGGCAGAGCGAGTATTGTTGGTCTTGCCTCTACCTTTGTTATTATTGCCTCTGTAGCCTCCTCTTTGATAACCTCTGGTGAATGTGGTCTGGGTGGGAGTCTTATAGGATGTGGAGGGGTTGTCAGAGTAGCCTCTGGAGGTGCCCTTGTAAGAGGAGCGACGAAAAGAACGTCTGGGAGCTTGCGATTGCAAGGCTCCCAATGATTTAGCAGTGTCGGTGTCTTTTTTAATCTTTTCTAGAGATGAATCCATGGCTGGCCCAAATAGATGTTCCTGATCAAATGGCTGGTTAAGGACGGAAGTTTGTACTTCAGGTTTAAAACCTGAAATGCGTAGCCATGCATGTCTACGCAGAAGGACACTTGTATTGATGGCTCGGAAGGCGGTGTCTGCCACATCTAGAGCGCAACAAATGGAGGTGTTTGTGATGAGCTTACCCTCCTGTATGAGATCTTTGGCTTTGGTTTTGTATTTGTCGGGAAGGTGCTGCACTAGGGTCTCTAGCTCATCATAGTGTGCCCTATCGTATCTGGCTAACAAAGCGTGAGTGTTGGCAATGCGCCATATATTAGCTGCCTGTGACGCTGTGCGTTTACCAGAAGCGTCCAAGAGTTTTGACTCCTTGTCGGGAGGTGCAGCGTCCCCTGACGTTTGTGAGTTAGCCCTCTTTCTGGCATTGGAGACCACTAAGGAATCCAACGATATTTGGCCCTTCATGTATAAGGGGTCTGCTGGGGCAAATTTGTATTCCTGCTCTATCCTGGGGTCAATACCCCTAGCCCTAACAGGATCTTTCAACACCTCAGGTGCATGTTCCATTACCCCATTTCACATAGGGAGGACGGAGGTGGACTTTTGTGAAGTATTAAAAGTGTCCATTAAGAAATCCTCTTCCACAGGGTCTGTACGTAAAGCAACTGTGAGAAAGTGCCATCTTTCTTGCATGGTATGCCCCCACTTTTTGCTAAATTGCTGAATGTACTTCGATTGAGTGTACCCTGGGTTCCTGCCAATCAGGTGCCCAGGGCCTATGTTCCTTCCTTAAACCACACAAACTCCCAATTGGCAAACCCTAGCCGCATGTCAGCCCCTAGTAAATGGTACCCTAGGTACCCAGGGCCTTGTGACCAGGGAAGGCCTCTAAGGGCTGCAGCACTCATTGTGCCACCCTCAGAGGCCCTGTACCCTTACACACACACACACTGCCCTTGCAGGCTGAGTGTCTGGGTGCAGGACAAAACAAAGAGTCGACATGGCACACATCACTGTGTACCATGCCCATCACCTACACTGCCAAGGCATATGTCAGCCACCCCTCTAGCTGGGTGCATTACGCCTATGGTGTGGGCACAGGAGCAGGAGCCCTGTGCCCCTACAGTACCCGGGTCCATTCCTGGGCACTGTAAGTGCAGTGCTGTCATTTAAGAATACATGGTGCTGAGAGCTTGTCAAACACGAGCTCCACAGCACCATATTGGCAACACTGAAGCCTGGGAAATTTGGTATCAAACTTCTCAGCACATTGAACCCACACTGATGCCAGTGTAGGATTTAATGTACTAAGCACCCCAGAGGGCATCTTAGAAGATGCCCCCTTACAGCTAACTTACAATCCACGTCTGCTCTGAGGCTGCCCAGGCTGCCACACAGCAGACACGTTGCTGGACCCCTGGGTGGGAGAGCCCCTGCTCTCCCGGGCCTGCAACAATGCACAGCCTGGGAGAGGTGAGAAATCTCCTCCCCCAGGATGAGCAAAGGGAAGCTTCAAAGGCATGCCGCCATTTGGAGTTTCCCCAGGCCACTGCCACCCCCCACTCTGGCGGGAAGCTTGGCCGGAAACCCCATACAAGGACAGGGGATGTGCCAGCCTGCCCACCCCACCCCTCAGGTGGGGGAGGCGAGGTGAAGCACATCTCCGGGCTCTCGCCATCTTGAAGATGGGAGGCCCTACCCTATCAGGATTAGGCTACTGCCCCCCTCCCACAGGAGAGAGGCAGGATAGGGGGTGTACCCACCCCAGGACAAGGACCCATTGGTCCCTGGCCTTCACCTACCTGTAACGCCCCTAAATCTAGTATTTAGGGGCACCCTGAACCTTCCTTCCTTAGATTCCAGATAGAAAACGACAAGAAGAGCAAGAAGAACAAAGACCTGCCCTGCAGCTGCTAAAAAGAGAAGAAAACACCAACTGCTTTGGCCCCAGCCCTACCGGCCTGTCGACTCTCGAACCTGCACCAGCGCGGCATCCCTCGTGGCCAGCAACCTCACCAACCCCGGAGGACCTGGCTACCTTTTAGCTCTAAGCCCCTGGGACTCCCACGAGTAGAGGCTCTACTCAAGAAACCTATTTGCTATCCCTGGCACCAGCCCGGGACCGCGGACCCAACACACTCTGCACCAGCCAAGCCTGGCCAGTGCCGGAGTGGACAAAGACCCAGAGGACGACCCCACGGCGACTGTGACCCAGAGTCCGGCACCCAAGGACCCCCCTCGACATCCCGGAAGAAGCCTGCAGCCTCAGAACCAAGTGCCACCCCAGCCGCGATCAACCAGAGGGTAAGATTCCCGACGTCAAAAGGCACCCCTGCACCCGGCGCCCTGCGACCCCCTGTGCCCAATCCCGGGGTACCCACCTAACCTACAACTACCCAACTTACCTCTCGAAGTGGTGGTGGCACCTGAAACATCCTCGTCCCCGAGCCTGCAGCCTCTTTCCAAACCGGAACATTCCCATTGATTTCCATTGAGCGCCCTAAGGCTCAAAAGCACCCTGCACCCAGCCGCCCGAGTGGCCCTGGCAGTGCCCTCTCTACACTAACCTACTTCCCCACTTGCCCTGAGTAAGTGACCAGGAGCCCAGCTCCCACAGCCGCGTGGCTTGCCAGACAGCAGCCACCAACCAAGGCCCCCCTATCCCTCATAGGATAACATTGGGCCCAACTCTCTCTGCACCCGGCCGTCCTGAAACCGCTGAGGGTGAACCAACTGTACCTACCTGACACTGGGGGACCCCTGAGTCCATGCCCGGAATTTCAACACTACCAGTCGAGTACTTACCCTTAAACCGCTAACTTCATTTTCCTCATAGGGTAACATTGACTGGCTTTTTCTTCAAAAATCTTCTAAGTGTGAACTTTTCAAAACTGCAAAAATTCACCAAAAATCAGCCAAGTGACAAAACGAATAGTTTCTTACCTGTCGGTGTAGTTTTGCAGCTTGAAGATCTTTCTGGATTCACTATGCTGTGCATTATTCCGCGATCTTGTGGTTGGGTCCGGATTCGTAGTCTTTTCTTTGTTTTTTTTTTGTTTTTTTTTCGTAGCCCAGGTGGGCGTCGACGTCCACCATTTGGTGCACCTCCCGTGACGTCGTCGTGCTTCCTGCGGAAGTCCCACCTTTGGGGCGCCATCTTCGGGTTCTTTTTTCCTTTCCTTTTTTTTTTTTTTTTAACCCTAGGCGATTGATTATTCCTTCTTGTCCATTTTTCTGTATGTTTTCATTTCTTTTGATCTTTTCCATTTTACCCCCTCTTCCTCCAGCCTCATCTTCCTGGCGGAGGTGGGTGGGTTCGCTAGTGAATCCAGAAAGATCTTCAAGCTGCAAAACTACACCGACAGGTAAGAAACTATTCGTTTTGCAGCGTGAATCTTTCTGGATTCACTATGCTGTGCATAGACTTTGTAGCGGTTTTCCTAATTCTGTGGCGGCTGGGTGGTAGATGAGCGTTGGTCGTTGAAAATGTGCTGAAGCACCTTCTGTCCAACCTGTGCTTCCTTGTTCATCTGAATGTCCACGCAGTAGTGTTTCGTGAACGTGTGCACAGATGCCCAAGTTGCCGCGAGGCATATGTCCTGGATGGGCGTGTTCGCCAGGAAGGCCACGGTGGCCCCTTTCTTCCTTGTGGAGTGAGCCTGCGGCCCCTCCGCTAGCTCCTGTCCAGCCTGTTTGTGGCAGAATTGAATAGTGCGGGCAATCCACCTTGCGATGGTGCCCTTAGTCACTGGCCTACCCATGAAGCTAGTAGCAAAGGACACAAACAGCTGTTTCGACTTCCTGAGTTCCTTGGTTCTCTCAATGTAGTGCATCACCGCTCTTCTTGCGTCGAGGGTGTGCAGGGCCTTTTCTGCGTTTGAAGTCGGGTTTTGGAAGAAACTTGGTATCTGAATACTCTGATTCATGTGGAACGCCGACACCACCTTGGGCATGAAGTGTGGGTCCGTTCTCAGGACTATTCTATCCTTGTGAATCTGAATGTAGGGTTCCTGCAGCGTTAGTGCTTGAAGCTCGCTCACCCTGAGTAGTGAGGTTATGGCCACCAGAAAGGCCGTTTTCATAGTCAACATCTGCAGTGTGGCCTTGTGAATGGGTTCAAACGGTGCCTTCATGAGCTCCGTCAGGACCACATTCAGATTCCATGCCGGCAGCGGCAACCTTTTCGGGGGGGCCATCCTTTTGGCTCCTTCCATGAATCTCCTCACCACCTGCGAGCTGAAGAAACTTCCACCTTTTTCACCTCTGGTGTAGGCCACGATTGCCGCTAGGTGTACCCTTAGTGAGCTCGAGCAGAGGTTACTCTTTAGAAGGTGTGTGAGGTACCTCAGTACTGTTGAGTCTCTTGTCATTCTGTTTTGCAGGCCCTTTTTCCGGCACCACACAGTGAACCTCTTCCATTTTGCGCTGTAGCATTTGTGTAGTTGGTTTCCTCGCCTCCCGTAGCACTCGCATCGTGCTCGGAGGCAATCTTAGGTGTGCGAACTCTAGGTCTTCAGGAGCCATGCCGCCAGGTTGAGGGTCTCTGGCTCTGGGTGCAGGACCTCTCCGTTTTGCATTGAGAGCAGGTCCTTCCTCCTCTCGAACCTGTATGGGTTGCCTTGTGCCATTTCTTGAATTTGTGAGAACCATGTCTGCCTCGCCCACTGCGGAGCCACCAGGATCAGAGTCATGTTGCTGGTTCTGCACTTGTCGAGCACCCTGTGCAACAGGGGTATCGGTGGAAAGGCGTAGGCAAATGTCCTCGACCAGCTTATCCATAGGGCATTTCCCTTGGATTGCTGATCTGGTTGCCTGGACGCGAAGCTTTGGCATTTTGCATTGTGGCGTGTTGCAAATAGGTCTATTGTGGGAGTCCCCCATCTCCGGAAGAGTTTCTCCGTTTCCTGGCCATTGAGCTCCCACTCGTGTGATGCTGAGGTCTGCCTGCTTAGCCAGTCTGCCTCCACATTGTCCTTCCCCGGTAGGTGAATTGCCAGTAGATCTATCCTGAGAGGTATGGCCCATCTCCAAATCTCCTGAGCTAGGGATGAGAGTGGGAACGACTGTGTCCCCCCTTGTTTGTTGATGTAGAACATCGCCGTGGTGTTGTCTGTTTGGACCAACACCCTCTGGTTGAACAGGTGTCTCTGGAATGCCTTCAGGGCTAGCAGGATTGTTTTCAACTCGAGGTAGTTGATATGGCGGACCGCATCTGCTGGAGCCCATAGACCCCTTACTCTGAGGTTGTCCATGTGCGCTCCCCATCCCATCTGCGATGCGTCCGTGGTAATGGTCACTGTTGGGATTGGTGGTGTCAGGCTTCTCCCTGTTGTTATGTTGTCTCTGTTCCACCAAGTTATCTCCTCCTGCACTGCGTGCGTAACAACCACTAGATCCTCCCAACTTCCGTTTGCTTGTGACCATTGCTGTTGTAGCCATTCCTGGAATGGTCTCATGTGCAGGCGTACATTCGGCACCAGCTGGATACAGGACGCCATCATCCCCATCATCTTGCTCACAGCCCTCACTGTCAGAGCTCACCCCTTCTGGTAGAGCTTCGTCTCCTTCAGTAGAGCATCTGTCCTCCTGTCGCTGGGCACTACTGTACTGATGCGGGAGTTGATCTTTGCCCCCAGGAAAATCTTCACCTCTTCCGGTTCCAGCGATGATTTTCCCCAGTGGATCGAGAATCCCAGATTCGTGAGGGTGTCTGTTACGCGTTTTGCGTGCCTCTCGCACTTTTCGCGTGAGTTTGCCTTGACCAGCCAGTCGTCCAAGTAGGGGTAGACATGTATTCCCTGCCTTCGTAGGTGTGCCGCTACCGCCGACAGGCATTTTGTAAAGACCCTTGGTGCTGATTTTAATCCGAAGGCCAGGGTTGTGAACTGGTAGTGTTCCTGTTCGATGTTGAATCTTAGAAGGCCCTTGTGCCTTCTGTTTATTGGGATGTGAAGGTAGGCATCCTTGAGGTCCACGGTGACCATTAAGTCCGCTTCTCTTATCTGTGGCAGAACCTCCTGCAGTGAAGTCATTTTGAACCTTTGCGTTCTGATGAACTTGTTTAGGTAACGGAGGTCCAGTATGGGTCTGAGGTCTCCGTCTACCTTCGGAACCACGAAGTAGTTTGAGTAGACCCCTTTGTTGCGTTCTCTGAACGGCACTGTCTCTATGGCTCCCTTTTGTAGGAGTTTCCGCGTTTCTTCTCTGAGTATTGCCCGTTCTTGGGCCGATCTCAGTCTTCCCTTTGGTTTCCTGTTTGGAGGTCTTTTCTCCAAATCTACGCAGTATCCGTACTGCACGATGTTCCGTATCCACTTGTCTGTGGTTATACGCCGCCACTCCTGAAGGTAGAACCTCAGTCTTCCGCCTACTGGTGTCGTATGCTCGTAGGCTCTTGAATCTTCTCTTCCCCCTGATGACACTTTTTTGCGCCTCACCCTTGGGGTCCTGACGAGGGTAGGCGTCCTCTTGCGTGCTGAGTCACTTCGACGAGGGCTGTTCGCCCCCTCTCCTCCTTTGGCCACGTCCGTTCCCTCTCCCGCGAAAGGACTGGCCCAGAGGTTGATATTGCCAGTTTTGCTTCTGCTGACCTTGTCCGTGACCTTCACCCTGCTGACCTTGTTGGAACGCCTGGTGCGACGTTCCCTGCTGGCTTCCTCCCCTACCGTAGGGTCTCCTTGAGGGATTTCCTCGCCTCATTCCCCTCAGCTGTAGGGCCCCCATGGACCTCGCCGTCTCGTTTTCTTTTTTCAGCTGGGTGAGCTTCTCGTCCACTGTTGCTCCGAACAGTGTCTCTCCGTTGAAGGGGGTGCCAAGGATGTTGTTCTGCACTTCTGGTTTGAATCCCGAGATTCTTAGCCATGCATGCCTCCTCTCTGTGACCCCTATGGCCATGAGTCTTGCTGAAGTCTCTGCCCCATCCAACGCCGTCTTTATACAGGAGTTGGCGATGTTCTTCCCTTCGTCTATCAGGTGAGAGGCTCTCTGGCGGTATTCTTCGGGGAGGTGCTTTACTAGCTCCCCCATCTCATCCCAGTGCTGGTATTGGTGTCTATTGAGGAGTGCATTCGAATTCGCCATGCGCCAGTGCATTGCGGCGTTCCTCTCGACCTTTCTTCCTGTGAGGTCAATCCTCCTGCTCTCCTTATCCGGAGGTGGGCCCGAAGTTGCTGGTACATTGGCCCTTCTCCTGGCCGTGGAGGCTATGATGGAGTCTGCGGTCACGCTACCCTTGATGTAAGGGGGGTCCAGGGAGGAGTGCTTATATTTCTTCTCTGTCCTGGGCGTGATCGACCGGCAGGTCGCAGGTTCCTTGAAGGCTTCTCTCCCCTGATTCATCACGCTTTGTAGCATGGGGAGGAACTGGCTCCTTGTCTGGATGGGGAGCAGTGTCTCGACGAGAAAATCGGCTTTCGGTTTCTCCTCGTCGAGTTTGACGCCGAAGGCCATTGCTGCGCTCCTGACCACCATATTGTACACCCCGATGTCGTCGGGTGGCGAAGGCCTCGAAGGGTACGTGTCCACGGGCTCCTCCGGGTTTTCGGTGTCGAGATCGTGCCATTCGACGTCGTTGCTGGTAGATGCCGCCGATTCGTAGAACGACCGTTGGTCTTCTTCCTCGGCTTCTCCCTCATAATAGGGTTCTTCTTCCTCTTCGAGATCCCTTGTCAGCCCTTCGGCGTCGAACTCGTCTTCGACCTCACCGACGTCCGCCGATGAAACCGTTGGAATCTTGAATTCCTTCATCCTGGCGTCGAACTCCTTCTTCCTTTGAAGGATGTTCTCCATTTCGGCCTCGAGCCGCCTCTTCTTTTTCTCCATCTCGGAGATGCTCTCGGCGTCGACCGCGGGTCTTTTCGATGAAACTTGCGTCGACGTCGAACGTTCTTTCTGCGTCGATCGGCCCGTTTCATGGGATGTTTTCGACGACCCTTGCCTTTCGGCGTCCTTCGGCACCAGGGAGTCCTCTTCTAAGGATCCGCTCGGCCTCTTGTCCGTGGTTCCCCCTTTGTACGTCGAAGTTTTCGGCGCCGGGGCTCCCTTCGTGGACTTTGACTCAGTTTTTCTCGAGTCACCCTCGTGTTTGAGGTACTTTCTGTTTTGCGCTCGACGATTCTCTTACCTAGTCTTCTTTTTTCTTGTCGGTCTCTACGACCGTGAAGTTTTCGGCTGTCTCGGCGACGTTGTCCTCGTCGTCCGTGGAGAGGCCCAGATCGTAGAGCGTCGGGGGCTTCCCCTTGCCATCCATGTTGGCGTTGGCTCTTCTCTGTCGCTCTCTCACCCTGAGTGTCTTCGGCGCGAAGGCTGAGCAGGCGTTGCAGTCGATACTCTGGTGATCGACCGGTAGGCAGAGGTTGCAGACCGGATGCTGGTCTTTCTGCGCGAACTTGTGGTGGCAGTTTGGGCAGAACTTGAATGGCGTCTTGTCCATTGCGCTCAGGGTCTCTGAGCGTGCATTCTCCAAGGCCGTCGAAGAAAAAGGGCGCTGGTCCTCTTTTCTTCGCGCTCCTGATGAAATCTCTTCCTTTCCTGATATCTTCTAGTGATTCTATCGACTAAACTCGCTTTTCTTCCTTCTTCCTCCGAGTGTAATTCTGGAGCTTCCCGATGACGATCCAGACCCAACGGCGGAAAAAAGAATCTGAAGATGGCGCCCCAAAGGTGGGACTTCCGCAGGAAGCACGACGACGTCACGGGAGGTGCACCAAATGGTGGACGTCGACGCCCACCTGGGCTACGAAAAAAAAAAAAGACTACGAATCCGGACCCAACCACAAGATCGCGGAATAATGCACAGCATAGTGAATCCAGAAAGATTCACGCTGCAAAAACGAATTTACTCACCTGCTCCTAGGTGAGCTCCCAGTGCTGGATCTTGGTGCCCAGCCCTGACTCTGAAAAGTGTTCACAACTATACTTACCTCTAACTCATTTTTCTCCCATAGGAAACCATTGTCTGCTTTTCTGTGAAATTTCTTCTAAGTGTCTACTTTTGCAAATTTGAAATATTCTTTTAAAATCGTACCATTTCTGCAAACGAAATTACTTACCTGCTTTTGATAAGGACCCCAGTCCTGGGTCTAGGCACCCAGTCCTGGATTACTAAAGTAACGATAAAGTACTCTACCTGCAATTTGAATTTCTTGCCATAGAGATCCATTGAATGTTTTCTGTGAAATATTTTCTAAGTGCTAACTTTTGAAATAGCTAAATATTATTTAAAAATCATTACAGTTATTAAGTCGACTTTCATCACTTGATTCTGCATACTGACCCCAGGCTGGTTCTAGGAGCCAGACCTGGAATTCCAAAAGTAATCTGAAAAGTAATTTATTACAAATAACCTGAATTTACCATTGAGCTCAATGCATTGTTATGTTTAGGAAATAGGATTGTTTATTGCAACCAACTGTGACTGCTTACACAAATGTATTGCTTAAAACAAAAGTATTTATATTCAACCTCTCATTCTGAGAAAGTATATTTTTACCCCCTTTGTGGTTCTAAAAATAAAACAAGCATATATTTTATATATACAAATCATTGGCCTAGAGTTCAGTTATTGAGTGTGTGAAACCATTTGCTGACTGAGTGTGTACAATAAATGCTTTACACTGTCCTCTGGTACTGCCTTACTGCTCGACCAAGCTACCACTTTTGAGAGTAAGGTCATACCTAACTTTGACCTCTATCAGCCTCTGGGGGACTGTGGACTCTGTACACCCTGTACCTATTAGGGAACAGTATCTACAGAGCCACTTTCTCACATTGGTGGCAGCGGTGGGATACAAACTTCAATTTGTTGGACTACTTGGTTACCATCTGATCACACGACAGAACTCTTAAAAATTGCCTTTAGAATTCTGATTGGTTTTTCCAAAATTACTAAAAGTCTTGCTAGGGCCTTGCTTAAGTCCCATTAGAATTTTAGAAAAATAAAAGTCACTATAGTCAGGGTAGAGGGTTAGAACTGTCAGGTTAGAATGTCTCAAACAAACCCAGCTATTAGTGATAATAATAACATGGACCTGGTGGAGGAGCTCGACCTCACACCTTACTTACACTTGTCTTTCAAGGAATTGAGGTCCTTATGTAAACTCAAAAATTTACAAATGGGTCAGCATCCAACCAAACAAGGGCTCCAGGAGCTCCTGGCTGAGTATGCTAAAGACCACCCATCTGAACATGGTGATGGCCAGTCAGATGAGGAAAGGGAATCAGGGGAGGAGGACAGCAACCTCCCCATACTATTCCCTAGGGAGGAGATGGCACCCATACCCTCCAACTCAAGACATAACATCTGGGCACCTAGAGACCACACAGGTGGCTCTGGTCCCAGAGACAACACTGGGGGACCCCCCAGTGAAGAGGACAACCTTGTGAGGCTGGCCAAAAGAATAGATCTAGAGTCCAGGCTCCTGGCTCTAGAAAAGGAAAGGAGAGAGATGGGTTTAGCACCCATCAATGGTGGCAGCAATAATAAAAACAAGGATAGGGAGGAAACTTCTGACCTTAAAATCCCCAAAGGGATTGTCCCTAAATTTGAGGAAGGTGATGATATCACCAAATGGTTCGCAGCCTTTGAGAGGGCTTGTGATATCAGGAAAGTAAAGAAACCTCTCTGGGGGGCACTCCTGTGGGAACTGTTCTCTGGTAACTGCAGGGACAGGCTTCTGACTCTCTCTGGGCCAGAAGCAGGATCCTATGACCTCATGAAGAAAGCTCTGATTGAGGGATTTGGATTCACCACTGAGGAGTATAGAATTAGATTCAGGGGGGCTCACAAAACCCAGACCCAGTCCTGGATTGATTTTGTAGATTTCTCAGTGAAGACACTGGATGGTTGGTTAGCTGGACATGGTGTGCAGGATTTTACTGGATTGTACAATTTATTCATGAAGGAACATATTTTGAGTAACTGCACAAATGAAAAGTTGCATCAGCATTTGGTAGACCTAGGTCTAATTTCTCCCCAAGAATTGGGAAAGAAGGCAGACCACTGGGTCAAGACTAGGGTGACCAAGACAACCACTGGGGGTGACCAAAAGAAGGTGGTCACAAAACCTCCCCAGGGGAAAGGTGGTGAGAATCCCCAAGATAAAAAGTCTTGTCCTGGGCACTAGCAGGACACCCAAAAGGGTCATCCATGTGAACCGCCTTAAACTCTACAATGATAGGGCTGACATCACCATGCTGATGGTGACTGATGAAGAACAGGAAGCAGAGAGTGAGCCACTCCCTGACCTCCTATCCTACAGCCCAAAAGATGGGTCAGTAGATGGTGTGATTTTCTCAGACACCCTCTCTGCCCAACAGCAGACTGACTGCAAGCAAGTCTTGCAACAATATGCTAGCCTCTTTTCCCTGACCCCTGGTCTGACAAGCTGGTGTACCCATGACGTGGACACTGGTGACAGTGCACCTGTCAAGAACAAAATCTATCGACAGTCAGATCAAGTCAAGGAAAGCATCAAAGCTGAGGTCAGCAAGATGCTGGAGTTAGGGGTCATTGAGCCTTCAGAGAGCCCCTGGGCTAGCCCAGTGGTTCTGGTGCCCAAACCTCATCAACAGGGTGAAAAGAGAGAGATGAGGTTCTGTGTGGACTATAGAGGGCTCAACTCTGTCACCAAGACAGATGCTCACCCTATCCCAAGAGCAGATGAACTGATAGACAAATTGGGGGCTGCCAAATTTCTCAGTACCTTTGACTTAACTGCAGGGTACTGGCAGATTGGCATGGCCCCAGGAGCAAAAGAAAAGACAGCATTCTCCACCCCTGATGGGCATTATCAGTTTACTGTGATGCCCTTTGGGTTAAAGAATGCCCCTGCCACCTTCCAGAGGTTGGTGAACCATGTCCTGGCTGGGTTGGAGTCCTTTAGTGCAGCTTATCTTGATGATATTGCTGTCTTTAGCTCCACCTGGCAGGATCACCTGATCCACCTTGGGAAGGTTTTAGAGGCTCTGCAAAGTGCAGGTCTCACTATCAAGGCATACAAATGCCAGATAGGGCAGGGCACTGTGGTGTACTTGGGCCACCTTGTAGGTGGAGGCCAGGTACAGCCCTTACAACCCAAAATCCAGGCCATCATGGACTGGATAGCTCCAACAACCCAGACCCAAGTCAGGGCATTCCTTGGCTTGACTGGGTACTACAGGAGGTTTGTGAAGGGGTATGGGTCCATTGTGACCCCCCTCACAGAACTCACCTCCAAGACAATGCCCAAGAAAGTTAACTGGACAGTTAGTTGTCAAAAGGCTTTTGACACCCTAAAAGAAGCAATGTGCTCAGCACCAATTCTAAAAGCTCCAGATTATGCCAAGCAGTTCATAGTGCAGACTGATGCCTCTGAGCTAGGGATAGGAGCGGTCCTATCCCAGACCAATGATGAAGGCCAAGACCAACCTGTTGCTTTTATAAGCAGAAGACTACTCCCTAGAGAGCAGCGTTGGAGTGCCATTGAGAGGGAGGCCTTTGCTGTGGTTTGGTCCCTGAAGAAGCTGAGGCCATACTTGTTTGGCACTCACTTCCTAGTTCAAACTGACCACAGACCTCTCAGATGGCTAATGCAGATGAAAGGGGAAAATCCAAAACTACTGAGGTGGTCCATCTCCCTACAGGGAATGGACTTTGAAGTGGAACACAGACCAGGGACTGCCCATGCCAATGCAGATGGACTTTCCAGGTTCTTCCACTTAGACAATGAAGACTCTATAGGACAAGGTTAGTCTCATCACCTTTCGTTTGGGGGGGGGGTTGTGTGAGAAAGTGCCATCTTTCTTGCATGGTATGCCCCCACTTTTTGCTAAATTGCTGAATGTACTTCGATTGAGTGTACCCTGGGTTCCTGCCAATCAGGTGCCCAGGGCCTATGTTCCTTCCTTAAACCACACAAACTCCCAATTGGCAAACCCTAGCCGCATGTCAGCCCCTAGTAAATGGTACCCTAGGTACCCAGGGCCTTGTGACCAGGGAAGGCCTCTAAGGGCTGCAGCACTCATTGTGCCACCCTCAGAGGCCCTGTACCCTTACACACACACACTGCCCTTGCAGGCTGAGTGTCTGGGTGCAGGACAAAACAAAGAGTCGACATGGCACACATCACTGTGTACCATGCCCATCACCTACACTGCCAAGGCATATGTCAGCCACCCCTCTAGCTGGGTGCATTACGCCTATGGTGTGGGCACAGGAGCAGGAGCCCTGTGCCCCTACAGTACCCGGGTCCATTCCTGGGCACTGTAAGTGCAGTGCTGTCATTTAAGAATACATGGTGCTGAGAGCTTGTCAAACACGAGCTCCACAGCACCATATTGGCAACACTGAAGCCTGGGAAATTTGGTATCAAACTTCTCAGCACATTGAACCCACACTGATGCCAGTGTAGGATTTAATGTACTAAGCACCCCAGAGGGCATCTTAGAAGATGCCCCCTTACAGCTAACTTACAATCCACGTCTGCTCTGAGGCTGCCCAGGCTGCCACACAGCAGACACGTTGCTGGACCCCTGGGTGGGAGAGCCCCTGCTCTCCCGGGCCTGCAACAATGCACATCCTGGGAGAGGTGAGAAATCTCCTCCCCCAGGATGAGCAAAGGGAAGCTTCAAAGGCATGCCGCCATTTGGAGTTTCCCCAGGCCACTGCCACCCCCCACTCTGGCGGGAAGCTTGGCCGGAAACCCCATACAAGGACAGGGGATGTGCCAGCCTGCCCACCCCACCCCTCAGGTGGGGGAGGCGAGGTGAAGCACATCTCCGGGCTCTCGCCATCTTGAAGATGGGAGGCCCTACCCTATCAGGATTAGGCTACTGCCCCCCTCCCACAGGAGAGAGGCAGGATAGGGGGTGTACCCACCCCAGGACAAGGACCCATTGGTCCCTGGCCTTCACCTACCTGTAACGCCCCTAAATCTAGTATTTAGGGGCACCCTGAACCTTCCTTCCTAAGATTCCAGATAGAAAACGACAAGAAGAGCAAGAAGAACAAAGACCTGCCCTGCAGCTGCTAAAAAGAGAAGAAGACACCAACTGCTTTGGCCCCAGCCCTACCGGCCTGTCGACTCTCGAACCTGCACCAGCGCGGCATCCCTCGTGGCCAGCAACCTCACCAACCCCGGAGGACCTGGCTACCTTTTAGCTCTAAGCCCCTGGGACTCCCACGAGTAGAGGCTCTACTCAAGAAACCTATTTGCTATCCCTGGCACCAGCCCGGGACCGCGGACCCAACACACTCTGCACCAGCCAAGCCTGGCCAGTGCCGGAGTGGACAAAGACCCAGAGGACGACCCCACGGCGACTGTGACCCAGAGTCCGGCACCCAAGGACCCCCCTCGACATCCCGGAAGAAGCCTGCAGCCTCAGAACCAAGTGCCACCCCAGCCGCGATCAACCAGAGGGTAAGATTCCCGACGTCAAAAGGCACCCCTGCACCCGGCGCCCTGCGACCCCCTGTGCCCAATCCCGGGGTACCCACCTAACCTACAACTACCCAACTTACCTCTCGAAGTGGTGGTGGCACCTGAAACATCCTCGTCCCCGAGCCTGCAGCCTCTTTCCAAACCGGAACATTCCCATTGATTTCCATTGAGCGCCCTAAGGCTCAAAAGCACCCTGCACCCAGCCGCCCGAGTGGGCCTGGCAGTGCCCTCTCTACACTAACCTACTTCCCCACTTGCCCTGAGTAAGTGACCAGGAGCCCAGCTCCCACAGCCGCGTGGCTTGCCAGACAGCAGCCACCAACCAAGGCCCCCCTATCCCTCATAGGATAACATTGGGCCCAACTCTCTCTGCACCCGGCCGTCCTGAAACCGCTGAGGGTGAACCAACTGTACCTACCTGACACTGGGGGACCCCTGAGTCCATGCCCGGAATTTCAACACTACCAGTCGAGTACTTACCCTTAAACCGCTAACTTCATTTTCCTCATAGGGTAACATTGACTGACTTTTTCTTCAAAAATCTTCTAAGTGTGAACTTTTCAAAACTGCAAAAATTCACCAAAAATCAGCCAAGTGACAAAAACGAATTTACTCACCTGCTCCTAGGTGAGCTCCCAGTGCTGGATCTTGGTGCCCAGCCCTGACTCTGAAAAGTGTTCACAACTATACTTACCTCTAACTCATTTTTCTCCCATAGGAAACCATTGTCTGCTTTTCTGAGAAATTTCTTCTAAGTGTCTACTTTTGCAAATTTGAAATATTCTTTTAAAATCGTACCATTTCTGCAAACGAAATTACTTACCTGCTTTTGATAAGGACCCCAGTCCTGGGTCTAGGCACCCAGTCCTGGATTACTAAAGTAACGATAAAGTACTCTACCTGCAATTTGAATTTCTTGCCATAGAGATCCATTGAATGTTTTCTGTGAAATATTTTCTAAGTGCTAACTATTGAAATAGCTAAATATTATTTAAAAATCATTACAGTTATTAAGTCGACTTTCATCACTTGATTCTGCATACTGACCCCAGGCTGGTTCTAGGAGCCAGACCTGGAATTCCAAAAGTAATCTGAAAAGTAATTTATTACAAATAACCTGAATTTACCATTGAGCTCAATGCATTGTTATGTTTAGGAAATAGGATTGTTTATTGCAACCAACTGTGACTGCTTACACAAATTTATTGCTTAAAACAAAAGTATTTATATTCAACCTCTCATTCTGAGAAAGTATATTTTTACCCCCTTTGTGGTTCTAAAAATAAAACAAGCATATATTTTATATATACAAATCATTGGCCTAGAGTTCAGTTATTGAGTGTGTGAAACCATTTGCTGACTGAGTGTGTACAATAAATGCTTTACACTGTCCTCTGGTACTGCCTTATTGCTCGACCAAGCTACCACTTTTGAGAGTAAGGTCATACCTAACTTTGACCTCTATCAGCCTCTGGGGGACTGTGGACTCTGTACACCCTGTACCTATTAGGGAACAGTATATACAGAGCCACTTTCTCACAGCAACCCCGTGGTATTGTGCAGCTCTGTGAACGAGCTGGGTGAAACCTATGGTGCCCTCTGGAGGAGAAGGTCTAGAGGGGTAGATGTCGTCTTGTGGTACATTAGGGACATCTGGTGTATTGTAATCGTCCCAGGGGTCTGGGGTATAAGGCGGACTAGGATCCCCTAGTGGTTCATCGTGTGCACCCTCTCCACGTTTCATCAGAGGTGTCATTATTGTCCACTGGTGGAGGAGATGGTATAGGAGAGTGGTGTGGTGGGGGAGGTGGAGAAGGGAGTCTGAGAGGAGATGTTGCAATGTCTCTCTTCTTAGGTGGAGATGGAGCCGGTAGAGGCGTGTCCATTGGTCTCTTCTTGGAACTGAGAGTCAGTTGACCTGTTTTTGGGTCTTTTAGAAGAGTTTTTTGAGTGGGATCCGGTTTAAAAAGCCCTTCTTGTGGAGGCTGGTGTTTTGGCGCCGACTTTTTCGGTTCCGATGGCTTGCGTGGCACCAAATCTGGAGTGGATTTGTGCTCTTTTGGCTTTGAAGCGTGAGATTGTTTAGTCTCTGTAGGAGCCTGCGGAAACCATTGTTTTTTCGGTTCTGATGGTTTTTTCAGTTCCGAAGGTTGAGAATGTGAACTTTTCGGTAGTGTCTTTTTACTCGGTTCCGATGAATTTTTCGGAGTCGGTTTCGGTGCCGAGTGCGTCAATGTGGCGGCAGTGGTTGGCACGGAGGTGGAGGAAGGTTTCTTTTTGGGTGCCGGGGTTTGGGTTTTGGCACCGATGCCAGGCTAGCTCCATCCCGAGTGGCCTGAAGGCTTAGTTGTCGACTTCTTTGCCGGGCCCGAAGGCGGAGCGTGAGAAGTATTGTCTCGGTGTGCACCTGGGCCCGAAGGTGAAGGTGTTACCGTAGCCTTTTTCAGTGGTGGGAGGGGGGTCGGGGTCGACATCACTACTTACGACCCCCTGCCCAGGCGTGATGTCTCCGACGTCGGAGGCACTAACGGTGCCTTCTTCGACCCGCTCCTGTTCTGGTACATCAACATCCTCCTGGAAGATGTCGTCGGGAATGGATGTCGACGATCGAGCCATTGTTCTTCGAGCTCTATGATCCCGAATTGTTTTCTTGGAGCGGAAAGAGGCGCAAGCTGGACAGTCTCAGGCCTCGTGCTCTGGTGAAAGGCAGACATTACACACCTCTTGAAGATCTGTGTGTGGGAATTTCGACCCACATTGGAAACATTATTTAAAAGGAGTCCTTTCCATGAGCCAGATCTAATGGCCTAGGTAGGCCCGAAGGCCTTCGTCAACGACCGGAATCGAAGACTTCGAACTTGAAGAGATGCGCGATGACTAGGGATCGCGATCGAAACAATACCGGAGAAAGGGTGAAGGATTGCGTGTCGAAAGTTGGATCGGTAACGGCACCGAACTGGTGCGCGATAAACACATCAGAGCTCGATGGCGGAATAAAACAATCTGGGGATGGAGCCAATGCCCATGCGCACTATGATCCAAAGGAGGAGTCACCCATCTCGTGACTTCCAAAGACTTATCCAAGACAAAAACAAGTGCACATCCGGGCCCAACACCAGATGGCTATCTATGCTCAGTGTGTGGATCTGCAGCTCATATGCCTCCAACATTGTTTTCCAGCAGGCGGGTTAGAATAAAGGGTTAAGTGTAAGCAAAGAGATATCCATGCATATGAAAAGGTAAAGGAACTGCAACAGCCACAGGTGTCCGGGCAGGAGGGTGGGCGCGTGTGAATCCAAAGCACTACATGCTAAGAACAGATGCTCACAGGGTTAGAAAAATAATCCCTTTGAGGCATGTGTGGGTGTAGATACACATACTTTGCATACTGTATAGCAGTGCCTTCCACAGCCGTGGCTAACCTGTGGGTGTTGCAGTTGTTTGAAAGACTGTACGGAGCACTGCCTAACCTACATTAGCTTGAAGGCGTGCTAGAACATCCACACAATGTTTAGTGTAAATGTGTGGTGTAGACCATGGAGCAGTTTTGCATATTTCCGCTAGTGGGATATTGCCCAGAAAAGCAATATAAACCCCAATTTTGCAAATAGTGTGTGGTCTAGGGGTGTATGTAAAGTGCTTTTGGCTTTAACATAACTTGACTGAATGCATTTAACTATCCACCTGGCAATGCAGGATTTGGATATGGGCTTTCCTTTATGAGGGGGCAAAAAAGCAACAAAGCTGTTTGGTTTTGCTAAAGTCTTTAGTTCTGTCAATGTAGTACATAAGGGCTCTTAACATCTAATGTATGAAGAGCCCTTTCCGCAACTGAGTATGTCTGAGGAAAGAACACCGGTAACTCGACCGATTGATTAAGGTGAAAATAGAGACCACCTTTGGAAGGAATTTTGTGTTGGGGCAAAGGACCACCCTAAGGTTAGTGCCTGCACCTCTCACACACCTCTGAGTGTAGTGTTGGAATTTAAAATCAAAACCTTCCAAGACAGAAATTGAGGGGTGCAGTTATGTAGTGATTCAAATGGTGGACCCATAAGTTATGTGAGAACAAAGTTAAGAATCCAGGTAGGTGAAGGTGGAACCGGCGTGGAATCACTCTGTTAAAACCTTTCATAAATGCTTTGATAACCGGTAATTTGAACAGATAGGTGTTGTCTATTTGGCAGATATGCAACCACTGCAGCTAGATGTAACCTTAAGGATGTGAATGTAAGACCAGAAAATTGTAGATGTAGAAGGTTAACAATGTTTCGTATTGTAGCATTAAATGGATTGATATTCTTATGACAATAATAGACATCTTTTCCATTTAACTGCACAGCATGCTCTAGTAGTAGGTCTCCAACCTTCTTTGATAATGGTCATACATTCAGGTCGTAGATTGAGAACCAAATGCTATGATCTCAGGAGCCAAATCGCTAGGTTGAGTTCTTTGGGATATGGATGCCTGATTTCTCCTTGGTTCTGAGCGAGATGGTCCGGGTTGAAGGGAAGCATCTCGAGGGGAACTACTTATAGTTTGAGTAGTGCTGTGCACAAGGGCTGTCAGGCCCATGTGGGAGTCACTAGTATGCTTTACTATGTTTTCCTGAGCTTCTGAACCAGAAACTGAAGAAGAGGGAGAGGCAGAAAAGTGTAGGGAAATATCCCAGACCAATTTATCCATAAAGCACTGTGTTTGGATAATGGATGTGGAACCAGGAGTCGAAGTATGGGCATTATATGCTGTCCGTGGTTGCAAACCGATCTACTTGTGGAAATTCCCACTTGTGGAAGTAAGGGAGGAGGACTTTGGGATGGAGTTCCCACTCGTGGACATGTTGCTTGCTGCATCCTGCTGAGGATGTTGGCAAAATAGTCTGCTCCCGGGAGGTGTTCCACTAACAGATAAATGTTGTGATGTCGAGCCCAACACAAAATGGTCTGAGACAGGTGTGAGAACTGTAGAGAATGTGCCCCTCTCCCATTTGTGTATATAGTACATGGTTGTCATATTATTCTTCTGAACAAAGGCAACCTTGCCGATCACGTAAGGCTAGAACGCTTTTAATGCTAGGTGAACAGCTTGAAGCTCTAGGTAGCTGATGCGGAGACCCTGGTGTTTGGCGTCCAAGAGACCATGGACTGTGAGATTCTGTAAGTGAGCACCCATCTGTCCATTGTCAGGATGATGGGAACATGGTCGAGGAAAGGCCGCCCTTTTAACAGGTTACGTTCCACCACTGCAGATAGTGACTGGTGCAGCTGTCTATCGACACTAGATCTTCTAATTGAGCCTGTGACGGAGACTACTATCATGCTAGACATTCCTTCAGCGGACACATATGTAGCGATGCATGACGCCATCATACCCAGTAAGCGCATGAAAACGTGGTAGTAGTGTTTAGAAATTTTGGATTCTTGCTGTATTGGCAAAGGCTAATATAAGAAGCTGCCTCTGTATATACTATACTAAAGTAAGGTATAGAGTGCAAAGATTCCAGTGGATTCCCAAAAGAAGGCAGTGGTAAAACGTATATAGAACCTTACTCTCAATATGTGGTAATGTGGGCGAGATGTATGGCTTTATCAAAGGGTAGTGTTAAGCATTACTTCAAAGACTGAACTCTGACCAATTAGTTTGTATAAAAAATATTATTTAGTTATATTTTTAGAGCCAAGCCTTGTGCAGGTAAGTGAAATAATACTTTGCAAATTCTTATGCATTTATTTACAGTTGAATGCAGGTGGTTGAATTACAGCTAGGTCAACAATTAAAAATTACTTTTCAGTTACTTTACAGATTACTGTGCACTTTTTAGATTACTTTTCAAGTTACTTTTGCAAATCAGTATGATATGCCTAGGTATGACACAGACATCTCCTAGACAAAAGGTAAGTAATTCACTTTCAGTACATTTGCAGCTTTTAAGTTGTCATACAAACCAACTCCAACCACACTTAGAAGAATTTTCAAGGAAAAGCAGTCAATGCAATCCTATGGAAAGGAAATGAAGTTATCGGTTTGCAGGTAAGGACTTATTTGTGTGAGTTGGTATTATGGGGTTAGAACCAGGGTTCCCCCAGGGTGGAGGATGCACTCTCAGAACACCCCCAGCAGCACTAGGGCGGCGAGGTGCAGAGTGCTGACGCCCAATGTTATCCAATGTGTTAGGGGCCTTCGGTTGGTGGCTACTCTCAAGCAGGCCAGAAGGTTGTGGGAGCAAAGCTCCAGGTGTTTGGCTCAGGGCAAAGGGGGATCTGCGTTAGCACACAAGGTACACCCGCATCGGCGCAGGTTGCAGTTTTGGCATTGGGTGCCCTGTTTTCAATGGGAGTTGCCGATTTTGGCTGCAGGCTCGGTCCAGTAAGACTTCCTGGAGGAACCAACAGCTGGGCAGGTATGTTGGAGGGCTTGAAGATGTAGGTGCACCTCGGGTTCTCTTCTCCAGGGCGCAGGAAAGCTGGATGCAGGGGTATCTTTTGAGGTTGGATTTCACCTTACCAGGCCACTCTGGGTTGGGAGGGTCTCAGTGCAGAGGCTGCAGGCGACGCAAGGCAGTCCTGAAGGGGTCAACATATGGTGGACTCAGACTCTGGAGCGCTGAGGGACCTCGCTGGGACCGGTGGGCCACTAACTCTGGCAGTAGGCATCGGTGCAGTGGTGATTCCAGGCGTCTGGTTTCTTTGTCCTCAGCAGGCTCAGAGTCTGTCTTGGGAGTTTCTTTTGAACAGAGCTGCTGTTCACAGGAGATCCGGTCTTTGTTGAAGGCAGTCAGTCCTCCTCTGGAGGTCGCTGGCTGCAGGACACAGCGGCATTTGGCGCAGGATCTCTGGAAACTGCTGACGGGCTGGGGCCAAGTCAGTTCTTCTCTGCAGTCTCCTCTGCAGAGCGTCTTCTTTCGTCCTTCTTATCTTGTGGGAATCTGTCTTCTTGGTTCAGGGCTGCCCCCTAAATCCTGTATTTAGGGGGAATTGAATATGCTACTTACCAGTATGCATCTGTTCTTGGCATGTAGGGCTGCTGACATTCATATCCGTGCATAGATCGCCGCCTAGTGTTGGGTCCGGATGATTGCACATTGTTGTCCTGGAAGAGTCTTCGAAGTATCACGAGATAGGTGGCTCCTCCCCTGGACTATAGTGCGCATGGGCATCCTCAGATTGTTTTTCGCCATTGTGGCAGTGATGGAGTAGATACAGTAAGTGATGACCATGCTATACAGTAATTCTGAGTGCTGAAGCCGCTACAGGCACCGGGGAGGAGGGTGGGCGATATGAATGTCAGCAGCCCTACATGCCAAGAACAGATGCATACTGGTAAGTAGCATATTCAGTTCGAGGCATGTGGGCTGCTGAATTCATATCTGTGCATAGAATATATAGCAGTTCCTCCATTAGCGGCGGCTACCCGTGCCAGCTGCAGCAGTCTGAAAAAGCGTTTTGAGAACAGCCTGTCCTACAGCTGCCTGCTGTTTTGAGTGTACATCTACACAGTAGTATTTGGTAAATGTATGTATAGTGGACCATGTGGCTGCTCTACATATTTCCTGTAAAGGAATGTTTCCTAGGAAAGCCATGGACGCCCCTAACTTTCGTGTTGAGTGGGCTCGTGGGGGAATCGTTAATGTGCGTTTAGCTTTTTGATAGCAAATTTGAATACATTTAACGATCCATCTGGCTATCCCTGCTTTGGAAATGGCGTTGCCTTTGTGTTGTGGAGAAAAGGCAACGAAAAGTTGTTTTGTTTTCCTAAAGTCCTTAGTTCTGTCTATATAGTACATGAGGGCCCTCTTTACATCTAGTGTATGGAGCATTCTCTCTGCGACATTTTGTGGATTTTGAAAGAAAACAGGCAGTTCAATAGTTTGATTCATGTGGAACTGCGATATCACCTTGGGCATGAATTTGGGGTTGGTACGTAGTACAACCCTGTTTGCGTGAACCTGTATGAATGGCTCTTGAATGGTTAGTGCCTGGAGTTCACTAACTCTCCTTAACGAAGTGATTGCAACCAAGAAAGCTACTTTCCAAGTGACGAATTGAATCTCACATGAATGGAGAGGTTCAAAGGGTGGACCCATTAACCTGGTGAGGACCAAATTGTGGTTCCACACCGGTGCCGGTGGGTGTCGTGGGGGAATGACTCGTTTGAGTCCCTCCAAGAAGGCTTTGATGGCAGGCACTCTGAATAAAGAGAGGTGCTGCCTGTTTTGAAGATAGGCCGCTATCGCGGTTAAATGGATACGGATTGAGTTGTATGCCAGATTGCATCGGTATAGGTGTAAGAGGTAACAGATGATGTTTTGAATGGATGCGTCCAGCGGGTTAATGTCATTGTTGTTACAGTAAATGACAAACCTCTTCCATTTAGCCGCATAGCAAGCTCTGGTCGTGGGTCTCCTGGCTTCCTTGATGATATCCATACAGTCAGGTGGCAGGTTGAGGTAGCCAAACTCTAAGACCTCAGGAGCCAGATTGCCAGGTTCAGCTGTTGCGGATCTGGGTGCTGAATTTCGCCATGGTTCTGCGTTAAAAGTGCAGGTTTGATCCGCAGCCTTTGAAGCGGTACCACGGAAAGTTCTAGAAAGGTGGTGTACCATGGTTGGCGCGCCCATGTGGGAGCAACTAGGATGAGTGTTAGTGAGTGCTGTCGCAGTTTGCGTGCCACTAGCGGTATCAATGGCGCTGGGGGAAAAGCGTACGCAAATCTGCCGGACCAGTTCATCCATATCGCATTGCCCTGAGATTGCGGCTGTGGGAATCTGGCGGCAAAGCTTTGGCATTTTGCGTTTTTGTTTGTGGCGAATAGGTCTATCTCTGGTTGACCCACTGTTGGAAGTACGGTTGGAGTACTGACGGATGTAGCTCCCACTCGTGCATCTGGTGGCTGTGTCTGCTGAGCAGATCCGCCATCTGGTTGTCCTTGCCCGGGAGGTGTTCCGCCATGAGGAATATGTTCCTCTGAATGGCCCACTTCCACATGCTCTAAGCCAGATGAGACAACCGTGGAGAGTGTGTTCCTCCCTGCTTCTGTATGTAGTACATGGCAGTCATGTTGTCCGTCCGGATCAACGCGACTTTGTTGCACAAGTGTACTTTGAATGCCTTCATGGCTAGGAAGATTGCCATCAGTTCCAGGACGTTGATGTGCATCTTCTTTTGTTGCGTCATCCATAGTCCCTGCACTGTGTAAGTGAGTACATGAGCTCCCCAACCCTGGAGAGAAGCGTCCGCGGTCAGTATTATTTGTGGAACAGGCTCTTGGAACGGTCGGCCCTTGCAAAGGTTTTGTGGATTCCACCAATGCAGAGAGTTGTATGCCCGACCACTCACCAACACTAGGTCTTTTAATTGTCCGTGAGCCTGATTCCATTGACGTGCTAAGCACTCCTTAAGAGGGCGCATATGTAGGCTCGCGTGCGGGACTATGAAAATGCAGGAGGCCATCATGCCGATCAACTGCATGAACACTCGCGCAGGAAGGGAGTGTTGAGGTTTGAACTTGGAGATCAGCAGTTGCATGCTGTTGATCCTCACTAAATTTGGCTGAGCTGTGGCTGCCAGAGTGTTTATGGTCGCGCCCAGGTACTGTCGTACGTGTGCGGGTTGGAGATGTGATTTTGGGTAATTTAGTGAGAATCCCGGACTGTGAAGAAGGTGAATGGTGAGGGACATGTGGCTGGCACATTGCTGGGCTGACTTTGCCTGAACAAGCCAGTCGTCCAGGTAAGGGAAGACGTGAATGTGTTGTCTCCGTAGATGTGCAGCCACTGTTGCTAGGCACTTGGTAAAGACCCTGGGTGCTGTTGTTACTCCGAAGGGGAGAACTTTGAACTGATAGTGATGCCCCTGAATAGTGAACCTGAGATATTTCCTGTGTGATGGGTGTATGGGTATGTGGAAATACGCATCTTTTAGGTCCAGTGTGGCCAGGAAGTCTCCCTGACTGAGTAGCGGGAGAACCTGCTGTAGGGTGAGCATATGGAAATGCTCTGAGAGAATGTAGTGGTTAAGGGGTCTCAGGTCTAGTATAGGTCTGAGCGAACCGTCCTTTTTTTGGATTAAGAAGTACAGAGAGTACACTCCTGTCCCCTGTTGGTTGACGGGCACGACCTCTATTGCACCTTTTTGCAGCATACTTAGCACTTCCTGCTGCAATAATGCCAAGTGCTCTACGGACATAGGACGGTGCTTTGGCGGTATGTTGGGTGGAGTGGACGTTAATTCGAGACAATAACCGAGCTGGATAAGGTCCCTGACCCACCTGTCTGTGGTGATGGTTTTCCAGGCTGGCAGGAACTGTTGGAGTCTCCCCCCGACAGGTGTTATGTGGTCGGGGGGCAGGGAGAGGGCGTCACTGTTTGTTTTTGGGGGAGGACCTGGTTTTGCCGTAACCACGTCCTCTGCCCTTGGTGCTGGAGCCACGATATCCACCTCTGGTGGTTTTATCAAAGTTACTTTGTGTGCCCCCTTTAGTGTACTGCTGCTGTGACCCCTGACCTCTAGCTGCTCCTCTATTCCCGGGGCAACGAAAGGAGCCACTACGAAACTGCTGCGTCTGTAGAGCCCCCAATGATTTTGCAGTGTCAGTGTCTTTTTTAATTTTCTCGAGGGTTGTGTCAACTTCAGGGCCAAATAAGTAGTCTGGGTTGACCGGTTGATTTAAGATATTGTTCTGAATCTCCGGCTTGAAGCCTGAGATTCTCAACCATGCGTGCCTCCTCAATAGGACGCTTGTGTTGATTGCCCTTGCCGCTGTGTCGGCTGCATCCAGTGCGCACTTGATGGATGCATTGGTAAGGAGTTGTCCCTCTCTGATAAGGAGCTCTGCTGCCTCTTTATATTCATCTGGCAAATGATGTAGTAGTGATTCTAGTGTGTCGTAGTGGGAACGATCATAACGGGCCAGGAGTGCCTGTGTGTTGGCAATGCGCCAGATGTTTGCTGCTTGCGCTGCAATCCTTTTGCCTGATGTCTCCAGCACTTTGGACTCCTTGTCTGGGGGAGGAGCATCACCTGTTTGTGAGTGGGCTCTTTTGCGAGCATTAGCAACAACCATGGAGTCTAAAGGTAACTGACCCCTAATGTACATAGGGTCTCCGGGTGCAGGCTTGTATTTCTTTTCGATCCTGGGGTTCAGCACCCGTGCCCTGGTTGTTTCTTTAAAAATGTCTTTTGCAGGTTTTAGAACTCCTTTTAACATGGGCAGAGTCTTGACAGTTTTTTCAGAAGAGGCGAAAGTGTCCACCAAGAAGTCTTCTTCGACAGTGTCAGAATGGAGTTCTACTCCATGATTGGCAGCGGCCCGTTCTATGAGGGCATTAAAGGCAGCAGTGTCCTCTGTGGGAGATGTCTTTATGTTATAAAGCAGCGTGTCATGGGTATCTGGTGCGGTACCCTGGTCGGTGGGGTCATCCCATGCCTGATCTGGGTCTTGCAAGTGATCATCAGGATCGATATCCCCAGGGTAGGTGGCATCATCCCCGACATAGTCCTCTCCTGCGTCTGCCTCCGAAGGCGTAGGAGAAAAGGACGGTGGATCCTGATGGAAGGGTTGAAAGTGTTCATGAAGCACTGGCTCTGATCCTGCCGGCAATGTGTGTTTGAGAGGAATTTTGTAGGACTCCAATCCCCTCTCTGGCGTGATTTTCTGCTTGCGCAGCATCAACCTACCAGTGTTGGCGTCGATAAATTGTGGCTGTGAAGGCTCGAAATCCGTTTGTCCAGTGGATGGGGACTGTGTTTGGTGGACACGTGTCCGAATCTCGAACAGTTTCGGCGCCGTGGGCGGCGGCAACCCAAACGTGATGTTGGCCGGCGCCGAGTGTGCCTTCGCAGCCTTGTGCGTGTCGGGACCCGACGTAGAGTGGAGGGCTGCCCATTCTTTGATGCGTTGCAACGATGCCGAGACCTGTTGCACGGTGAACGCATATGGCCCCTTGGAACCGATCGGCACCCTGGAGGTAGGCGTCGAAGCGGCATCTGACTTCTTTGCAGTCATGGGGTCATCGATCCGAAGGGAGGCATCGATGCTCGTCGGAGTCGATGACTTGGTAGGCGCCGCCGTCTTCGACGCAGACGGGGTGGCTACCTTGACTTTGGTGGTCTGGGCCGTAGTCTTCGGTGCCAGAGGCCGATGCGCCTTGTGTGGACCGAGGGCCTTCTTCTTTGGCTCGGCACCGGTATCCGCTGCGGTGAGCTCGGCACCGAAATCCCTTTTTGCGCGGTCGGAGCCGATGACCTTTGCCGGCGTCGAAGGAGTGGAAGTCTTCGAGGCCTTCGAGCCGATCACAACCAGTTTCACTTTTGGTTTCGATGGAACTGGTGCGATGGATGGTTTCGGTTTCGCTGAAGGGAATCCAGTCGTCTTCGATAATAATGGCTCTTGCGAAGTGTTCGAGGCCGGGCCGGGAGGCGGGGCCGAAGAACCGTGAGATTGATCTTGGGTAAGGCCCGAAGGCGATCCCTCGACCTGAGCCTTATGACGACTTATTTTTTCGGCCTCCGTATCGGCGGGTTGGCCTAGCTCTTCGCTGGAGCGATCTTCCTCAGCCCCAAGGGCCTCATCGTAGTCTCCTACCTCTTCGACGACTTCTTCTCCCTGAAAGATCACCTCATCGTCGTCTTCCGATCGGGAGTCGTGTTCGGAAGCGGGGCTGGAGTCTACGTCTTCCACGCTCTCGGCGTCCTCGTCTTCGGTGCTAAAGATGTTGGCTGGGGCAGGCGCCGATTGCTGCGCCTCCAATCTCGCTGCCCGTCGATTCCGGAGAGTCTTCTTCGAGTGGAATCGGGCACAGGCCATACATTTCGACTCATCGTGATCCAGTGAGAGACATTCGTTGCATACCGGGTGGACGTCGAGATGTGGGTATTTCGCGTGGCATAAAGGACATCTTTTGAAGGGATTCCTCGATTCCATCGTCGATCGAAGTTCGATGTTCGGACCAAGCGGATCCGAAAAGCTTGAAGAAGGTGTTAAAGCACTAAAGAAACTAATCGATACTGAACGGGAACAGTACCGACGATAACTAGAGGCCTTTTGGCCTTAAACTGAATTTTCCTAACTTGAGCTAAGATAAGCACATCCGAACCCAATGGCGGAAAAAAACAATCTAAGGATGGAGAGGATGCCCATGCACACTGTAGTCCAGGGGAAGAGCCACCTATCTCGTGATACTTCGAAGACTCTTCCAGGACAACAATGTGCAATCATCCGGACCCAACACTAGGCGGCGATCTATGCACAGATATGAATTCAGCAGCCCACATGCCTCTAACTTTAGGGATCTTGAGGTCAGTCGCCAATGGGCTACGGACCTTAGGGTGACTACACCCTTGGAATGCTCACCCCACATAGGGGAGTGGGCACAATCATTAATCCTGATTGGAGAGTGACTGCCATCTGCAAGATGGCAGGCACTGAAGAGTGGGCTTCACCTCGCCTCCCCCACCTGAGGGGTAGGATTGCAAGAGGTGGGCACCCCTTCTGGGCTGTGCTAATTTTTTCTGCCTATCTACCTGCCAAAAAGGAGGGGAGACAGGAAGGGGGCCTGCTCCTGATAGCAGTAGGGGCTGGGGCTCGCATTACAAAGGCAGCAAGGCCTTTGAAGCTCCCCTGCCACAGATGGCTCTTTCTGGCCTGGGGGAGGTGTGACCTCAGCCCAAGAAAGGCATTGTTTCTGGGCTCAGGGAGCGAAGGCTCCCACCCCATGGGCCCAGAAACATGTCTTGTGGTGGCAGGTTGGTGAGTACCA
The DNA here is from genome assembly GCF_964204655.1 of Triturus cristatus. Lineage (NCBI taxonomy): Eukaryota > Metazoa > Chordata > Amphibia > Caudata > Salamandridae > Triturus > Triturus cristatus. Next base: position 895,441,194 of record NC_140589.1, read on the forward strand.
GTCAGGGAACCTACCAGAGGCTGGTCATTTTTCAGGAGGCATCTCTAAGATGCCCTCCTTTTTTCCATTAAATCCCATACTGAGTTTGATGTGCGGAGAAGTGTGATACCGAACTTCCCAGTTTTCAGTAAAGCCATTATGGTGCTGTGGAGTTCATAATGATAAAATACCAGCACCATTCACTCTTAATTGCATTACTGCACTTACAATGTTTAAGAATTGGTCTAGACACTGTAGGGGTACAGGCTGTACCCTCACCACTGGTATAGTGCACCCAGCTAGAGCTGTGGCTGACCTATGCCAGGGCAGTGGGTTGTAAGCATGGAACACAGATGATAATGAATATGCTACTTACCAGTATGCATCTGTTCTTGGCATGTAGGGCTGCTGACATTCATATCCGTGCATAGATCGCCGCCTAGTGTTGGGTCCGGATATTTGCACGTTGTTGTCCTGGAAGAGTCTTCGAAGTATCACGAGATAGGTGACTCCTCCCCTGGACCACAGTGCGCATGGGCATCCTCTCCATCCTCAGATTGTTTTTCGCCATTGTGGCAGTGATGGAGTAGATACAGTAAGTGATGACCATGCTATACAGTAATTCTGAGAGCTGCAGCTGCTACAGGCGCCGGGGAGGAAGGTGGGCGATATGAATGTCAGCAGCCCTATATGCCAAGAACAGATGCATACTGGTAAGTAGCATATTCAGTTCGAGGCATGTGGGCTGCTGAATTCATATCCGTGCATAGAATACATAGCAGTACCTCCTATTAGCGGCGGTACCCGTGCCAGCTGCAGCAGTCTGAAAAAGAGTTTTGAGAACAGCCTGTCCTACAGCTGCCTGCTGTTTTGAGTGTACATCTACACAGTAGTGTTTGGTAAATGTATGTATAGTGGACCATGTGGCTGCTCTACATATTTCCTGTAAAGGAATGTTTCCCAGGAAAGCCATGGACGCCCCTAACTTTCGTGTTGAGTGGGTTAGTGGGGGAATCGTTAATGTGCGTTTAGCTTTTTGATAGCAAATTTGAATACATTTAACGATCCATCTGGCTATACCTGCTTTCGAAATGACGTTGCCCTTGTGTTGTGGAGAAAAGGCAACGAAAAGTTGTTTTGTTTTCCTAAAGACCTTAGTTCTGTCTATATAGTACATGAGGGCTCTATTTACATCTAGTGTATGGAGCATTCTCTCTGCGACATTCTGTGGATTTTGAAAGAAAACAGGCAGTTCAATAGTTTGATTCATGTGGAACTGCGATATCACCTTGGGCATGAATTTGGGGTTGGTACGTAGTACAACCCTGTTTGCGTGAACCTGTATGAATGGCTCTTGAATGGTTAGTGCCTGGAGTTCACTAACTCTTCTTAACGAAGTGATTGCCACTAGGAAAGCTACTTTCCAGGTGAGGAATTGAATCTCACATGAATGGAGAGGTTCTAAGGGTGGACCCATCAGTCTGGTGAGGACCAAATTGAGGTTCCACACCGGTGCTGGTGGATGTCTTGGGGGAATTACTCGTTTGAGTCCCTCCAAGAAGGCTTTGATGGCAGGCACTCTGAATAAAGAGAGGTGCAGCCTGTTTTGGAGATAGGCTGCTATTGCGGTTAAATGGATACGTATTGAGGTGTATGTCAGATTGCATCGGTATAGGTGTAAGAGGTAACAGATGATGTTTTGAATGGATGCGTCCAGCGGGTTAATGTCATTGTTGTTACAATAAATGACAAACCTCTTCCATTTAGCCGCATAGCAAGCTCTGGTAGTGGGACTCCTGGCCTCCTTGATGATATCCATACAGTCAGGTGGCAGGTTTAGGTAGCCAAACTCTAAGACTTCAGGAGCCAGATTGCCAGGTTCAGCTGTTGCGGATCTGGGTGCTGAATTTCGCCATGGTTCTGCGTTAATAGTGCGGGTTCGATCCGCAGCCTCTGGTGCTGCACCACGGAAAGTTCTAGAAAGGTGGTGTACCATGGTTGGCGCGCCCATGTGGGAGCAACTAGGATGAGTGTCAGAGAGTGTTGTCGCAGTTTGCGTGCCACTAGCGGTATTAATGGCGCTGGGGGAAAAGCGTACGCAAATCTGCCGGACCAGTTCATCCATATCGCATTGCCCTGTGACTGAGGATGTGGGAACCTGGCGGCAAAGCTTTGGCATTTTGCGTTTTCGTTTGTGGCGAATAGGTCTATCTCTGGATGACCCCACTGTTGGAAGTACGGTTGGAGTACTGATGGGTGTAGCTCCCACTCGTGCATCTGGTGGCTGTGTCTGCTGAGCAGATCCGCCATCTGGTTGTCCTTGCCGGGGAGGTGTTCCGCCATGAGGAATATGTTCCTCTGAATGGCCCACTTCCACATGCTCTGAGCCAGATGAGACAACCGTGGAGAGTGTGTTCCTCCCTGCTTTTGTATGTAGTACATGGCAGTCATGTTGTCCGTTCGGATCAACACGACCTTGTTGCACAAGTGTACTTTGAATGCCTTCATGGCTAGGAAGATTGCCATCAGTTCCAGAACGTTGATGTGCATCTTCTTTTGTTGGGTTGACCATAGTCCCTGCACTGTGTAAGTGAGTACATGAGCTCCCCAACCCTGGAGAGAGGCGTCCGCTGTCAGTATTATTTGTGGAACAGGCTCTTGGAACGGTCGGCCCTTGCAAAGGTTTTGTGGATTCCACCAATGCAGAGAGTTGTATGCCCGACCGCTCACCAACACTAGGTCTTTCAACTGTCCTTGAGTCTGATTCCATTGACGTGCCAAGCACTCCTGAAGCGGGCGCATATGTAGTCTCACGTGCGGGACTATGAAAATGCAGGAGGCCATCATGCCTATCAACTGCATGAACACTCGCGCAGGAAGGGAGTGTTGAGGTTTGAACTTTGAGATCAGCAGTTGCATGCTGTTGATCCTCACTAAATTTGGCTGAGCTGTGGCTGCCAGAGTGTTTATGGTCGCGCCCAGGTACTGTCGTACGTGTGCGGGTTGGAGATGTGATTTTGGGTAATTTAGTGAGAATCCCAGACTGTGAAGAAGGTGAATGGTGAGGGACATGTGGCTGGCACATTGCTGGGCTGACTTTGCCTGAACAAGCCAGTCGTCCAGGTAAGGGTAGACGTGAACGTGTTGTCTCCGTAGATGTGCAGCCACCGTAGCTAGGCACTTGGTGAAAACCCTGGGTGCTGTTGTCACTCCGAAGGGGAGAACTTTGAATTGATAGTGATGTTCCTGAATAGTGAACCTGAGATATTTCCTGTGTGATGGGTGTATGGGTATGTGGAAATACGCATCTTTGAGGTCTAGTGTGGCTAGGAAGTCTCCCTGGCTGAGCAGCGGGAGAACCTGCTGTAGGGTGAGCATATGGAAATGCTCTGAGAGAATGTATTGGTTGAGGGGTCTCAGGTCTAGTATAGGTCTGAGCGACCTGTCCTTTTTTGTGATTAAGAAGTACAGAGAGTACACCCCTGTCCCCTGCTGGTCGGTGGGCACGACCTCTATTGCACCTTTTTGCAGCATACTTAGCACTTCCTGCTGCAATAATGCCAAGTGCTCTACGGACATAGGACGGTGCTTTGGCGGTATGTTGAGTAGAGGTTAATTCGAGGCAGTAACCGTGCTGGATAATGTCCCTGACCCACCTGTCTGTGGTGATGGTTTTCCACGTGGACAGGAACCGCTGGAGTCTCCCCCCCCCCGACAGGTGTTATGTGGTCGGGGGGAAGGGAGAGGGCGTCACTGTTTGTTTTTGGGTGAGGACTTGGTGTTGCCGTAACCACGTCCTCTGCCCTTGGTGCTGGAGCCACGATATCCACCTCTGTTGGTTTTATCGTAGGTACTCTGTGTGTCCCCTTTAGTGTATTGCTGCTGTGACCCCTGGCCTCTAGCAGCTCCTCTATTCTGGGGGCGACGAAAGGAGCCACTACGAAACTGCTGCGTCTGCAGAGCCCCCATTAATTTCGCAGTGTCAGTGTCTTTCTTAATTTTCTCGAGGGTAGTGTCAACTTCAGGGCCGAATAAGTAGTCGGGGTTGACTGGTTGATTTAAGATGTTGTTCTGAATCTCCGGCTTGAAGCCTGAGATTCTCAACCATGCGTGTCGTCTCAACATGACGCTTGTGTTGATTGCCCTTGCCGCTGTGTCGGCAGCATCCAGGGCGCACTTGATGGATGCATTGGTAAGGAGTTGTCCCTCTCTGATGAGGAGCTCCGCTGCCACTTTGTATTCATCTGGCAAATGTTGGAGTAGTGATTCTAGTGTGTCGTAGTGGGAACGATCATAACGGGCCAGGAGTGCCTGTGTGTTGGCAATGCGCCAGATGTTTGCTGCTTGCGCTGCAATCCTTTTGCCTGATGTCTCCAGCACTTTGGACTCCTTGTCTGGGGGAGGAGCATCACCTGTTGTCTGCGAATGGGCTCGTTTGCGAGCGATAGCAACTACCATGGAGTCCAAAGGTAACTGACCCCTAATGTACATAGGGTCTCCGGGTGCAGGCTTGTATTTTTTTTCAATCCTGCGGTTTAGCACCCGTGCCCTGGTTGTTTCCTTGAAAATGTCTTTTGCAGGTTTGAAAACTCCTTTCAACATGGGCAGAGTTTTAACAGTTCTTTCGGAAGAGGCGAAAGTGTCCACCAAGAAGTCTTCTTCGACAGTGTCAGAATGGAGGTCTACTCCATGATTGGCAGCAGCCCGTTCTATGAGGGCATTGAAGGCAGCAGTGTCCTCTGTGGGAGATGTCTTTGTGCTGTAAAGCTGCGTGTCATGGGTATCTGGCGCGGTACCCTGGTCTGTAGGGTCATCCCATGCCTGATCTGGGTCTTGCAGATGCTCATCAGGATCGACATCCCCAGGGTAGGTGGTATCATCTCCCATATACTCCTCTACTGCGTCTGTCTCTGAAGGCGTAGGAGAAAAGGACTGGGGATGCTGATGGGAGGGTTGTAAGCGTTCATGAAGAACTGGTTCCGACCCCGCTGGCAATTTGTGCTTGAGAGGGAATCTGTAGGAGTCCAATCCCCTCTCTGGCGTGATTTTCCGCTTGCGGAGCATCAGTTTACCAGTGTTGGCGTCGATTAATTGTGGCTGTGAAGGCTCAGAATCTGCGTGTCCAGTAGACGGGGACTGTGTCTGGCGGACACGTGTTCGGATCTCGAAAATCTTCGGCGCCGTGGACGGCGGCAAGCCAAAAGTGATGTTGGTCGGCGCCGAGGGTGCTTTCGGAGCCTTGTGCGTGTCGGGGTCCCGACGTGGATCGGAGGGCTGCCCGTTCCCTGATGCGTTGCAACGATGCCGCGACTTGTTGCACGGAGAACGCAGAAGGCTCTTTGGAACCGGTCATCACCTTGGAGGTAGGCGTCGACTGCTTTGGAGCCATGGGGTCATCGATCCGAAGAGAGGTATCGACGTTCGTTGGAGTCGACGACTTGGCGTGCGCCGCTGTTTTCGACGTCGATGCAGATGGGGCGGCCACTTTGACTTTGGTGGTCGGGCCGACGGCTTTGGTGCCAGAGGCCGAGGCGCTTTGTGGGGACCGAGGGCCTTTTTCTTCGGCTCGGCACCGATATCCGCTGCAGTGAGTTCGGCGCCGAAATCCCTTTTACTGCGTTCGGGGCCGACAGCCTTTGCTGGCGTCGAAGGAGTGGAGGGCTTCGAGGCCTTCGAGCCGATTACAGCCAGTTTCACTTTTGGTTTCGGTGGAACTGGTGCGACGATTGGTTTCGGTTTCGCTGAAGGGAATCCAGTCGTTTTTGTTAATAATGGCTCGTGCGGAATGTTCGAGGCCGGGCCTGAAGGCGGGGCCGAAGAACTTTGAGATTGATTTCGGGTAAGGCCCGGAGGCGATCCCTCGACCTGAGCCTTATGATGACGCACTTTGTCGGCCTCCGTATCGACGGGTGGGCCTGGCTCCTCGCTAGAGCTATCTTCTTCGGCCCCAAAGGCCTCATCGTAGTCTCCTACCTCGTCGATGACTTCTTCCCTTTGAAAAAGCACCTCATCGTCGTCTTCCGATCGGGAATAGTGTTCGAAAGCGGGGCTGGAGTCTACTTCTTCCACGCTCTCGGCGTCCTCTTCTTCGGTGCTGAAGATGTTGACCGGGGCAGGCGCCGATTGCTGCGCTTCTAATCTCGCCGCCCGTCGATTCCGGAGAGTCTTCTTCGATCGGAATCGGACACAGGCCATACATTTCGACTCATCGTGATCCGGTGAGAGACATTTGTTGCATACCGGGTGGACGTCGATGTGTGGGTATTTTGCGTGGCATAAAGGACACCGTTTGCATGGAGTCCTCGATTCCATCGTCGATGGAAGTTCGATGTTCGGACCAAACGGATCCGAAAAGCTGGAAGAAGGTTCTAAAGTAGTAAAGAAACTAGTCGATACCGAACGGGAACAGTACCGACGAAAACTAAAGGCCTTTTGGCCTTAAACTGAATTTTCCCAACTTGAGCTAAGATAAGCACATCCGAACCCAATGGCGGAAAAAAACAATCTAAGGATGGAGAGGATGCCCATGCGCACTGTGGTCCAGGGGAGGAGTCACCTATCTCGTGATACTTCGAAGACTCTTCCAGGACAACAACGTGCAAACATCCGGACCCAACACTAGGCGGCGATCTATGCACAGATATGAATTCAGCAACCCACATGCCTCGAACTATCACGGTACCCATAAACCCACCACCATAATCTCACACCAGTCACTCGCAGTAAATCCTCATTCACTGTGTACCTACTCATTACTGAACCCCGTGACCCTTGTATAATGGTGACATTATTTCATTCATTGTAGATACTCCCCAGATGAAGGCCTATTGACCGAAATGCATTGGGATATTTGAATGTCATACATGTGATGGAGCATTACTGATGTATTGTGGGAAATGAAGTACAATTTTCTCTTAAAGGAAAAATGAAGAAATAAATGTGTATTCTTGAAAACTAAAATACAGAGATGTAACTTTATTGAACTTTCAATCCTTTTTGAAGGAATTAGAAACTGTGCCCGGGGGGCATACCCCACGTTTTTGGGGATGCTATCTCAGTTTAACCTACACTCTGGTTAAGGGAGTGATACCCAGGAGCATGTAGAACTGAGATCAACCACCGAAGAACTATAGCTGTGCGCACACTTCTTCACATTAGACACAGAGATGTGCGCCATGTCGACTCTTCACTTTGTTCTGCACCAAAACACACATCCTGCAATGGCAGTGTGTGTGTAAAGGTAGAGGGCCTCTAAGGGTGGCACAATAAGGGCTGCAGTCCTTAAGAGGTCTTCCCTGGCCACAGTGCCCTTGGTACCCAAAGGTACCTTTTACAAGGGACTGACATTTGGCCACAGAGGAGCCAATTGGAGGTACAGTTTTAGAAAGAACACAGGCCCTGGGCACCTGATTGTTAGGGACCCAGGGCACATCGAGTCAAAGTGCATCAGTAGTCTGGCAAAAAGGGGGGAGGTAAAGGCTGATGAGATTTTTGGAAACACATAAGCCTAACTGATGGAGCATGTCTATGCTATTTTGAGTGTGTTGTTGGCACAAAGGAGTGCTGGCTTTGATAATCCTGTTGTCGAGATATGAATGTTTTACCTGCGCTAATGTGCTGCTACCACTGCTAGACATTTGGTGAATACTCAAGGTGCAAAAGTCACTCCATACTGGAGGATTTTGAACTGGTAATGTTTGCCTGCTATCACAAATCTTAGGTTTTTGCGATGCGCTGGATGTATTGGAATGTGAAAGTAGGTATCCTTTAAGTCTAATGCTGACTAAGTCGTCTTGCTGGAGAAGTGCAATTATGTCTATGAGTGACCATATGGAAATGGCCTAACAGGATTTCATGATTTAAGGGCCGTAGATCTAAGATTGGTTGTAAAGAACATCTTTTTGGGGGGTTGGGAAGCGGGAGAGGGGGGGGGGGGGGGGGGAGCATACTCCTGACCCCTTGATGTAGAGGGGCAGGTTCTATAGCCCCTTTGAGCAAACAGCTTGAACGTACGTACTGTGTAAGTAGTGTTTGGTGTTCCAGGGAGAGCCTGTGAGTGCGAGGTGTTATGTTTGGAGGCTTGGTGCTGAGCTCCAGACAATATGTTGGATAATGTCCAACATCCACTGGTCCGATGTTATGGATTGCTATGTGGGGATAAATTGTTGTAATCTTCCCCTGACAGGTGAAGAACAATCAGGGGTAAGGAGAAGTAAGTCATTGTTTTATGGTGGGTGCGGCACCAGGTGTGAAAGCACCTTTGCCTCTACCTCGTGTTGCTCCTCTATATAAACCCCTATAGTAGCCTCTGGGAGAGGAGTGGCGACTCTGGCCAGGTGATATGAGGATGAGGCTACAGGAGAGTTTTGGAGCTGGCCCTATATGAGGAGCAGCAAAAGATGCCACTGGGATTTGGTGTTTGTAGGGCTTCCATAGACTTGCCTCCCCCGTATATTTTTTCAACTTTGAGAGCCACTTCAACCTGAGAACAGAAAAGATTTTTTGCCGAACGGGACATTTAATGGTGTCTGTTGTACTTCTGGTTTAAATACAAAAAACGGGAACTTCTGGTTTAAATACAAAAAACGTGAACCTGCTGGGTTCCCGTTTTTTGTATTGAGAATGCGAAACTGAGGAGGACGAACCCAGTTGTCCTCTTCCTCCCCCCTTTTGTTTGGATTGCTTCTGATTTAAAGCCAGATATGCATAGCCAGGCATGGCGCCACAACAGAATAGATATGTTAATTCCCCTAGCAGCAGTATTTGCCGAATCTAACACACAACGGATAGAGGCGTTTGAAATGAGTATTCCCTCAGACACAAAGCTCATGCCCTCTCTTTTTGTGCTCCTATGGGAGGTGTTGAAGGAGTTCCCCCATCACGTCACAGTGGGAATGGTCATATCGTGCCAGTAAACCCATGGAGTTAGCAATATGCCAATGATTGGCGGACTGGGCTGCCACTCTTTTTCCAGAGACATCAATTAATTTGCTCTCCTTATCCGGAGGTGGAGCATTAGCGGCAGCTTGGGAATCAGTCAGTTTACGAACATTGTTAACGACTAGTGAATTGGGTGGAATTTGCCCACTGATGTAAATAGGGTCAGATGGAGATGCTTTGTACTTTTTGTCGACCCTGGAAGTGATGATCCTAGCTCACACAGTTAGTAGTGGAGAAGAAGATTGTTGAGAAGGTGGTAAAGAACTGGTGACCTTGTCTGACTTCCCCTGTTTGGATGTCACTGGTAGATCAATGGCTTTGCCAAGTAAATTTGGCGTTTGGCTGTTGGTGGAATCTAAACCGGAATCTTGACTAAAACACGTCCAGTTTCAGTGTGTACGTACATTTGCCTCGGGCAGGCATCGAATTTCTCCTGCAACGGGTGGAGAATCAGCTCCACTGGAGTGCCAGAGTGGGATCTCGATGACGACTTTGAAGGCTTCAGCATAGAAATGGATGTATTTTGACGCCAAAGTGGTGGGTGCCGAATGCAGAGTTGTTAGGCTCGAAGTAGAGGTCCAAGTCGGCACTGAATTGGTCGATGTTGAGAGTTTTGGCTGATGTTTCGGGACTGAGGCAGAGGGCGGGGCATACGAATCAATATATCGGTGCCTACCATGGCTCGTTGACAGTTGTGGCCTAGGAGACTTTTGTTCGGTCGGAATCGATTATCTTTTTAGTGGACGGGCAGGGCCGTCTGTACTCATGGTACATTGATCCGGTGAAACATTGTGCATCTTGAGGACGATTTCGAGCTCTGAGTCACAACCCTAGATGGAAAATGCCTCCTCCTTTGCTTCAGAGGCTTTGTGGAGTTCTTGCTCCTCTTCCTCGACATCGTGGTGGCCGAAGATGTTGAGAGTTTCTCTGAAGTCTTCTTGTTGCATCTCCTTTCGATATGCCCAGCTGTCCCAGAGAGTCTTCTTTGACCAAAAGGAGCAGCAGGTCTCACAGTACTCTTCCCTGTGTTCGGGAGACAAACAAAGGTTATAGATCGGATATTGGTCAGTTCTGCAGTGGGGTGAGGCCCGGAGGACCATTCACAAGGGCACGGCAATCCTACGAGCGATAGTTTTCTAAGATTTAATATGCAAGATGGGATACGGACTTGAAAACAATACTGAAGAGGGTATGTGAGAAAGTGGCTCTGTATATACTGTTCCCAAATAGGTACAGGGTGTACAGAGTCCACAGTCCCCAGAGGTTTGGCAGAGGCTAAAGTTAGATACAACCTTACTCTCTAAAGTGGTAGCTTGGTCGAGCAGTAAGGCAGTATCAGAGGACAGTGTAAAACATTTGTTGCACACACTCAGCCAGCAAATGGTCTCACACACTCAATAACTGAACTCTAGGCCAATGGTTTATATATAAAAAATATATGCTTGTTTTATTTTAGAACCAACAATAGGCATTAAAATATACTTTCTCAGGATGAGATGCTTTATATAAATACTTTTGCAATATGCAATTGACTTTTGTAGAAAGTTACAAGAGGTTGCAATAGGCAACACAATTCTAAACACAATAATGCATTGAGTTCAATGGAAGTTTCCAGTTATTTGCCACAGATTACTTTTAGGATTACTTTTGAAATTCCAGGACTGGATCCTAGATTCAGTCCTGGGTCAGTACTTGGAATCAAGTGTAAAAGTCGACAATTACTGTGATGATTTTTAGACAATATTTTGCCAGTTTAAAAGTTGACACTTAGAAAATATTTCATAGAAAACAGTCAATGATTACCTATGGCAGAAAATTCAAGTTGCAGGTATAGTATGTTCGCGTTACTTTTGTAATCCAGTACTGGGTGCCTAGACTCAGTACTGGGACCTTTATCCAAAACAGGTAAGTGATTACGTTTTCAGATATTATACGATTTTTAAAGAATTTTTAAAGAATTTTTAAAGATTGCAGAAATTGACACTTAAAAGAAATTTCACAGAAAAACAGTCGATTTCCTATGGGAGAAAATTGGGTTACTGGTAAGTACAGTTGTAAGTATTTTTCAGAGTCAGTGCTGGGCACCAAGATCCAGCACTGGGAGCTCACCTAAGAGCAGGTGAGTATTTTCGTTACTCGGCTGATTTTTGGTGAATATTTTAAGTTTTGAAAAGTCCACACTTAGAATAAATTTCAGGAAAAGCCAGTCAATGTTACCCTATGGAGAAAATTGAGTTATCGGTTTAAAAGTAAGTACTCGACTGGCAGAGTTAAGGTTCTGGGCATAGACTTAGGGGTCTCCCAGGGTCAGGTAGGTACAGTTGGTTCACCCTCAGCGGCACAAGGGCGGCCGGGTGCAGACACAGTTAGGCCCAATGTTATCCTATGAGAGGTAGGGGGGCCTTGGTTGGTGGCTGTTGACTAGCAGGCCACGCGGCTGTGGGAGCTGGGCTCCTGGTCACTTACTCAGGGCAAGTGGGGAAGTAGATAGGTGTAGAGGTTGCACTGCCAGGGCCACTCGGGCAGCTGGGTGCAGGGTGCTTTTGAGCCTTCGGGCGCTCAATTGATTTCAATGGGAAATCTCCGGTTTAGAAACACTGGAAGCTCGGGGACGAAGATTCTTCAGGTGCCACCACCACTTCGAGAGGTAAGTTGGGTAGTTGGAGGATAGGTAGGTACCCCGGGATTGGGAACAGGGGGCCGCGGGGCGCAGATGTACCTTTTGGTGTCGGGAAATCTTACCCTCTGATGATCGCGGTTGGGGGGGCACCTTGTTCTGAGGCTGCAGGCTTCTTCAGGAGTGTCGAGGGAGGTCCTTGAGTGCCGGACTCGGAGTCACAGTCGCCGTGGGGTCGTCCTCGTGGTCTTTGTTCACTCTGGCACAGGCCAGGCTTGGCTGGTGCAGTGTGTGCTGGGTTCGCGGTTCCGGGTTGCTGACAGGGATTAGAAGTAGATTTTGAGTAGAGCCTCTACTCATGGGAGTCCCAGGGGTTTAGAGTCAAAATGTAGCCAGGTCCTCCGGGGTTTGTGAGGTTGCTGGCCACAAGAGATGCCGGGTTGGAGCAGGAGCAGGTACGAGGGTCGACAGGCCGGTAGGGCTGGGGCAAAAGCAGTTGGTTTCTTCCTCTTCTTAGCAGCTGCAGGGCAGGTCTTCTTTCTTCTAGCTCTTCTTCGGATTTTGGAATCTGGGGAAGGAAGGTTCAGGGTGCCCCTAAATACTAGATTTAGGGGCGTTACAGGTAGGTGAAGGGCATGGACCAATGGGTCCCTGTCCTGGGGTGGGTACACCCCCTATCCTGCCTCTCTCCTGTGGGAGGGGGGCAGTAGCCTAGTCCTGATAGGGTAGAGCTTCCCATCTTCAAGATGGCGAGAGCCCGGAGATGTGCTTCACCTCGCCTCCCCCACCTGAGGGGTGGGGTTGGCAGGCTGGCACATTCCCTGTCCTTATTTGGGGTTTCCGGACAAGCTTCCCACCAGAGTGGGGGGTTGCAGTGGCCTGGGGAAGCTCACAGAGGCGGCATGCCTTTGAAGCTTCCCCCTGCCCATCCTGATGGAGGAGATTTAGCACCTCTCCCAGGATTTGCATTGTTGCAGGCCCAGGAGAGCAGGGGCTCTCCTACCCAGGGGTCCAGCAACATGTCTGCTGTGTGGCAGCCTAGGCAGCCTCAGAACAGACGGGGGCATCTCTAAGATGCCCTCTGGGGTGTTTGGTACATTAAATCCAACACTGGCATCAGTGTGGGTTTAATGTGCTGAGAAGTTTGATACCAAATTTCTCAGTCTTCAGTGTTGCCATTATGGTACTGCGGAGTTCGTGTTTGACGAGCTCCCAGCACCATGTACTCTTAAATGGCAGCACTTCACTTACAGTGCCCAGGAATGGACCTGGGTACTGTAGGGGCACAGGGCTCCTGTGCCCACACCATTGGCATAGGGCACATAGCTAGATGGGTGGCTGATGTATGCCATGGCATTGTAGGTGATGGGCATGGCACACAGGGATGTGTGCCATGTCGACTCTCTGTTTTGTCCTGTACCCAGACACCCAGCCTGCAAGGGCTGAGTGTGTGAGTGTGAGTGTGTGAGTGTGTGAGTGTGTGAGTGTGTGAGTGTGTGAGTGTGTGAGTGAGTGAGTGAGTGAGTGAGTGAGTGTGTGAGTGTGTGTAGGTGTGTGTAGGTGTGTGTAGGTGTGTGTGTAGGTGTAGGTGTGTAGGTGTAGGTGTGTAGGTGTGTAGGTGTGTAGGTGTGTAGGTGTGTAGGTGTAGGTGTATGTGTAGGTGTATGTGTAGGTGTATGTGTGTGTAAGGGTACAGGGCCTCTAAGGGTGGCACAATGAGTGCTGCAGCCCTTAGAGGCCTTCCCTGGTCACAAGGCCCTGGGTACCTAGGGTACCATTTACCAGGGGCTGACATGTGGCCAGGGTTTGCCAATTTGGGTTTAGTGTTTTTAGGGAAGGAACATAGGCCCTGGGCATCCAATTTGCAGGCGTCCAGGGTACACTCAGTCAAAGTACATTCAGCAATTCAGCAAAAAGTGGGGGCATACCATGCAAGAAAGATGGCACTTTCTCACAGGGTATGGGTGAAAACGCAAACTGAAAGGCGCCTGAAACAGTCTTGACCCGGTGTGCAGGCATTCAAGTCCGAATCAGACGGCGAAAAGGAAACAATCTAACAATGGAGCCGATGACCATGCACATTAACACCAAGAGGAGTTGTTACTCTACCTCATGACTCAAAGGATTTCTTTAAAGAAAACCAATCTTCACATATCCGGACCCAACACTAGATGGTAGGAGAATGCAAAGCATGTGTATCTACAGCCACACAGGCCTCAAACCTATTCCGACAGGTAAGTTACCATTTTGTTTTAAAGTGTTATATCTTTTCTTGATTCACATGCTGTGCACAGATTTTGTAATGGTGTTCCGGATTAAAAAGAGTTTGTGTTTGCGAACAGATATTTAAGTACTTGTTCTCACACTTACACTTCTTGGTTAGCTTGAATATCCACAAAGTAGTGCTGCATGAACATATGTGCAGATGATGTGTACATATCGCTTTACAAATGTCTTTGAGGGAAACATTGGTGATGAAGGCTAGTACTGAGGTTCCGGGTGTGGTCCATGGAGGTGGTGGGGTGTAGCTGAGGGGGGTGGTCCCCCAGGTGTTGTCATAAGCTGAGGGGGTGGGTCCAAGGACGAGGACTTCTGTCTCCTCTGAGTTGAGCTTCAGACAGCTGTTACTCATCCAGGATTCGACGTCTTTCATTCCTTTCTTGAAGCGGATTCTGGTGGCTTCGGGTTCCTTCGTGAGCGAGAGGATGAGTTGGGTGTCGTGGGTGTAGGATACTATGATCCCATGCTGTCTGATGATGGAGGCGAGGGGGGCCATGTAGATGTTGAAGAGCGTGGGACTGAGCGATGATCCTTGGGGTACTCCGCAGTTGATCTTAGTGGCAGAACGCTTTGGTGCCAGGGTACTCTTGAGGGTCTGAAAATTTTAAGCTTGGTGTTAGTACAGGCCTGGTGTTTTACCTTGTGTTTTTCGGGCTCGGAGTCCCTTGTTCTTCTCTTCACATTCTCCTGCTTGATTTCTGACATCTTAGCCCCCCCCCCCCCCCTCCCCCCTTTGTGCTAAATATGTTTCTTTGTGAATCTTATCATTGGACAACCCCAGGTTCTTTAAGAACATTTCCTTATGTTGCATTAGCACCATTGTGTAGCATGTCCACATTTGTTTTTGTCAGATCTTCAAAGTGTTGGGCTAAAATTTGGTGCACACATTGCAGCCCTCTGCACTGTGATCCCTCAGGAAACAAAGATTGAACACGTGAGAGGACTTAGGTGGCATTTAGAGTAAAATCTAAAGGGCTTTTGTTCCATACCCCTCCTTTCATTTTTCGACAGTCCGGTCGATGAAATCTTAGATGAAATCCCCTAAATAATTGATGCTTTCCAAACCCCTTGACAAATCATCCTGTTCCTTTGAGTCTTCATGCTTTTCCGACGCCATCCTACTGAAAACCCTCAATTCTCCTCCTTCCTCCACAGAGCTCTTGATTGTGCTTCCGGACCATCTGCTGAAAAAAGAAAATGAAGATGGTGATCACACGGGGGGGGCCTTTCGGGCCACTGGAAGACGGACATCGCACCAATAGTGGTCGACATAGATGACGCTCACAAGCAAAACAAGCATTTACAATGCAATAGGTCTCGCAATTACATTGTTGTGAGCTATTGGCATTGAAAATTATTTTTATATTTTCCCTTTGTGAAGCATTAATCAAATAGTGTAATTGAAAATGGCAATAGTTCACTTTGTTGAAATTGCGAAATCTATTGCATTGCATCTGTACTCTCTCTCGAAACTCCATATTCTTTTACAACACATCAGCAAATATACCAATATACCTATGGCCGGGGTATTAGTTACACCTGGAGGCAGAATGGTAAATGTCACAGACTTCAAAATGGAAATGTTACTCATAAGAAAACCTGGCCGCCCTCCATGCCCGGGCAGGTACTTTCATCAGGTAAACTAGTGCTGCAGACCACCCTGGCCAGCCCTGTCTGATAGCAGGTTGTAGAGTGAGCTCGGTGCTTGGCACGGTGTTTGAGACACCCGGGTCCACACTTCCCTACAGAGGTATCTCTAGCACAAAATGATTTTCCTGCTGCAAGTTCCGTTTTTCGTCAGTTCCTCTCACTTAGCGGTGCCTTGACCGATAGAAGCTGAAATACCGGTGACCATCCATGCGAAGGCGACCGCTCTGAGAAAGTTAACAGTGCTCCTCCACCACTTTCTCTCGTACACAGCAGGTCTTGTATGTAAACTTCCGCCGCGGAGAGTCACACGGCCTCTACATTGCGTCACGAGCACGTCGTTTTCTGTGGCACCCTTGACAAGTACAGACAGGCTCAGAGAACTCTTTGCAGTCATTAGTTACTGCTAAAAATGTGAGCAGCCTCGGAAACATGCCCATCGCTTTCCCGCTTGGGTCAATGTCACTCGGTCCTATAGTGTCTTGCTCTGGACGTATCGTTTTTTTGTTGTAGTTTTTTTTATTTATTTTACTTTGCTCTTAAATACATATATACACTTTTGGATTTGACGCAGGCAATCGTAAAAAAGAGGGAGACCTAAATTTATGTGCAAGGTAAAATCAAACCGGGTGGGGCGGAGATCAAAACAAATAATGATGAAATGTAAAATCACATTGGAACAGAAACGGATACGACTTGACAGAAAAGTTGAAAAGGAAAACGCATGATCGAAATGAAATGGGGTGAAATTAATATGACTGAAAGAAGGGCTGAAACAATGGCACAGACGGAATAACATAGAAAGCCATGAGGGAAAAGGAACCAGAGTGCTTGCTTGCTTCTGGTGGATACCTGGCACGGAAGGCAGTGTGGGGTGATATGGGGTTCCATCCGGAGTAATAAAACAAGCTCTCCAAACAGTGCTTGTTTGTTACCGCCCTGTGCCTTTTGGGACGGCCCATCAGGACTGGATCTCAAAAGAAAGTGCCAAAGTAAACTGGGGAATTGAAGCAACCACACCAAATAATCAGGTAAGAGGTCTCTCCTTCAGGTATTAGTGTTTGTAAATCACTTCTAAAGTACTGGGGATTTTGCTGCAGTCAGAAGGGGGCCCAAGACTGCAGGGCCCACAATCTACGCTGCCAGGAGGAGGCGGGAATTCTGGCACAGCAATGTAAAGCGCAACATCGCTTCCCTCAGTGCAGGATGTGCCCAGGCATAGCTTGGACAAAGAGTGCCAAGAGCGGGCTCATCTGCGCCCATAATAGCCCGGAAGAGGCCGGGCTGGGCCACCCATCTTGGCCCTACTACTATTAATGCTGTTATTATTATTTTAGACAACTTGTGAAGAATAAATACTATGTAAATGGGTAAGAGGAAATCCACGGCTCCCTTGGAGGGGAGGGTTGGTAACTACCAACACAAAAGTGAAATTTGTATTGAGTGTAATGGGTGACATTAATAAATCAAGCACAAAAGTACAGGAAAGAAATGGTGGCTACATAATGACCTGGTCTTACACCTAATGGGTCAAAGCAGGGCCCGTGGATTCGGTATTCGTTGTAAGCCGGAATGGAGACGTGAGGTACCCAGGAATCCATGTTTCTAGGGTGCCATTAGAAATTCTCCCAGTATACCCCTCTTCCCACACAGTCGCCCCCGCCCCCCTTCTAAAAAGAAAAGGGCGTGTTCAAGTTCCTCATAAATAGGTATGAAGATAGAGGTGAAGGTCTCTAGAGCCCCTTGCAGTTATGGCCCTGCGGTGAATTAAGTTTTACGAACTTCCAAAATATATTTGTTTACAAAATACAGTTTTAACTAAGGAACTGGAGGAGAGGATAATGGTTTAACTGATACAATGGCCAATAGACTAACATCTTTGGAACATACTGTGACCACTTGCTATGAAACCATTTAAGGGTTTAAGTCCATGAAGTCTCAAATGGGGACAAATATAGACCATTATAGTTGTAGGGATACGGCCCATAAGATTGGGCGCATAAAACAGAACACTTCTGTGGTGGGAAAAGCAAAATATTTGTCTAACCCTCCAGTCAAAAACGGGCCTGTTAACAGGAATTGGGAAGCAGATCTATCTGAAAGTAATTGTTGAGGCACCCCACCTATAGGGTACTTAACCCTCCCTCCCTCTAATGCCTTGGATTTACCACCTGAAGCTACCATTTAGGTCTTGGTATTAGTGACAACTCTTCAAGTTAATCGAATAGAACATTGGGAAGAGCTAAACTATAAAGAGGTATATTGGGTGAGCAATAGGTAGTAGGGAACAAATTAATGATCGATCCAATGATATGATCATGGTACGCTGGGTGCCTTTGGTGAAGAGTGAGACAAAAACAGTTACAGGCAATTGTGTAATGTTGAGGACTCTCAGGTTATCGGAGATAATATTGCTTAAATTTAGTCAATCCATATTTATTAACTCACAGATTACACTTGTCCCCTTAAGTTTTTAAAATAAACCACAAGGAGGCATTAGAACAGAGCTGCAGCCTATTGCTACCGCTTGAAATCATACATCGTCTGGATATAATGTTGCAACCACAAATCGTTCTTTACCTTTAAATCACGGTGGTGTTATAGAGTGAGCACAGGATAAAAAACAAGTAACTTACCTGTACACTGTGGTTCTCCAGTATTGATATCTTTCATAGATTCCCATGCTTGAATCTTTATATTGACAGAACTAAATCTTTAAGAAAGTCAAATCAACTGTTAATCGCTTTCGCCACTCCCAGGAAGGGGTCGGCATTATCCAGAAGGAATATGCTACTTACCAGTTTGCATCTGTTCTTGGCATGTAGAGCTGCAGATCTACACACTATGCATAGATCGCCATCTGGTGTTGGGCCCGGATGTTTGCACTTGTCCTCGAAAGTCTTTGGAAGTCACAAGATAGGCGACTCCTCCTTTGGATCATAGAGCGCATGGGCATCGGCTCCATCCTCAGATTGTTTTTCGCCAGCAGGGAAATGATGGAGCTTTGTAAGAAACAGGAAAGATGCTGTATCTAAATAAGATAATACTGGAACAGATAAAGGTAGCCGGGGAGGCGGTTGGGCGTGTGTAGATCTGCAGTTCTACATGCCAAGAGCAGATGCATACTGGTAAGTAGCATTTTCCGTTCGAGACATATGAGCTGCAGAATACACACTGCATAGATTGTATAGCAGTATCCCCTCCTAGCGGTGACTACCAGTATCTGTTGCAGTAGTTTGAGATAGTGTTTTGAGTACAGCCTGGCCCACACTAGCTTGTTGTTTAGTTTGAACATCTACACAATAGTGTTTTGTGAATGTGTGCGGTGTAGACCATGTAGCTGCTCTGCAGATCTCATCTAAGGGAATGTTCCCTAAAAATTCCATTGAAGCGCCTATCTTTGGTGTAGAGTGGGCTTTAGCAGGAACAGACAATTTAAGTTTTGCTTTGTGTATGCAAATTTGTATGCATTTGACAATACACCTAGCTATCCCAGATTTTGATATGGGGTTGCCCTTGTGGGGTGGTGAAAAAGACACGAAAAGTTGTTTGGTCTTACGAAAGGGTTGTGTTCTCTCAATGTAGTAAAGCAATGCTCTTTTGACATCTAAGGTATGAAGAGCTCTTTCTGCAACTGTTTGTGGCTGCGAGAAGAATACGGGCAGCTCCACAGATTGATTGAGGTGGAAGGGAGAAATGACTTTAGGAAGGAATTTAGGATTAGTTCGGAGAACCTCCTTAGTATGATGCATCTGCAGAAAGGGTTCCTGAATGATTAGTGCTTGTAGTTCGCTAACTCTTCGTAAAGAAGTAATGGCTACTAGGAAAGCAACTTTCCATGTTAAGAATTGTAGCTCACATTTATGTAGAGGTTCAAATGGAGGACCCATTAGTCTTGTGAGAACGATGTTTACATACCACACAGGTGAAGGTGGTACTCTGGGGGGAATTATTCTTTTGAGGCCCTCCATAAAGGCTTTTATGACAGGTACTCTGAAAAGTGATAGATGTTGTCTATTTTGTAGATATGCTATGGCAGCAAGATGCAGTCTAATTGACGTGTAAGCTAAGTTGCGTCTTTGGAGGTGTAGTAAATAGCCGATGATGTGTTGGAAGACACATTTAGGGGATTGGTGTTGTTGGTATGACAATATATTACAAAACGATTCCACTTGGTTGCATAGCATGCTCTAGTGGTAGGCAGTCTAGCTTCTCTAATGACGTTCATACAGTCAGGGGGCAGGTTAAGGTAACCGAATTCTAGGACCTCAGGAGCCAGATCGCAAGGTTGAGCTGAGCTGGGCCTGGGTGTCTGATCTCTCCATGGTTCTGGGTTAAGAGGCGCGGAGAGTGGTGTAACTTCTGGTGCGGAACTACAGAGAGTTCCAGCAGTGTGGTGTACCATGGCTGTCTGGCCCAAGTTGGAGCAATTAGAATCAGTTAAGGAATGTTGCTGTAGTTTGCGCACCACTATTGGAATGAGTGAGGCGGAAAAGCGTACGCAAATCTGCCTGACCAGTTTATCCATATTGCATTGCCTTTGGACAATGGGTGTGGATATCTGGCTGCGAAGGCTGGGCATTTGGCGTTTTCATGGGTGGCGAAGAGGTCTATCTGTGGTTGCCCCCACATTTAAAAAAACGGTTGAAGAACTTGCGGATCAAGTTCCCACTTGTGGATCTGTTGTGCTTGACGGCTCAACAGATCGGCTATGGTGTATTGGACTCCTGGGACATGTTGGGCTAGGAGAAAAATGTTCTGAGGTATAGCCCACCTCCATATGTTCTGTGCTAGCAGAGAGCTACACAGAGTGTGTCCCGCCTTGTTTTTGTATGTAGTACATGGCTGTCATGTTGTCCATGCGGACTAAGACAGTCTTGCCTGATATTTGTTTTTGAAATGCTTTTAAGGCTAGGAATATGGCTAGTAACTCCAGATGGTTGATGTGGAGTAACTTTTGTTGAGGTGTCCACCTGCCCTGCATGGTGTGATATAATAGGTGAGCTCCCCAGCCGGAGAGCGATGCGTCCGTTGTCATAACTATTTGAGGAACCGGCTCTACCAACACCAGATCTGTTACCTGACCTTGAGCCTGGTTCAATTGGCGTGCTAAGCACTCTTGGAGAGGACGCATTTGAAGTCTTGCATTAGGCATTATGAATATGCAAGAGGCCATCATCCCTATGAATTGCATGAACACTTGAGGTGGAAGCGTGTGTTGCGGTTGGAATTTGCTGAGAAGAGCCTGTATGCTTGCTAACCTGGCGGGACTGGGATAGGCTAACGCTTTTGAGGTGTCTATTGTGGCACAGAGGTATTGTTGTGTGTTGAACGGTTGCAGATGGGACTTGGTGTGGTTTACTGTGAACCTCAGGTCGTGGAGTAGTTGGATAGTGGCGTGAGTGTGTTGTACACACTGGTTGTATGAGCTGGCTTTTATGAGCCAGTCGTCCAGATATGGGAAGACGTGAATGTGCTGTCTTCTTAGGTGTGCTGCGACCACCGCTAGGCACTTGGTAAACACTCGTGGTGCTGTTGTGACTCCAAATGGGAGTACTTTGAATTGATAGTGTTGACCATCCACTACGAATCTGAGATACTTCCTGTGAGCGGCGTGAATGGGAAAGTGGAAATAGGCGTCCTTGAGGTCTAGGGTAGCAAGGAAGTCGCCCTATGAAAGCAAAGGAAGGACTTGTTGGAGTGTGATCATGTGGAAATGGTCCGAGTGTATGTATAGGTTTAGGGGTCTTAGGTCTAGGGTAGGCCTTAGAGAGCCGTCCTTTTTTGGTATGAGAAAATAGAGGGAGTAAACTCCCTTGTTTTGTTGGTGCAGGGGAACTGGTTCTATTGCACTTTTTTGTAGGAGGTAGATTACCTCCTGCTTTAGCAGTAACAAATGTTCTTGTGACATTAGACGCTGTTTGGGTGGTATGTTTGGGGGGGTAGATGTTAGCTCGAGACAGTAACCTGATTGAATTATCTGTTGCACCCACCTGTCTGAGGTGATGTTGGTCCAGACAGGAAGGAATTGTTGGAGTCTTCCCCCGACTGGAGTGGAATGGTCTGGGGGAAGTGGAGGGAAGTCATTGGGTGGGGATGGAGGCAGAGGGGGAGTTGTTGGTTTTGCCTCTGCCTTTGTTGTTGTTCCCCCTGTAACCACCTCTTTGGTAACCTCTAGTAAAGGTGGATTGGGTGGGAGCCTTGTAAGAAGTGGAAGGGCTATCCGAGGAGTAGCCTCTGGGGGTGCTCATGAAGGATGAGCGACGAAAGGAGCGTCTGGGAGCTTGCGACTGCAAGGCTCCCATAGATTTAGCTGTGTCAGAAACCTTCTTAATTTTTTCAAGGGATACGTCAACATTCGGGCCAAATAGGTGTTGCTCATCGAATGGTGGACTGACAATGGAACTCTGGACTTCAGGTTTGAAACCTGAAATGCGTAGCCAGGCACGCCTACGCAGAAGGACACTGGTGTTTATTGCCCTTGAGGCGGTATCTGCTACATCTAAGGCACAACGGATGGAGGTGTTAGTAATGGTTTTACCTTCTTGTACGAGTTCATTGGCCCTATTTTTATACCTGTCTGGGAGGTGCTGTATTATGGACTCAAGCTCATCATAATGTGCCCTGTCACTCCTAGCTAACAGCGCTTGAGTATTGGCAATGCGCCATATGTTTGCTGCCTGCAACGCCGTTCGTTTGCCAGAGGCATCCAGGAGTTTAGACTCCTTATCTGGTGGTGGTGCGTCACCTGATGATTGGGAATTGGCTCTTCTTCGCGCATTGGAGACTACAAGGGAGTCTAGTGGTCCGGGCCTTTAATGTAGGCTGGATCAGTAGTATACTTTTTTTCGATCCTAGGGTTGATGACTCGAACCCTGACCGGGTCTTTTAAGACTTCTGGTGCATGCTTTATAACCCCCTTAACCATGGGTAAAATTGAGGTGGACTTGTGTGGTGTCAACAGTGTCCATGAGAAAATCTTCCTCCACGAGGTCTGTGTGTAGGTCAACCCCGTGGTACTGGGCAGCTCTGTGGAGGAGCTGGTTAAAGCTGATAGTGTCCTCTGGGGGGGAAGGCCTGGAGGGATAGACGTCCTCTTGTGGGATGTAAGAGACGTCTGGGATGCTATAATCAACCCAGGGGTCTGGGGAGCCAGTAGGACTAGGGTCCCCTAGTGGTTGATCGTCCGCACCTCCCCCTGCATCATCCGAGGTGTTATCATCATCTACTGGAGTAGGGGATGGTGTAGGAGAGCGGTGTGGTGGGGAGGGGGAGGAGGAGGAGGAGGAGGAAGAGGAGGAGACGGGATCCTTAATGGAGAGGTAGCAAAGTCTCTCTTTTTAGGTGGTGGAGCCGGTGCAGGCGTATCTAGTGGTCGCTTCTTGAAGCTAAGCATCAAGTGACCAGTCTTAGGATCCTTTACAAGAGTTTTTTAGGTAGGATCTGGGTGAAACAGTTCTTCTGTGGGAGGCAGATCCTTCGGTGCAGATGGCTTTTTCGGCGCCGACTCGGTAGTGGTTCTGGGTTTTGAACCGTGTGGTTTTGCAGTGTCTTTGGCTGATGGAGCCTGTTTCATCAGTTACGAGGTCTTTTTCGGCTTCGAAGCATTGGAGTTGGGGCCCTTTGGTGGCAGTTTTTTGGTCAGCCCAGAATGTGTTGTCGGTGTCGAGGAGCCGGTGCCCGTCCTCGACGCCGAGTGCTTGGATGTCGAAGCAGCAGTCGGCGTGCATGAGGAAGAGGATGGCTTTTTTTTCGGTGCCTGTGGATGTTTTTCAGCACCGAGGGTAGGATGACTCGAGCCCGAGTCACCTGAAGGCTTAGTAGGCTTCTTTACTGGGCCCGGAGGCGGGACATGGGAAGCAGTCTATCGGTGTGCACCTGGGCGGGAAGGTGAAGGTGTGACCAAAACCTTTTTAGATGGTGTCGGGGGGGGGGGGGGGGGGGGAGGGGGTTGGGGTCGACGTCTGTACTCACGACCCTCTGTGCTGGAGTGATGTCCTCGACATCAGAGTCATCGGCTTTGGGGGCGCTGACAAGACCTTCATTGACCCGCCCCGGCTCTGGCACATCGACGCCCTCTTGGAAGATGTAGTCCGGGATCGAAGACGACGAGTGAGCCATGGTTCTTCTAGCTCGTCGGTCCCGAATCGTCTTCTTGGAGCGGAAGGAGACGTAAGCTGGACAGTCTCTGGCCTCGTGCTCTGGTGAGAGGCAGAGGTTGCACACCTCATGCAGATCGGTGTGGGGAAACTTCAACCCACATCGAGGACACTTTTTGAATGGCGTCCTTTCCATGAGCCAGATGATAAGGCCCAGGTAGGCCCGAAGGCCTTCGTCGACGACCGGAATCGAAGACTTCGAAGGTGTTGAGTCGCGTGGATTGGGAAAACGCGAGACAATAAAGGTCAAAAAGGGAAGGATTGCACGTCGAAAGAAAAAAACGGTAACGGTTCCGAACTGGAGCGCGAGTAACACATCCGAGCATGATGGCGCAAAAAAAAACAATCTGAGGATGGAGCCGATGCCCATGCGCACTATGATCCAAAGGAGGAGTCACCTATCTTGTGACTTTCAAAGACTTTCCAGGACAAAAACAAGTGCAAACATCCGGGCCCAACACCAGATGGCGATCTATTCATAGTGTGTAATCTGCAGCTCATATGCCTCGAACATAGTATTTCCAGATGGATATCTTCTGCAATTGCATTCGGTCATGAGAAGGCTGGAAGGCCTTTAACTTTAAAGTTTAAAGCACATTCGACAAGGAAGATGGATACTTCAGCCGCATTATTTGCGGGAAAATCGCCCCCAGACATTTGTAGAGCAGCAACGTGGTCAAATGTCCATACACTCACCAGGCACTACTGTCTGGACACAGCAAGGAAAGGAGATTCAGCGGTGGGACAGGCTGTACTCCGCCGACTGTTTAAGGTACTTTTTATTTTAAAAGTATATACTTGTATACAAGTTATCCATGATACGATTGTTTTTCCATGATATCTTATATGTATATGTGGTCTTTGTTATTTTAAACATTGAGACACACAATCCACTATGTAAGCTAGAAGGTATTGTATTCTTTGAAAGTGTATTATTTTAACCATAAGGAAAAAGGGGTCTTAGCCTCTAAACGCTTCTCACGGATGAGATACTGCTTTCTATTCTGATTCAAGCATGTGAATCTATGAAAGATATAACGCTGGAGAAAAAACAAGTTGCTTACCTGTACAATGTTGTTCTCCAGTATTGATATCTTTCATAGAATCAAATGTGGCCCGGCCTCCTCCCCGTTTTGTAAAGTAGACCACTTTTACCTCACGATAAGTATCCTTGGCTCACACTGGTGCTGTGGTGGCTCTGCAGAGGATTATGATGTCAGGGCTGGCATCTCATTGGCTGACTTTTGGACCATATAATGATGGTGATGGGTTACTATAGTATAATGCATTTGTATTGGTTTTCATGGAGTTTTTCTTTTATACTGCTATATTTCTAATACCGAGAGACTCCCACCATGACGATGGGAAAGATTCAAGCATGTGAATCTATGAAAGATTCAATGCTGGAGAATTTGAATAACAATTCTAGTCAGTCTCTGTAAGAAACTGGCTCTATATATACTGCACCAAAGTGAGGTACAGTGTGTATAGAGTCCAAGAGTCCCCAGAGGTAGGCAGAGGTTAAAGTTAGATAGAACCTTACTCTCTAATAGTGGTAGCTTGGTCGAACAGTAAGACCGTATCAGAGGCCAGTGTTAAGCATTTGATGTACCCACTCAGTCAGCAAATGAATTCACACTCAAGAACTGAACTCTAGGCCAATTGTGTTTGTATAAAAATATACTGTTTATTTTTAGAACCAAGCAAGCCTGGTACAGGTAAGCATTACATACTTTTCAGTAATAAGTTACTGGATATAGTTTGAAAATGCAATAGAAATTGTACCTTGTTTGATTTACAGGGGAGCAGTAGTATCCAACACTTAGCAAATACAGTACATTGAAATCAATAGGCTTTTTCAGTAAATTGCAGGTAAGTTACTTTTTATGTTACTTTTCTAACTTAGTGCTGGATACCTAGATTCAGCACTGGGACATTTCCTAGAAACAGGTAAGTAATTACGTTTTGGTTATTCGCATGATTTTTAAAGAATATTTTCAGTAAAACAAATTCCACACTTAGAAACTTTTTGGAGCGGTACTTTGAAATGAATGGGCTTCTACAGTAAATTGCAGGTAAGTTACTTTGTACGTTACTTTTCCAACTCAGTGCTGGATATCTAGATTCAAGGCGGTACAAAAGGGGGTGGTGATGGACGGAGCATCAGAACCAATCAAACACTCACCTCCCAGTCAACAGATCTGGGTTTGATCCATCACCGTTCTTTAGCCCACTCTGCCACCCCAATTCAGACATGGCCATATTGTGAGAAAGTGTCATCTTTCTTGCATGGTATGCCCCCACTTTTTGCTAAATTGCTGAATGTACTTTGATTAAGTGTACCCTGGACTCCTGCCAATCAGGTGCCCAGGGCCTATGTTCCTTCCTTAAAACACACCAACTCCAAATTGGCAAACCCTAGCCACATGCCAGCCCCTGGTAAATGGTACCCTAGGTACCCAGGGCCTTGTGGCAAGGGAAGGCCTCTAGGGGCTGCAGCACTCGTTGTGCCACCCTTAGAGGCCCTGTACCCTTACACACACACACTGCCCTTGCAGGCTGAGTGTCTGGGTGCAGGACAAAACAAAGAGTCGACATGGCACACATCTCTGTGTGCCATGCCCATCACCTACACTGCCAAGGCATATATCAGTCACCCCTCTAGCTGGGTGCTTTACGCCTATGGTGTGGGCACAGGAGCAGGAGCCCTGTGCCCCTACAGTACCCAGGTCCATTCCTGGGCACTGTAAGTGCAGTGCTGCCATTTAAGAGTACATGGTGCTGAGAGCTCGTCAAACACGAGCTCCACAGCACCATAATGGCAACACTGAAGACTGGGAAGTTTGGTATCAAACTTCTCAGCACATTAAACCCACACTGATGCCAGTGTGGGATTTAATGTACTAAGCACCCCAGAGGGCATCTTAGAAATGCCCCCTTACAACTAACCTACAATCCACGTCTGCTCTGAGGCTGCCCAGGCTGCCACACAGCAGACACGTTGCTGGACCCCTGGGTGGGAGAGCCCCTGCTCTCCCGGGCCTGCAACAATGCACATCCTGGGTGAGGTGATAAATCTCCTCCCCCAGGATGAGCAAAAGGAAGCTTCAAAGGCATGCCGCCTCTTGGAGATTCCCCAGGCCACTGCAACCCCCCACTCTGGCGGGAAACTTGGCCGGAAACCCCATACAAGGTCAGGGGATGTGCCAGCCTGCCCACCCCACCCCTCAGGTGGGGGAGGCAAGGTGAAGCACATCTCAGGGCTCTCGCCATATTGAAGATGGGGGGCCCTACCCTATCAGGATTAGGCTACTGCCCCCCTCCCACAGGAGAGAGGAAGGATAGGGGGTGTACCCACCCCAGGACAAGGACCCATTGGTCCCTGGCCTTCACCTACCTGTAACGTCCCTAAATCTAGTATTTAGGGGCACCCTGATTCCAGATTCCAGATTCGAAAAACTACAAGAAGAGCAAGAAGAACAAAGACCTGCCCTGCAGCTGCTAAAAAGGGAAGAAGACACCAACTGCTTTGGCCCCAGCCCTACCGGCCTGTCGACTCCCGGACCTGCACCAGCGCGGCATCTCTCGTGGCCAGCAACCTCCCCAAACCCCGGAGGACCTGGCTACCTTTTGGCTCTAAGCCCCTGGGACTCCCATGAGTAGAGGCTCTACTCAGAAACCTATTTTTAACCCCTGGCAGCAGCCCGGAACCGCGGACCCAACACACTCTGCACCAGCCAAGCCTGGCCAGTGCCGGAGTGGACAAAGACCCTGAGGACGACCCCACGGCGACTGTGACCCCGAGTCCGGCACCCAAGGACCCCCCTCGACATTCCGGAAGAAGCCTGCAGCCTCAGAACAGAGTGCCACCCCAACCGCGATCAACAAGAGGGTAAGATTTCTGACATCAAAAGGCACCCCTGCACCCGGCGCCCTGCGGCCCCCTGTGCCCAATCCCGGGGTACCCACCTAACCTACAACTACCCAACTTACCTCTCGAAGTGGTGGTGGCACCTGAAGCATCCTCGTCCCCGAGCTTGCAGCCTTTTTCCAAACCGGAACATTCCCATTGATTTCCATTGAGCGCCCGACGGCTCAAAAGCACCCTGCGCCCAGCCGCCCGAGTGGCCCTGGCAGTGCAATCTCTACACTAGCCTATTTCCCCACTTGCCCTGAGTGAGTGACCAGGAGCCCAGCTCCCACAGCCGCGTGGCCTGCTAGTCAGCAGCCACCAAACCAGGGCCCCCTATTCCTCATAGGCTAACATTGGGCCTAACTCTCTCTGCACCCGGCCGTCCTGAAACCGCTGAGGGTGAACTGACTGTACCTACCTGACACTGGGAGACCCCTGAGTCTATGCCCAGAACTTCAACTCTGCCAGTCGAGAACTTACCCTTAAACCGCGATCTTCATTTTCCTCATAGGGTAACATTGGCTGGCTTTTTCTTGGAAATTCTTCTAAGTGTGAACTTTTCAAAACTCAAAATATTCACCAAAAATCAGCAGAGTACCAAAAACGAATTTACTCACCTGCTCTTAGGTGAGCTCCCAGTGCTGGATCTTGGTGCCCAGCACTGACTCTGAAAAGTACCCACAACTACACTTACCTTTAACTCCTTTTTCTTCCATAGGAAACCATTGACTGCTTTTCTGTGAAATTTCTTCTAAGTGTTGATTTCTGCAATCTTGAAATATTCTTTTAAAATCGTACAATTTCTGCAAACGTAATTACTTACCTGTTTCTGATAAAGACCCCAGTGCTGAGTCTAGGTACTCAGACCTGGATTACAAAAGTAACGATAAAGTACTCTACCTGCAACTTGAATTTCTTGCCATAGAGATCCATTGAATGTTTTCTTTGAAATATTTTCTAAGTGTCAACTTTTGAAATAGGTAAATATTATTTAAAAATCAGTACAGTAATTAAGTCGACTTTCACCACTTGATTCTGAATATTGTCCCAGGGCTGGATCTAGGAGCCAGACCTGGAATTCCAAAGTAATCTGAAAAGTAATTTATTACAAATAACCTGAATTTACCATTGAGCTCAATGCATTGTTATGTTTAGGAAATAGGATTGTTTATTGCAACCAACTGTGACTGTTTACAAAAATCCATTGCTTATTGCAAAAGTATTTATATTCAACCTCTCATTCTGAGAAAGTATATTTTTATTCCCTTTGTGGTTCTAAAAATAAAACAAGCATATATTTTATATATATAAACCATTGGCCTAGAGTTCAGTTATTGAGTGTGTGAGACCATTTGCTGACTGAGTGTGCACAACAAGTGCTTTACACTGTCCTCTGGTACTGCCTTACTGCTCGACCAAGCTACCACTTTAGAGAGTAAGGTCATACCTAACTTTAACCTCTATCAGCCCCTGGGGGACTGTGGACTCTGTACACCCTGTACCTCTTAGGGAACAGTATATACAGAGCCACTTTCTCACACATATGCAAATCAGTCTGACCCTGTGCCTCATGGGAACAGTCCAGCCCGAACTGCCAAGCCATGCCTTTCCTGGACCGGAAACAAGCTTCCTAGGACCGGTTTCTGGCATTTCAGCCGTCTTCAGCCAGGCTTGCTTGAATCCAGTGGCAAAGTGAGCAAGGGACTCATGTCTGAGCATACCCTGCCAACTTATGGCGAACAAAGCGGTACAAAAGGGGGTGGTGATGGACGGAGCATCAGAACCAATCAAACAATCACACCCAGTCTATATCTAGATTCAGCACTGGGACATTTCCTGGAAACAGGTAAGAATTTACGTTTTGGTTATTCGCATGATTTAAAAAAAATATTTTCAGATTTCAAAACTCCACACAAAGTTTTGGAGCAGTACATTGAAATGAATAGGCTTTTACCGTAAATTGTAGGTAAGTTACTTTAAACGTTACTTTACTAACTCAGTGCTGGATACTTAGATTCAGCACTGGGACATTTCCTGCAAACAGGTGAGTAAACAAGTTTTGGTTATTTGTGCGATTTTTAAGGAATATTTTTAGATTTCAAAACTCCACACTTAGAAACTTTTTAGAGAAAAAGTGTCAATGTTATCCTATGGAGGAAAAACAGGTTAACGGTTCTCTGGTAAGTAATCAGCTGTGGGAGTTAAGGTTCTGGGGTTAGACTCCGGGGTCTCCCAGGGTCAGTGATGCACTGTTGTTGCACCCTCAGAGGCTCTAGGGAGGCCTGGTGCAGAGTGTTGAGGCCCAATGTTATTCAATGGGGGATAGGGGGCCTCCGGTTGGTGGCTGCTGGCAAGCAGGCCACTGGGTTGTGGGAGCAAAGATCCTAGGGTTAAGTTCAGGGCAAGTTGGGGACCAGAGTAGCACCAAAGGTGCACCCTCAGTGGCACTAGGGCGGCCGGGTGCAGGGTGCTGTTTTGAGGTCGGGTGCCCTGTTTTCAAAAGGAGAACCTCCGGGATAAAGAAACACTGTAGGCTCGGGGACAAGGATCTTCTGGATGCGACCACCACTTTGAGGGGTAAGTTGGGATGTCGTGGGTTTGTTAGGCACCGTTGGTTTGGGCACACAAGGCTGTGGGGCGACAGGTGCAGGGGTGCCTTGTGGCGTCGGATTTTCTTACCCGCTCTGGTTGCAGTGGGGGGGTCCTCTGGATTGAGGCTGCAGGCGTCGTCTGGAGGCTTGAGGCAGGTCAGGGGTCACCGGATCTTAAGTCAGGATCGCCGGGGGGGGACCTCCTTGTGGTGTTTTTCAACTCTAGCTCAGGCTGGGTTCGGCGGGAGCAGACTGGGCTGGATTAGCGGTCTCTGGCTGGCACCAGAAGCTGCAGTTTAAACACGTCTGGTGTTCACATAAGAAACAGTCTGGGAAGTGAAGGCAGGCAGGTCCTCTGGGGTTTGAGAGGTTGCTGGTTGCTGGACACGCCGGGATTACGCA
Source organism: Triturus cristatus (assembly GCF_964204655.1). Taxonomy (NCBI): domain Eukaryota; kingdom Metazoa; phylum Chordata; class Amphibia; order Caudata; family Salamandridae; genus Triturus; species Triturus cristatus. Next base: position 895,471,722 of record NC_140589.1, read on the forward strand.
GGAGCAGGCTCGAGAGGGAGACAGGCCTGTAGGACTGGGGCCAAGACAGTGGGCTGGATCTGAGGAAGGAATGTTCAGGGTGCCCCCTAAATACTAAATTTAGGGGCGTTACAGGTAGGTGAAGGGCAGGGACCAATGGTTCTCTTTCCTGGGGTGGGTACACCCCCTATTCTGCCACTCTCCAGTGGGAGGGGGGCAGGAGCCTGTCCCTGGTTGGCTGGGTCCCCCCATCCTCAAGATGGCGGGGACTCGAGGTTGTGCTTCACCTCGCCTCCCCCACATGAGGGGTGGAGTTGGCAGAGGTGGGCACACCTCTCTTCCCCACTTGTTTTTCCCGCCGGTTCTCCCGCCCAAAATGGGGGCGAAGAACCAGTGGGGACCAGTTGCTGAAAGCAGCAAATGGTCTGGAGAGGCTCACAAAGGCAGTATGCCTTTGAAGCTTCTCCTTCGTGAACCCTGCCCTTCCTGGGGAGGAGGCTTGGCTCCTCGTCCCAGGATGTGAATTGTTTCAGGCCCCCGAGAGCAGCAAGCTCTCGACCCAGGGGTCCATAAACATGTCTGATGGTTGCAGCCTAAGCAGCAACTCAGTCAGGTCACTAGGAGTTGGTCAAGTTGCAGGGGGCATCTCTCAGATGCCCTCTGTTGTGCATTTTACATTAAATTCCACGCTGGCATCAGTGTGGGTTTAATGTGCTGAGAAGTTTGATACCAAACTTCCCAGTCTTCAGTGTAGCCATTATGGTGCTGTGGAGTTCGGAATGACAAACTCCCAGCACCATATACTCTTAATGGCAGCACTGCACTTAGTGCCCATAAATGGACTAGGGCACTGTAGGGGTACAGGGCTCATGAACCTGAACCCTCACCGCTGGCATAGGTCACCCAGCTAGAGAGGGGACTTATGTATGCCAGGGCAGTGGTTTGTGGGCATGGCACACAGGGATGTGTGTCATGTCGACTCTTCACTTTGTTCTGCACCAAGACACGCAGCCTGCAAAGGCAGTGTGCGAGTGTCAGGGTACAGGGCCTCTAAGGGTGGCACAATAAGTGCTGCAGCCCTTAGAGGTCTTCCCTGGTCACAGTGCCCTAGGTACCTGTGGTACCATTTACCAGGGGCTGACCTGTGGCCAGAGATGCCAATTGGGTTAGTTTTGGTGAAAGAACACAGGCCCTGGGAACCTGATTGGCAGGGACCCAGGGCACACCATGAAAACGTGCATCAGTAGTCTGGCAAAAAGTGGGGGGGTTACTGCAACAGAAACCCACTTTCCTACACATCTCACGTTACACAGTCCGCACCAAGAATAACATTAACCTATTTAACACAGCTGGACTTAAGGTTAAATTGAATAAACCAAACCGGTTAAGTTTTGTTTCAAGATTTTATGTACTCTGTTTTCAGTAGACTTGGCCATTAAGTAGTATTCCTATAAATGGAGAAATGTCATTTCACACCCCAGCCCTTCCATTTACTGCCGGCAAAGCCAAAGGTGATCGTTCCAGTTCATCTCAATCAACCATTTTCCCTGGAACTGTGGTCCATAAGTAGATTAATTCTCAATATTATCATATCATAAATATTCCTAACAAAGTTTTTTTATTTCAAAATCATGAATTTCTTTAACAATCTTTTTAACTGCGGAAGAATCTATGCCATAGATGGTCTAGATCAGTGCTTCCCAACTTTTTAGAACCACAACAAACTTTCGCAAACCACCTACCTTTAATAGACAGGAGATATGCAAATTTTTATGTAACTAAAGCATCGTGCAGTAGTGCATTGTCATTACAGCACTTTTCCATTGAAATGGTCACTACATATGCAGAAATATACAATTTTACTGAAAACTATACGCCACACAAACAAAATTGTGTGGAAAACAGGTTTCAGTACATACTATTTGGGCATCACCAAGTAGAATGTCTTGATTTGTTCTGATGCTGTTAAAATCTTTGTTTCCAATACACTTCAGAATTACAAAAAAAATAAGCTACATTTTTGCTGAATGTGTACAGTTCATTTACAGGTATTTGCATTTGGTGTATTACAAAAAAAGGACATACTATCCCATTTCCCTTCACACGTCATATACCCCAAAGAGTTTGTCACATAATTCACTATACTCTTCTTTCTCGGACTGCAAAGTGAGCAGTTTGTAAACACCAGTCCCTATTTAAAAAAATAAGCAGCAGAAGCCCGACATTAGACCTCTGTCATAAAACTGTACCAAATGTGCCAAGATAAGTACAGCATTTAACAGCATCTTAATTTCCTTGGACTTTGGAGACTCATCAAAAAATGGTCTCCTAACTCTAGTGGGTAGTGACAGTTTGTCAAACACTGGTCTAGCTAAAGAATTGGAAGTCATTTGTAATAAGAGACAGGATGAGACCACACTTATGAGAAAGCTTTAAATAATCTGCTCATTAAAATAACATTTGTCTTTGCAAATTATATTTATCAACCGCCTATCTTTTATTCAGACGTTTACAGGGAAGGTCAGGAGGTAGTACGATTAGTTTTATAGTGATGACGGATATTTTGGGCATTTTATTAAAAAAAATTAAACTCAGATGAAATATATCTACTATCAACTATTTAGGTGTTGATATCAAACTGAGAACATTGGTGATATTACATTGGGAATTAATTGGGAGAATGTAACAAGTTTGACGTTATGGAAGACAAAGGTGGTTAGAAGAAACGGCCATACTATCCGATGGAGTATGGTTAACCCAGAAGATATTTTATCTAACTTAGTAATTGCCACTAATAAAGATTTTGAGACCTGTATGAATGAGTCAGCAGTTAACCTAGAAATTAAGAGGGCTTTTACTGGAATTTCTGAGGGTACTAAAAAACAATCTACATTCCTGCCAAGGTCACCCAAAAGAGAGGATGGTTTGAGAAGAGTTTTGAGAAGGAGGAAATATAAATGTAGTGCTGCAGGCCATAAAAATAGCAATAAAGGAAGAGGCCTGGGCAGCTTGATTAGTGGCAAATGAAACCCAGGACAATGCTGCCTTTTTATTGGTGTGATTAATCACCCCTATTTTAGGGATGCAGGCTTCCCTACCGTGGAGGTTGCTACCTACACTCAGGACTGGATAGCACACTTTAGCCGGTTATATGCCACATCTGGCAGTGATGTGCAGGCCGATATAGAAGATTGATCTATTCAACGTTAACACAGTAGTCTTTACATTAAGTGAAGTCATCCTAGCCATTTACAATAGCCGGAGCAGGAAAGCTACAGGCTGTGACAGAATAGACCATTGAACTCTAAGAATTAAGGGTTTATGCCACCACGTATCCCCGCCCTCTCACCAATGTACTGTGAGCAATTTGCAAGTCTGAGAAATTGTACACCAGGTCACATCTTCAAAACAAACACTAGCAAAGCCACTGGTCTCGCCTATGCAAGAGCTATTGGCTTTGGGGAATGTGTTTTAGTAAAGTTGTAGAACAGCATGGTGGCAGGTGTTCACCTTGGCCAAACAGTGACTGAGGAGAGTAGCGTGGATTGTCGTAGAGTGGAATGAGAGTGGGTAGAGTGTCGCAGAGTGGCATACAGTGTTGTCTAGTCGAGTAGAGTAGTGTACTAGATTAGAGTACATTGGCATAGAGTATTGCAGAGTAAAGTGGGGTAGAGTGCAGCAGCATAGAATTCAGCAGTCTACAATGTAGCATTTTGGAACGCAGTGGAACAGATTAGAGTGTTGCGTAGTAGACTGCAGTGGCACAGAGTGGAGTGATTTAGAGTGGGCTAGAGTGCAGTGGCAAAGGGGCAATGCAGCGCGCGGGGCGGGGCAATGCAGCGCGCGGGGCGGGGCAATGCAGAGGGCGGGGCAATGCAACATGCGGCGTGCACAGAGCAGAGGGGTGAGGCGTGCAGAGGAGCACAGAGCAGTGTGGCACAGAGCAGTGTGGCACAGAGCAGTGTGGCACAGAGCAGTGTGGCACAGAGCAGTGTGGCAAAGACTGCAGTAATGCAAAATAGACTGGAAAATGTCAGTATGTCATGAAAATTTAGAACGCATGTATGGTGTTTAAAGCTCCGAAGATGGGTGGAAGTGGCCAAGCAGGGATGTTCAAGTGTCATTATAATAGAAAGAAGGGATGTTAGAGTGGAATCATGAGTGTACAGATCAATTTTTATACTCTAATATTTAAATGACTATTTAAGAACGTATAGTTTCTTACCTGTCTGTGTAGTTTTGTAGCTAGAAGACTTTCTGGATTCACTATGCTGTGCATTATTCCGTCATCTAGTGGTTGGGTCCGGAATTGTAGTATTTCTTCTCTTTTTTTTTGTTCGTGGCCCAGGTGGGCGTCGACATACCACCATTTGGTGTCCTTCGTGACGCAGACGCGCTTCCTCCAGAAGCTCCCACCTTTGGTCGCCATCTTCGGATTCTTTTTTTTTTTCTTATCTTTTTTTTGTTTTGCTAGTTCTTCTCATTTAATCCTTGTAAAGTCTTTCACCTTCTGCCCCCCTTTATCCTCCTGTCTCATCTTTGTGGCGGAGGACAGCGGGTTCGCTAGTGAATCCAGAAAGTCTTCAAGCTGCAAAACTACACGGACAGGTAAGAAACTATACGATTTGCAGCGTGAATCTTTCTGGATTCACTATGCTGTGCATCGACTTTGTAGCGGTTTGTCCTTATAGTGGTGGTTGGGTGGAAGATGAGCATTGGTTACTGAAAATGTGTTGCAAGACCTTCTGTCCCACTTGTGCTTCTTTGTTCATTTGGATATCCACACAGTAGTGTTTAGTGAATGTGTGCACTGAAGACCATGTAGCCGCTTGGCAAATGTCTTGAATTGGTGTGTTGGCTAGAAACGCAATTGTTGCTGCTTTCTTCCTTGTTGAGTGAGCATGAACTGCTCCCTGTAATGGCTGAGCTGCCTCTTTGTGGCAGAGCAGTATGGTTTGAGCAATCCATCGTGCAATGGTATTTTTGGTAACTGGTCGTCCCAAAAAACTGCTGGCAAAGGGTACAAAAATTCCTTTGTTTTTCTGCACTCTTTTGTCCTTTCCATATAGTGCATCACTGACCTCCTGGCGTCCAGTGTGTGTAAGGCCCTTTCTGTGCTCGTGGAAGGTTTTTGGAAAAAACTTGGTATTTGAACTGTCTGATTGATGTGGAACTTCGACACCACCTTAGGCATGAAATGCTGGTCCGTTCTCATGACAATCCTATCACTGTGTATTTGCAGGTAGGGTTCTTGGAGTGTTAGCGCTTGCAATTATCTCACTCTTCGCAGTGATGTGATAGCTACTAGGAAGGCTGTCTTTAGTGTGAGCATATGCAGTGTAGCTTTGTGAATAGGCTCAAATGGTGCCTTCATTAGTTGTGTTAGCACCACATTGAGGTTCCATGCTTTTGCTGGCATTCTGCCTGGCGGTGCGATCCTTTTTGCACCTTCTAGGAATCTCTTTACCACCTGTGATGTGAAGAAACTTTTCACTTTCTCCTCTTGTGTAAGCCACAATTGCCGCTAAGTGGACCCTTAGGGATGTGTAGCCTAGTTTATTCTGCAGTAGATGCGTCAAGTATCTTAGTACTGTTGATTCCTTAGTAATTTTTGTTTGCAGTTTCTCCCTAATGCACCATTCGGTGACTCTTTTTCACTTTGCTACGTAGCACTTTGTGGTCGGTCTTCTTGCCTCTCTGAGTACCGCCATTGTGCTCGCCGGTAATTTGAGGTATGTGAACTCTAGGTCCTCAGGAGCCATGCAGCTAGGCTGAGGCTTTCTGGTTCTGGGTGTAGTACTCTTCCGTTTTGCATCGTTAGCAGGTCCTTCCTGGCGGGGAACCTGTGCGCGTGCATTTGTGACATCTCCATGATTTGTGAGAACCATGTTGGTCTGGCCCACTGGGGCGCTATCAGGATGAGCATCATGCTGCTGAACCTGCACTTGTTCAGCACCCTGTGTAGTAGCCGTATTGGTGAAAAAGCATAGGCAAATGTCCCTGACCAGCTTATCCATAACGCATTCCCCAGGGACTGTTTGCACGGTACTCTGGATGCGAAGTTTTGGCATTTTGCAGTTTGGTGTGTTGCAAAGAGGTCTATTTGTGGAGTCCCCCATTTGTAGAATACCTTCTGGATTTCCTGTTGGTTGATCTCCCATTCGTGGGATGCTGACGTCTGTCTGCTGAGCCAGTCTGCTTCTACATTGTCCTTCCCTGGTAGATGTATTGCTAACAGGTCTATTTTCCTGGGGATTGCCCATCTCCATATTTCCTGCGCTAGCCGGGAGAGTGTCACTGAATGTGTCCCTCCTTGCTTGTTGATGTAGAACATGGTAGTTGTATTGTCTGTTTGTATCAGTACTCTGTGCCCGTACAGCAATTTCTGAAAGGCCTTTAAGGCTAGGAACACTGTCTTGAGTTCTAGGTAGTTGATGTGCTTTATTGCATCTTGTAGTCCCCACAACCCCCTTACTTGGAGGTCGTTTGTGTGCGCTCCCCACCCCTTCTGGGAGGCGTCTGTTGTAATGGTTACAGTTGGAGTTGGCTGTGAGAATGGTCTCCCCCATGTGATAAGTTCTTCTGGTTACACCATGCTATTTCTTGCTGTACTGTCTGTGTTACAACCACTAGATCCTCCCAACTCCCTGTCGCTTGTGACCGTTGCTGCTGGATCCATTCTTGGAATGGTCTCATGTGCAGGCGAATATTCAGTACCAAATGTATGCATGATGCCATCATCCCCATCAGTTTGCTCACAGTCCTCTCTCCCAATGGATTGAAAACCCCAGTTGGGCAAGCGTCTGTATCACTATCTCTATGTGCCTCTTGCACCTGTGGTATGAGCTTGCTTTTACCAGCCAGTCGTCTAGGTATGGGTATACATGTATCCCCTTCCTCCTTAAGTGTGCTGCTATTGCCGCCAGACATTTTATGAAGACTCTTGGTGCTGATTTTAGTCCAAAAGCTAGCACTGTGAACTGGTAGTGCGTGTTGCCGATTATAAACCTGAGGAGGTGTTTGTGTTTGCTGTTGATGGGGATGTGCAAGTAGGCGTCCTTTAAGTCTATAGTTGCCATGTAGTCTCCTTTTTGTAGTTGAGGTATGACCTCTTGGAGCGAGGTCATCTTGAACCTTTGAGTCTTTATGAACCTGTTTAGGAATCTGAGGTCTAGAATTGGACGTAATGTTCCGTCTACCTTTGGTATGAGGAAGTAGGTTGAATATACCCCTTTGTTCCGTTGTTTTTGTGCCACAATTTCTATGGCTCTTTTCTTTAGCAGCTCTCTTGCTTCCTACCTCAAGTGTGTCAGCTCTTCTGTTGTGCGCACTCTGACCCTTGGCCTTCTGTTTTGCGGTGGCCTTTCGAGGTCTATACAGTACCCATATTGTATGAGGTTCAATATCCATTTGTCTGATGTTATTTTCCTCCACTCCTGGAGGAAGAGTCTTAATCTGCCTCCTACTGGTGTTGTGTGTAGGAGGAGCTGTTGAAGGTTGTTTTTTTGCAGTTTTTTGTCTTGGCTCTTTCTGCACTTCCTGAGGTCTCATCCAGGTGTGAGTTGTTTTTGCTGATGAGTCACTTTCCTGTGGGAGGCTGACTTCCCCTCTGGCCGTTACCCCTTCCTCGGCCGCGCCCTCGAAAGGATTGTCACCGGGCTGGTACTGCCAGTTCTGCTGATGCTGTCCCTGCTGCTGTCCCTGGTTACCCCCTTGATAACTTTGCTGGGTAGTTTGGTGTGATGCCACAGGCTGATTTCCTCTGCCTGTTGGTCTCCTGGAAGGTGTTCCCCTTCTCATCCCTCGGAACTGCAGCGCCCCCATAGACCTAGCTGTTTCGTTATCTTTTTTCAGCTGATTCAGTTTTTCATCTACTGGTGCTCCGAACAGTTGTTCCCCGTTGAAGGGTGTGTTGAGGATGTTGTTTTGGCCCTCATTCTTGAAACCTGAAAATCTTAACCAGGCATGCCTCCTTTCTGTGATCCCCAGCATCATCTGCCTGCTAGACGTCTCTGCTGCGTCCAGGGATGACTTTAAACATGTATTAGCCATGTTCTTCCCCTCTTCTACCAGATGGCTTGCCCTTCTCAAGCATGTACCAGAACAATACCAGAGGAGTTCTCCCACTTCTTCCAAGTGCTGGTATGCGTGCCTGTTGATGAGTGCATTGGAGATGGCGATGTGCCACTGTTTAGCTGCAATCCTTTCCATCTTCCTACATATGATGTCCATCCTCTTGCTTTCTTTGTCTGGTGGTGGGCCAGAGATTGTGGGTATATTTGCTCTTTTCCGAGCTGTGGCTATAATGATGGAGTCGGCTGGTACTGACCCCCTCTGATGTACATGGGGTCCTTCGAAGAATGTTTATATTTTTTCTCTGCTCGTGGAGTCACTGCTCTACGCATGGCAGGCTCTTTGAATGCCTCCTTCCCTGGGTCCAGAACACTTGGGAGCATAGGCAGGAACTGGCTTAAAGTCAGGGAAGGCAACAAGGTCTGCAAGAGGAAACAAGACTGGGGTTTTTCTTCCTCTAACTGCACTCCATACGTGTCAGCAGCCCTTTTGATGACTTGATTGTAGATCTCTATGTCGTCCGGCGGCGAAGGCCTCGACGGATAGGATTCTATGCCCTCTTCTGGTGATTCGGCGGCGAGATCTTCCCACGACAAGTCGTGAACCTCCGAAGAAGTCGACTCTTGGTAAGTCTCATCTTCTTCCCCTTCGCCTGTCCCGTAGTACAGGTCATCTTCCTGTTCCTCTCCAGGTTCAGGTGTGTTCGGCACTTGGAAGTCCTTGACGCTCCCTTCTGTTTCGGGCGTAGTCTTCGATGGTATGCTGTAAAATTTTTGCTTTTTGTCAAAGTTTTTTTGCGTTGCAAGATGTTAGCCATTTCGGCCTCGAGCCTCTTTCTTTTCTTTTCCATCTCTGCCACGTGATCGGCTTCGAGGGTCTCGACCTTCCTCTTCGCGGTTGTCGACGTCGAAGTCTGTCTCGGACCTTCGCCTTTCGACATCGAGGCCTTGTTTTTGTGGCTGCTCTTTGGCGCCTTTCCCTTGTCTTGGGATTTCGCCGTCTAGGGGTCCTTCTCAGAGGATCCGATGGTCTGCTTGTCCCTGGATGCAGTAGTCGACGTAGAGTGCTTCGACGGCCCTGCTCCTTCCGAGGACTTTGGCTCACGTTTTCGAGTCTCAGTGGAGTGTTTAGGGTTCGACGACTCTAACCTCCTTCGACGTTTTCTTTTCGACCTCGACGACCACGACGTCTTCTGGTCCTTCTGCTACGTTGTCTTCCTCTCCGCTGGAGAGTCCCAAATTTTGGAGCGATGGGGGCGTCCCCTGCATGTTGTAGTTTGCTCTTCTCTGTCTCTCCCTTACTCGGAGAGTCTTCAGGGTGAACGCTGCACAGGCGTTGGAGTCCTCGCTTCGACGGTCGAACGGCAATCAGAGATTACAAACCGGGTGTTGGTCCTTTTGCGCGTACTTGTGGTGGCAGTTTGCGCAGAATTTGAACGGAGTCTTGTCCATCACCGCGCCCAGGGTGCCCCCTGTGTGCGCATTCTCCTTCGAAAAATGTCGAATTCTTCGATGTTCTCTGAACTGTTGTCGAGCTTCTTCTTTACTTGATCTCCGGTGTCTTCCCCGGTGATATATTCCAATATTCTTCTCTCTTTCGTCGATTCTTCTCTCCAAAGTACTTGGAGCTCCTTCCTGTTGATCCAGACCCAACGGCGGAAAAAAGAATCTGAAGATGGCGACCAAAGGTGGGAGCTTCCGGAGGAAGCACGTCGACGTCACGAAAGACACCAAATGGTGGTATGTCGAGGCCCACCTGGGCCACGAACAAAAAAAAAAAACAGAAGAAATACTACAATTCAGGACCCAACCACTAGATGGCGGAATAATGCACAGCATAGTGAATCCATAAAGATTCACGCTGCAAAAATACAATAAGTCAATGTAGGAGGCATTTGCTAGAACTCAAGCTGTGGCAAACCTAGGTTGGTTTACTATGTCTGCATATAAAATAGACGAGTGGCAGTCATACCACGAACATTCGTTGAATACCTCATGTAGAAATCTTGTATCTTAAATGAACATCAATAGTATAATAAAAATCAATTTTGTGTTTAAGAAATTCAACGGAATCCTGCAAAAGGTGTAAGGAAACTATATGAAAACTAAAAAAACGTAATCTGAGGAACTATCCAGTGTTACACCAATGTTAATGAAGTGTACATTTTGAAGCAATTTATTTTTCAATTATCCAAGGGGATCTGTAGTAAAATGTTTTTAAGTTACCAGTAGAATTTATGTTTTTTACTACACCTGCTACATTGTAAGGTTTTGATGAACAATATAATAAATGAAAATTTTTAAAAAACTGCACATGTACTTTTCTTTCTTTTCACTTCTTTTGTCAGTGGAACAATAGCTAACACTAACTAAAACATAGTTTATTTCTAGGGCTGTACCAGGAACAAATTATTTTTTATGACTCTCAGACCTAGAGAGGAGCAACTTAGACACCCAAAGGTAAATACTACAAGAACATGTTTTATGTGTTGTGCCTGATGTAAGCAGTAGATCTGGAACTTTCACTTCTGGCTGTCACCATGCTTTACATTCTGCTTCTTTCTCAAAAACAGATTGATTAAGATTTATGTTCCAAAGTGAAAAATCCTTCAAACTGCTCAATAAAATATAGTTGACACCAGAATTTTGAAATCTTAAGACATTGACACTTCTGGTATTGCCATTGTTTTAACTTAGCAAGGAATGAGTAGCTGCCTCAGGTTGTGAGGTATACTTCAAAGATGAGAGCCAAAGCCCCTTTCCGATATCTTCTATCTAGTGAGACATCAGACAGGAGCATGACAGGCAAAAAAGGAGTTCTTTAAAAATATATACTCCAAAAAAGAAACTTCAATTACAAAAGTTAATATAGTGCATGACAGAGGATGTGCCTCGGTTTTCAGTAACAGCAGCCATTAGGACTTGGGTTTGGTGCCCATATCTGCCAAGCCTAGGTCCTGACATGTTAATAATGAAGTCTGAGGGTTCTGCTAGCTGATTCCCTGAATAGGGTTCTGTGAATATTGGGTGGTTTAGAGTCATTTAGTCACCTGAACATGTTACAAAAACCTTAAAATAATATACAGAAGTGAATAAAAAGTGCAAGGCAGATGGGGGTGCAGACAGAAGAGACAACCACTACAGGCCCCAGAAAGTCTGGCACAGTTAAACGTTGTGAAGGATCTGTTTCCTTTGAAAAACCGTCTCCACGGCAAGAGAAAGCAGAGGGAAGCAAATAAGTAAAGACCCATGGGCACAAATAGAAAACACTATTACAAATGAGCACAATTTGAATCTGTGTTGATCAAATCTCCTTGCATAGCATCATTAACGGAACCTTTACCATACTGATAAAATGTGTCCTCACAAGATGGGTAGAGGTTAGATAGTTGCAAGGTTACAAAGCTCAATTAGACCTATTTTAAGCGGCCTGACTAAAAAACTACATTTGCTCAAGACTGATACTCATGTGACTAAAGCATTTTCCAACTTGAAGTCGAAGTCTTCCCAAACTATCAAAGCCAACACTTGCCAAAAGGCTTAAGTACACTATAAACTAAGAGATTAGAATATTTCCCCATTGGTAGACAACACATTTACAATTGGTCTTGAGTTCGAGAAAACTAAATGAATATTTGTCGAATTCATTAACAGTTTGTAAAGAAAAGGTATTTCTATAACACACAAATGCAGTTTTTAAATTGATAGATATGATGGTTTTACCTGTTGGCCCTGCGGACTTTGCAAGATTTGTGCTACTGCAGTCAGTGTATCTGAATTGGGCATCTGTGTACCCCATGGGTCGGGCATACTTGCAGAGATGTTCGCTTGCGGGACAGGGGTTACTGGTGTTCCTAACAAAGAAAAAAATGAAAATATTTAATAAGGATAGAACTTCGATTAAAATACACTGAACAATGAAAAGTAAACTGTTTGAAAATGAACTACGTTTCTTAATGATTCAGACATTTTTCTATAGTTAACGCTTGAACTACCTCTCCAACAGTCAAATATTTTTACATTATTAAAGCTTAAATTAATTATCCATAATAGCCATGTCAGCACCACTATGATTCTTATTTAATTGTTTACAGGAAAGGTTATTGAAAACTGGAGTACAGTATATGTAGCTGAGGGGTGTGTAACACACTTTTTGGAAACAAAAATCTGCTGCATGGATTTGGTAAAATTGGTGCACTGCTCTTTTACATTTCTGGAGAGTCTTGTGTGATTATCTCGCCAAGTCAGCTTGAAATATTTTCAAGCCCACTGGAGGTTCTCCCTTTTATGTGCTTTGTTGTGAATCTTAGAGACGCCTTCTCAAGTGAGGAGTCAGACAAAGTGTACACATCTGATGCAGTGCTAGTCTGGTTGTAGTTTGCGGAATGGTCATTTGCTGGTACAACTAGGAGAGGGCTGGCTATTTTGACGTACAAGTAAAGCGTCTATATCCTACATATGTGTGTGTGTGTGTGTGTGTGGGGGGGGGGGGGTAATGGTACAAGTACATTTAAGGTGGTTATGTTTAAAGAATGAGCTGAAGATAATTTTGATATTAGTTGCAAGTAACAGCTGAACCCCCCTGCCCCCCCAACACCCCTCCGCTTTTTGCCTGGCTGTTGATGCAACATTGACTATAGAGTACTGGGTCCCTGCTGTCCAGGTTCCCAGTACCATTGTTCTTTCCCTGAAACTGATCCATAATAGGCCCGTCAGGCCCCCTGTAAGTCCCTATGACGTGCAGACTGCACTGGAGCATGCACGGCCTGGTGCAGACAAAATGACAAAGTCGACATGGCACACTGCCTGTGTGCCATGCCAACTAGCACAGCCTACGGTATAGGTAAGTCACCCCTCTAGCAGGCCCTGCAGGGTGCACTACACCACAGATGTGGGCATAGCTGCATGAGCAGGTATGCCCCTACAATATGCAAGTCCATTCTTAGATATTGCAAGTGCCAGGGAAGCCATGGAGTGCATGGGATGGAAACTCGACAACTTGAGTTCCCCAGCACCATGATGGCCTCTCTGAACCCAGGAGTGCTTGGTACCAAACTACCTCTCTCAAACCCACACTGGACTGCGGGGTTGTCACCTCCTCCAAGCAGAATGGCTAAGTGATCAGCATATCAAGGCAGAAGGCTTCAAATCCTCTGCCATCCTTGATATGCAACCCAAGGTTTCCCCAGACAGGGGAAAATCCCACCAACTGCCACGGGCCCATTTGGCATCAGGACAGGCGGGAAAATTAGTAAGGAGGTGTGTCCCCCTCTCAGGCTAGTTGCATCCCTAAGGTGAGCTACCAGATGTGGACACAACTTTAGAATTCCACCACCATAGTTTTGGAGAAATTAGGCTTTCTGGGTCAGGTGTATGCCTACTTCCCACAGGAAGTGGTCATATACAGGTTGTAGACTCCCTAAAGGTAAGTAGCCCATTGGTTACTACAAGTCACCCACCGTAACACCTCTAAACGGAGAATTTAGGTGGCAACCCTGACACCAGGAACTTTAGATTCAACTAATCAAGTAGAAGAGGACGAGAAGAGTTGTGAGAAAAGTGAGAACGTATAGTTTAACTGTCGGTGTAATTTTGCAGCTTGAAGACTTTCTGGATTCACTATGCTGTGCATTATTCCGTCATCTAGTGGTTGGGTCTGGAATTGTAGTATTTCTTCTCTTTTGTTTTTTATTTCGTGGCCCAGGTGAGCGTCGACATACCACCATTTGGTGTCCCCTATGACATCGACGCGCTTCCTCTGGAAGCTCCACCTTTGTTCGCCATATTTGGATTCTTTGTTCGCCATATTGGGATTTTTTTTTGTCTTGTGTTACTCCTCTTTTAACTTGAAATTATTTCTCCTGTTTTAATAATCTTCCTCCTGTCTCATCTTTCTGGCGGAGAAGGGTGGGATCGCTAGTGAATCCAGAAAGTCTTCAAGCTGCAAAACTACATCGACAGGTAAGAAACTATACGTTTTACAGCTTGAATCTTTCTGGAGTCACTATGCTGTGCATAGACTTTGTAGCGGTTTGTTAGTTTTGTGGTGGCTGGGTGGAAGATGAGCTCTGGTTACTGAATATGTGTTGTAAGACCTTCTGTCCCACTTGTGCTTCTTTGTTCATTTGAATATCTACACAGTACTGCTTAGTAGAAGTGTTCACTGATGACCATGTTGCGGCTTGGCAAATGTCTTGAATAGGTGTGTTCACTAGAAACGCAAGTGTTGCTCCTTTCTTCCTTGTTGAGTGAGCATGAGCTGCTACTTGTAACTGTTTCCCTGCTTGTTTGTGGCAGAGTTGTATGGTTTGTGCAATCCACCGTGCAATGGTGTTTTTGGTAACTGGTTGTCCCAAAAACCTACTGCCAAAAGATACAAAGAATTGCTTTGTCTTTCTACACTCCTTTGTCCTTTCTATATAGTTCATTACTGCCCTCCTGGCGTCCAGTGTGTTTAACGCTCTTTCTGTGCTTGTGGATGGTTTTTGGAAAAAACTTGGTATTTGAATTGTCTGAGTGATGTGGAACAGTGACACCACCTTTGGCATTACATGTGGGTCTGTTCTCATTACAATCCTATCATTGTGTATTTGTATGTAGGGCTCTTGAAGTGTTAGCGCTTGTAACTCACTCACTCTTCGAAGCGATGTGATAGCTACTAAGAAGGCTGTCTTTAGCATGTGCAGTGTAGCTTTGTGAATAGGCTCAAATGGTGCCTTCATCAATTGAATTAGCACTATGTTGAGGTTCCATGCCGGTGCCGGCATTCTGTTTGGAGGTGCGATTCTCTTTGCCCCTTCCAGAAATCTCTTTAATACTTGGGAGGTGAAGAAACTCTTCCCTGTTTCTCCTCTTGTGTAAGCCACTATTGCCGCTAAGTGTACCCTTAGGGATGTGTAGCTTAGTTTACTTTGTAGTAGATGCTTTAAGTATTTTAGTACTGTTGATTCTTTTGTAATTTTCTTTTGTAGTTTCTCCTTAATGCACCATTCAGAGAATCTTTTCCACTTTGCTACGTAGCACTTTCTTGTGGTAGGTCTCCTTGCCTCTCTGAGTACCGCCATTGTGCTTGCCGGTAGTTTGAGGTGTGCAAACTCTAGGTCTTCAGGACCCATGCTGCTAGGCTGAGGCTCTCTGGCTCTGGGTGTAGTACTCTTCCGTTTTGCATTGTTAACAGGTCCTTTCTGGCGGGGAATCTGTGTGCGGCACTTGTGTCATCTCCATGATCTGTGAGAACTAGGTTTGTCTGGCCCACTGAGGTGCTATTAGTATTAGCGTCATGTTGCTGAATTTGCATTTGTTTAGTACCCTGTGTAGCAGCGGTATCCGTAGAAAAGCGTAGACAAATGTCCCTGACCAGCTTATCCATAGCGCATTCCCCAGGGACTGTTTGCACAATAGTCTGGATGCGAAGTTTTGGCATTTAGCATTTTGGTGTGTTGCAAATAGGTCTATTTGCGGAGTTCCCCATTTTTGGAATATTTTCTGGATTTCTTGGTGATTGACTTCCCATTCGTGGGATGCGGAAGTCTGCCTGCTGAGCCTGTCTGCTTCCACATATTCCTTTCCTGGTAGGTGTATCGCCAACAAGTCTATTTGTCTTGGAATTTCCCATCTCCATATTTCCTGTGCTAGCAGTGATAGTGTCACTGACTGTGTCCCTCCTTGCTTGTTGATGTAGAACATGGTGGTTGTATTGTCTGTTTGTATTAGTACCCTGCGTCCATATAGCTGTTTCTGAAAGGCTTTTAACGCTAGGAACACGGTTTTCAGTTCTAGGTAGTTGATGTGTTTGATCGCATCCTGTTGTCACCACAATCCCCTTACTTTGAGGGGGTTTGTATGCTCCCCATCCCATCTGGTAGGCGTCTGTTGTGATGGTCACTGTTGGAGTTGGTTGTGTGAATGGTCTCCCTTGTGTTATGTTATTTTTGTTCCACCACGCTATTTCTTGCTGTACTGCTTGTGTGACAACCACTAGATCCACCCCAACTCCCTGTTGCTTGTGACCATTGTTGCTGGATCCATTCTTAGAATGGTCTCATGTGTAGGCGGATATTTGGGACCAAATGTATGCATGATGCCATCATCCCCATCAGTTTGCTGACTGTCCTTACTGTCAGAACTTGCCCCTTGTAGTATAGACGTGTCTCATTCAATATTGCCAATGTTCTCTTTGCACTTGGAACCACCGTGTTGATCTCTGCACCGAAGAATATCTTTACTTGTTCTGGTTGTATCGATGATTTTCCCCAATGGATCGAAAACCCTAGTTGTCCTAGTGTTTGAATGACCTCTTCCATGTGTTGCTTGCACCTGCTGTAAGAGATTGCTTTTACCAGCCAGTTGTCCAGGTACGGGTTTACATGTATCCCTTGCCTCCTTAAGTGTGCTGCCACTGCTGCCAGGCATTTTGTGAAAACCCTTGGTACAGAACTTGGGGAGGGCCATCATCTTAAACAATGACGCTCGGCCCAGCAACGTCAGGGGCAGGGAGTGCCAGTATTTCACATCACTTTTGAGCCTTCTGAGAGGAGGTAGAAGGTTGCGCTCATAGAATAGAGTGGGATTAGGGGTGATGTGGATGCCTAAGTATTTAAACCCGTCTTGACTAGTTGGGATGTTCACTCCTCCGGGGAGACGCCGGGGAGGACCATGGAGAATGTACATGACTGACTTCTCCCAATTGACCGTGTATCCAGAGAAACGGCCATATGATGCACAGATGTCGAGTAAGCAGTTGATCGAATGGCTGGGGGAGGCCATATATAGCAAAATATCGTCCGCAGATAGGGAAATGCGGTCCTTCCAGCCCTCCGTCCACTTGAGTCTCCGGACCACTGGATCTCCCCTGATCCAGGCCGCAAGCGGCTCCAGTACCAGGGCAAATAAGAGAGGGGAGAGGGGGCAGCCCTGTCTTGTTCCTCGCCCCAGCGGGAAGTCATTGGACACCCATCCGTTAGCCACTATGTGCGCTAAGGGCTGTGTGTAAAGGAGCCGGACCCATGCAATGAATTTGGGACCAAAGCAAAAGCGGTGCAACACTGCAACCATGAAGGGTCATTCCATTCGGTCAAACGCCATACTGGCGTCTAGTGAAAGGATAACTGCCTCCTCCTGAATAGTCGGCATGCGAGCCAGCACTCATTGGAGGCATCGTAAGTTCATTGCAGTGTTAAGGCCGGGCATAAAACCGGACTGATCAGGGTGTATGAGAGAGGCTAGTTGAGGCTGGAGCGGGTGGCAAGCGCTTTAGCTAATATTTTAGCCTCCGCATTGAGGAGTGAGATAGGACGGTAGGAGGAGCACTGCTCCGGAAGTTTACCCGGCTTCGGGATGGCTACCAGGGTTGCGATCCTCTGATCTCTTGGGAGCACTCCCCGTTCTAGGCTGTCTTCGTACATCTGTAACAAGTGGCGTCCCAGCATTTCTACCTCTTTTGTAGAGATCTTTTGGGTTACCGTTCGGACCCAGCGCTTTACCAGGCTGAAGCCCCTTGATGGCCGCCGCGATTTTGTCCACTGTAAATGGTGATTCCAGCGCCTGCATCTCAGTGTCCACTAATGCGGGCAGGCGAGAATCCTTAAGGAAGTCTAGATGGTCTTGCACAGTGGCTGGTTCGTAAACTGTCATGAAATGTTGTGCGAAGCCTGCAGTTATGTCCTGTGGGTCAGTGATGTCAGCTCCGGTTGGCAGGCGTAGGCGAGCCACCCAGCGAGTTGCACGCTCTTTTTTATCTAGCCATGCTAGAAGCTTACCGGCCTTATCCCCCACTTCGTAGATGGTGTGCTGCGTTTTTTTGGCTCGGGACTTAGCCTACTCGCATGAATGGGTTCTGTAGGCTTGCCCAGCTAGGGAGAGTGCGTGAGCAGTATCTGCGGAAGGATCTTGTGTGTGTGCGGCTTCAGCGCGGCCCACCGCTTGTTCAAGTTCATGCACCTGTTCCACACGGTCCCGTTTATGTGATGTGATCAAAGAAATGGCTTGTCCCTGCAGAACAGTCTTGTAGGTGTTGGAGGGAGGACCACCGGGGAGTCGGGGAGACTATTCCGGGGCACCTTCCTACCGCACAAGTATAGCCGAGCGCCGCTGAGAAGCCTCTGCAGGGAGGTCCTTCTCCTATGATCGTACTAGGCCCAGTAACACCACCACACAGGACTCAATATCGGTTGCTTGACTTGGTTCTTTATCAAAAAGTAGTACGTTCAATATTTACAGTGGGATCAAGGGATCCAGTAAGAGTCTCAATGTCTCGAAAGGAATAGGGTAGCGGGACAGTCTCAGTACCAACCAGGTACGGGGGAGGGGGCTCTGTGCCAGAACTTGGATGCTGTCTCAGAGCGGCTTGGACGAGGAGAGCCGCGACGGCGTCAGCAGGGCTCGCGTGGTAGTTCCGCTTGGGTCGAGCCGCGACACAGTCAGCAGGGCTCCGGTGGTAGGTCCGCTTCGGTCGAGCCGCGACGAGGTCAGCTGGGCTCTGATGGCAAGTTCACAAGGTCGGGCCGCAACGGCGTCAGCAGGGCCCCAAAGGTTCGTGCAGGTCTTGTAAGTACGATGGAGCCGCGACGTCGTCAGCAGGGCTCAGCAGGTAGTTTCAGGCAGAGTCTTCCTCCGTAGGGTCAGCCGCGATCCGATCAGCAGGGCTCTTGACTCCAGGATACAACTACTGTCCTGTGGTCGGGTCGCCCCAGATATAGGACTGGAGCCCTTTGATGTCCGGACCCTTGCGCCCGGAGGGGCGGAGAAGCCGGGTAGGGAGCGGCCAGACGCCCAGCAGGAGAGGCGCCAGGCCCCAGAGAGCTGTGGAGCGATGGCACCTAGGTGTGGAAGGACGGTTGGGGGTCCCATCGATACTGCCCTCCGCCGGGAGTGGGAAGGGTTCACGTGGTATCCCCCGGGCCAGGGGTTGGCGCCTCGATGTCGGGCCTCGCTGGGACAGAGGCCGGGTGAAGCAGGGTCACGCGGAGTGACGTATAGTCCAAAATGGAGGAGCCCCGAGGTGCATGGGACCTCGTGCAGCTTAGCGCGGGGAAACAGGACCACGCCACGAGGCCGGCTCCCACAGTAGGCTTCCCAGAGAGTGGCTGGAGAGGACAGAGCTTGCGTTGCCCTGAAAGTAGTGTTTTGTGGTGTTATGTAGATTTTTCCCTATGGCAGAGGCTTTCAAGTATCCCGGATGTATGGGATATATACGTCTCCTCCCTGTGTGATATGCTGTATATGTCACTAAAATTGGGGAGTGATCAGAGATCCCTCTGGGGAGATGCGTGATCTCCAGGACATTGGGAAGGCTCGCAGAGGAAGAGAAAATGTAATCGATCCTGGACATGCTGTTGTGGGCTCCCGAGTGATATGTGAAGCTGCGGTCTGTGGGATGACATGTACGCCAGACATCTACTAGTCCTAGTGCATCTGAGAAAGCCCGTAGTGGGGTGACCCCTGAGCCCTTCCAGGGAGCTGATGAAGGGCGGCGTCGAGAACAGCATTAAAGTCGCCCCCGATAATAAGCTCCCCGGTGGTAGCGAGAGCAGGAAATCGCCGAGGGCAATTGAACTTCATTCTTGCAGCCTGAGATCCTTAGCCATACATGCCTCCTTTCTGTTATTCCAAGCATCATCTGCCTGCTTGATGTCTCCGCTGCGTCTAGGGCAGACTTTAAACATGCATTTGCCATGTTTTTTCTCACTTCTACCAGATGGCTCGCCCTTCTCTGGTATTGTTTTGGTAGGTGTTTTAAGAGTTCGCCCACTTCTTCCCAGTGCTGGTATGCATGTCTGTTGATGAGCGCCTTGGAATTGGCGATCTGCCATTGTATCGCCGCACTTCTTTCCATTTTTCTACCCATTAGGTCCATCCTCCTGCTCTCCTTGTCTGGTGGTGGGACAGTATTTGTTGGTATATTTGCCCTTTTCCTAGCCGTGGATGTGATGATTGAGTCGGCTGGTACGGATCCCCTAATGTACATGGGGTCCTTTGAAGAATGTTTACATTTCTTCTCTGCTCGTGGAGTTACTGCTTTACACATAGCAGGTTCCTTGAAGGCCTCCTTCCCCTGGTCCAGCACACTTGGGAGCATGGGCAGGAACTGGATTCTAGTCTGTGATGGCAACAATGTCTCAAAGAGGAAGCAAGATTGGGGTTTTTCTTCCTCTAGCTGTACCCCATATGTGTCTGCTGCTCTTTTGATGACCTGATTGTAGATCCCTATGTTGTCCGGCAGCTACACCCTCTTCCGGTGTTTCGGCGTCGAGATCTTGCCACTGCAAGTTCTAAGCCTCCGAGGATGTCGAGCACTGGTAAGTCTGCTAGTCTTCGTCCCCTTCGGCGTCGCCGCAGTAGAGCTCTTCCTCTTCCAGTTCCAGTTCCTCTCCAGGTTCTGGTGTGGTTGGTGGCAGAATTTCTTTGACGTACTTTTTGGCTTTGGGCGTGGTTTTCGACGGAATGCTGTAAAATTTCATTTTTTTATGTCGAAGTCTTTCTTGCTTTGCAAGATGCTTGCCATCTCAGCCTCGATCCTTTTCTTCTTTTTCTCCATCTCGGCCGCATGTTCGGTGTCGAGGGTTTCGGCTTTCCTTTCGCGGTTGTCGACGTCAAAGTCGTAACCGTCGAGGCCTCCTTTTCGTGGCAGCTTTTCCACGCCTTTACCCTTTCTTGGGATTTCTTCGCCTGGGAGTCCTTTTCGAAGCAACCGACAGGTTGTTTGTCCTTGGATGCAGTTGCGGACGTCGAGTGTTTCGACGGCATTGCTCCCTTCGAGGACTTTGGCTCGCTTCTGCGAGTATCAGTGGAGTGTTTTGCGTTCGACGACTCTTACCTCCTTCGGAGTTTTCTTTTCGACCTCGACGACTATGGCGTTCTCCAGGCCTTCTGTAATGTTGTCTACATCTCCACTGGAGAGTCCCAAATCTCAGAGCGATGGAGGTGTCCCCTGCCCCTGCATGCTGTATTTTGCTCTTCTCTGCCTCTCTCTTACTCGGAGGGTCTTCGGGGTGAATGGCGCGCAGGCGTTGCAGTCCTCGTTTCGATGGTCGAGCGGCACTATCAGCGTATCCCATGCTCTCAACAGCCCCCATTCTCTCTCTTCTTCACACCCATCTAACTTACACACAACCTTTAAACCCACTACTCTTTCCAAAACCCATTCTGACACTCTGATTCCCTCCTCTCTCTTCCCTGCCATTCTGCTTTCATATGCAATCATTCCTTCCACTCCCACGCACCTCTTGCTCACTCTTACTTCAGAGGCTCGTTATTTTCAAGCCCGTTCCCTCTCTTCCTAGCCCCATCTCAAGTTACCCGCACAATGCTCACGAACACCACACTTACACTGCACCTCTCTCACCCTGCCGTACTACAGGAAGTAAAAAGAGGGATTTGGGTAAAGTGAATTAAAGATAGTTGGGCCATGTTTCGATCTTGACAATGGAGCGCTATATTAATGTTATGGGGGTGTTGAAATAATTTTACTGACATAGGGGCGGATTGTGGATACAGACAAATAGGTTGAAATGTAAAATGACTAATGAATTGCACATGAATTTGTTGAATACACATGTTTGATGATGATGAGAAATAACAAGTGGTTATTGTTTTATTGTGATTTGTAGTGACCCCTGACGAAGGGCGCTTGAGCCAGAAATGCATTGGGTGTACGAATAAACACTGCCTTTTTAATGAACCCTGCATCAATCATGTTCTTACGAGAGGTCCGGAGGGGCACAGTTCAAACAGAAGAAATCTGGGAAAATGGCATTGAGAACCGCGTGTGAAGTATAACAGTCGATGTTTGAGTAAAGAGAGAAGTAAAAGATTGCGATAAATGGATTACATGGATTTTTGAGGAGATAAATTACAGCCACAATGGCGCAAGCTCGCAGTGCGATTGGTTGGGGCGAGATGCGCCCCATTTTGTAACACAGGGATGTGTGCCATGTAGACTCTTCTATTTGTTCTGCACCAAAGCACGCAGTGTGTGTGAGTGAGAGTGAGTGAGAGTGAGTGTCAGTGAGTGAGTGAGTCAGAGTGAGTGAGTGAGTGAGTCAGAGTGAGTGAGTGAGTGAGTGAGTCAGAGTGAGTGAGTGAGTGAATCAGAGTGAGTGAGTGAGTGAATCAGAGTGAGTGAGTGAGTGAGTCAGAGTGAGTCAGAGTGAGTGAGTGAGTGAGTGTCAGAGTGAGTGAGTGAGTGAGTCAGAGTGAGTGAGTCAGTGAGTGAGTGAGTCAGAGTGAGTGAGTCAGAGTGAGTGAGTGAGTGAGTCAGAGTGAGTGAGTGAGTGAGTCAGAGTGAGTCAGAGTGAGTGAGTGAGTGAGTGAGTGAGTGAGTCAGAGTGAGTGAGTGAGTGAGTGAGTGAGAGTGAGTGAGTGAGTGAGTCAGAGTGAGTGAGTCAGAGTGAGTGAGTCAGAGTGAGTGAGTCAGAGTGAGTGAGTCAGAGTGAGTGAGAGTGAGTGAGTGTGAGTGAGTCAGAGTGAGTGAGTGAGTGAGTGAGTGAGTCAGAGTGAGTGAGTGAGTGAGTCAGAGTGAGTGAGTGTGAGTGAGTCAGAGTGAGTGAGTGAGTGAGTCAGAGTGAGTGAGAGTGAGTGAGTGAGTCAGAGTGAGTGAGTGAGTGAGAGTGAGTGAGTGAGTCAGAGTGAGTGAGTGAGTGAGTGAGTGAGTGAGTGAGTGAGTGAGTGAGTGAGAGTGAGTGAGTGAGTGAGTGAGTGAGTGAGTGAGTGAGTGAGTGAGTGAGTGAGTGAGTCAGAGTGAGTGAGTCAGAGTGAGTGAGTCAGAGTGAGTGAGTCAGAGTGAGTGAGTCAGAGTGAGTCAAAGTGAGTGAGTGAGTCAGAGTGAGTAAGTGAGTCAGAGTGAGTGAGTGAGTCAGAGTGAGTCAGAGTGAGTCAGAGTGAGTGAGTGAGTCAGAGTGAGTGAGTGAGTCAGAGTGAGTGAGTGAGTCAGAGTGAGTGAGTGAGTGAGTCAGAGTGAGTGAGTGAGTCAGAGTGAGTGAGTGAGTCAGAGTGAGTGAGTGAGTCAGAATGAGTGAGTGAGTCAGAGTGAGTGAGTGAGTCAGAATGAGTGAGTCAGAGTGAGTGAGTGAGTGAGTCAGAGTGAGTGAGTGAGTCAGAGTGAGTGAGTGAGTGAGTGAGTCAGAGTGAGTGAGAGTGAGTGAGTGAGAGTGAGTGAGTGAGTCAGAGTGAGTCAGAGTGAGTGAGTGAGTCAGAGTGAGTGAATGAGTGAGTGAGTGAGTGAGTCAGAGTGAGTGAGTGAGTGAGTGAGTGAGTGAGTGAGTGAGTGAGTCAGAGTGAATGAGTGAGTCAGAGTGAGTGAGTGAGTCAGAGTGAGTGAGTGAGTCAGAGTGAGTGAGTGAGTCAGAGTGAGTGAGTGAGTCAGAGTGAGTGAGTGAGTCAGAGTGAGTGAGTGAGTCAGAGTGAGTCAGAGTGAGTCAGAGTGAGTGAGTGAGTGAGTGAGTCAGAGTGAGTGAGTGAGTCAGAGTGAGTGAGTGAGTGAGTGAGTCAGAGTGAGTGAGTGAGTGAGTGAGTGAGTGAGTGAGTGAGTGAGTGAGTGAGTGAGTGAGTGAGTGAGTGAGTGAGTGTGAGTCAGAGTGAGTCAGAGTGAGTGAGTGAGTCAGAGTGAGTGAGTGAGTCAGAGTGAGTGAGTGAGTCAGAGTGAGTGAGTGAGTCAGAGTGAGTGAGTGAGTCAGAGTGAGTGAGTGAGTCAGAGTGAGTGAGTCAGAGTGAGTGAGTCAGAGTGAGTGAGTGAGTGAGTCAGAGTGAGTGAGTGAGTGAGTCAGAGTGAGTGAGAGTGAGTGAGTGTGAGTGAGTCAGAGTGAGTGAGTGTGAGTGAGTCAGAGTGAGTGAGTGAGTGAGTCAGAGTGAGTGAGTGAGTCAGAGTGAGTGAGTGAGTGAGTCAGAGTGAGTGAGAGTGAGTGAGTGTGAGTGAGTCAGAGTGAGTGAGAGTGAGTGAGTGAGTCAGAGTGAGTGAGAGTGAGTGAGTGAGTCAGAGTGAGTGAGAGTGAGTGAGTGAGTGAGAGTGAGTGAGTGAGTCAGAGTGAGTGAGTGAGTGAGTCAGAGTGAGTGTGAGTGAGTGAGTCAGAGTGAGTGAGAATGAGTGAGTCAGAGTGAGTGAGAGTGAGTGAGTGAGTGAGAGTGAGTGAGTGAGTCAGAGTGAGTGAGTGAGTGAGTGAGTGAGTCAGAGTGAGTGAGTGAGTGAGTGAGAGTGAGTGAGTGAGTGAGAGTGAGTGAGTGAGTGAGTCAGAGTGAGTGAGTGAGTGAGTCAGAGTGAGTGAGTGAGTGAGTCAGAGTGAGTGAGTGAGTCAGAGTGAGTGAGTGAGTCAGAGTGAGTGAGTGAGTCAGAGTGAGTGAGTGAGTGAGTGAGTCAGAGTGAGTGAGTGAGTCAGAGTGAGTGAGTGAGTCAGAGTGAGTGAGTGAGTCAGAGTGAGTGAGTGAGTCAGAGTGAGTGAGTGAGTGAGTGAGTGAGTCAGAGTGAGTGAGTGAGTCAGAGTGAGTGAGAGTGAGTGAGTGTGAGTGAGTCAGAGTGAGTGAGAGTGAGTGAGTGAGTCAGAGTGAGTGAGAGTGAGTGAGTGAGTCAGAGTGAGTGAGAGTGAGTGAGTGAGTGAGAGTGAGTGAGTGAGTCAGAGTGAGTGAGTGAGTGAGTCAGAGTGAGTGTGAGTGAGTGAGTCAGAGTGAGTGAGAATGAGTGAGTCAGAGTGAGTGAGAGTGAGTGAGTGAGTGAGAGTGAGTGAGTGAGTCAGAGTGAGTGAGTGAGTGAGTGAGTGAGTCAGAGTGAGTGAGTGAGTGAGTGAGAGTGAGTGAGTGAGTGAGAGTGAGTGAGTGAGTGAGTGAGTGAGTCAGAGTGAGTGAGTGAGTGAGTCAGAGTGAGTGAGTGAGTCAGAGTGAGTGAGTGAGTCAGAGTGAGTGAGTGAGTGAGTCAGAGTGAGTGAGTGAGTCAGAGTGAGTGAGTGAGTCAGAGTGAGTGAGTGAGTCAGAGTGAGTGAGTGAGTCAGAGTGAGTGAGTGAGTGAGTGAGTGAGTGAGTCAGAGTGAGTGAGTGAGTCAGAGTGAGTGAGTGAGTGAGTCAGAGTGAGTGAGTGAGTGAGTGAGTCAGAGTGAGTGAGTGAGTCAGAGTGAGTGAGTGAGTCAGAGTGAGTGAGTGAGTCAGAGTGAGTCAGAGTGAGTGAGTGAGTCAGAGTGAGTCAGAGTGAGTCAGAGTGAGTCAGAGTGAGTGAGTGAGTCAGAGTGAGTGAGTGAGTCAGAGTGAGTGAGTGAGTCAGAGTGAGTGAGTGAGTCAAAGTGAGTGAGTGAGTCAGAGTGAGTGAGTCAGAGTGAGTGAGTGAGTGAGTCAGAGTGAGTGAGTGAGTCAGAGTGAGTGAGTGAGTGAGTCAGAGTGAGTGAGAGTGAGTGAGTGTGAGTGAGTCAGAGTGAGTGAGAGTGAGTGAGAGTGAGTGAGTGAGAGTGAGTGAGTGAGTCAGAGTGAGTGAGTGAGTGAGTGAGTGAGTGAGTCAGAGTGAGTGAGTGAGTCAGAGTGAGTGAGTGAGTGAGTGAGTGAGTCAGAGTGAGTGAGTGAGTCAGAGTGAATGAGTGAGTCAGAGTGAGTGAGTCAGAGTGAGTGAGTCAGAGTGAGTGAGTGAGTGAGTCAGAGTGAGTGAGTGAGTGAGTCAGAGTGAGTGAGTGAGTGAGTCAGAGTGAGTGAGTGAGTCAGAGTGAGTCAGAGTGAGTCAGAGTGAGTGAGTGAGTGAGTGAGTGAGTGAGTGAATCAGAGTGAGTGAGTGAGTCAGAGTGAGTGAGTGAGTGAGTGAGTGAGTGAGTCAGAGTGAGTGAGTGAGTGAGTCAGAGTGAGTGAGTGAGTGAGTGAGTCAGAGTGAGTGAGAGTGAGTGAGTGAGAGTGAGTGAGTGAGTGAGTGAGTGAGTGAGTGTGAGTGAGTGAGTGAGTGAGTGAGTGAGTGAGTGAGTGAGTGAGTGAGTGAGTGAGTCAGAGTGAGTGAGTGAGTCAGAGTGAGTGAGTGAGTCAAAGTGAGTGAGTGAGTCAGAGTGAGTGAGTCAGAGTGAGTGAGTGAGTGAGTCAGAGTGAGTGAGTGAGTCAGAGTGAGTGAGTGAGTGAGTCAGAGTGAGTGAGAGTGAGTGAGTGTGAGTGAGTCAGAGTGAGTGAGTCAGAGTCAGAGTGAGTGAGTCAGAGTCAGAGTGAGTGAGTCAGAGTGAGTGAGTGAGTCAGAGTGAGTGAGTGAGTCAGAGTGAGTGAGTGAGTCAGAGTGAGTGAGTCAGAGTCAGAGTGAGTGAGTCAGAGTCAGAGTGAGTGAGTGAGTCAGAGTGAGTGAGTGAGTCAGAGTGAGTGAGTGAGTCAGAGTGAGTGAGTGAGTCAGAGTGAGTGAGTGAGTCAGAGTGAGTGAGTGAGTCAGAGTGAGTGAGTGAGTCAGAGTGAGTGAGTGAGTCAGAGTGAGTGAGTGAGTCAGAGTGAGTCAGAGTGAGTCAGAGTGAGTCAGAGTGAGTGAGTCAGAGTGAGTGAGTCAGAGTGAGTGAGTCAGAGTGAGTGAGTCAGAGTGAGTGAGTCAGAGTGAGTGAGTCAGAGTGAGTGAGTCAGAGTGAGTGAGTCAGAGTGAGTGAGTCAGAGTGAGTGAGTCAGAGTGAGTGAGTCAGAGTGAGTGAGTCAGAGTGAGTGAGTCAGAGTGAGTGAGTCAGAGTGAGTGAGTCAGAGTGAGTGAGTCAGAGTGAGTGAGTCAGAGTGAGTGAGTCAGAGTGAGTGAGTCAGAGTGAGTGAGTCAGAGTGAGTGAGTCAGAGTGAGTGAGTCAGAGTGAGTGAGTCAGAGTGAGTGAGTCAGAGTGAGTGAGTCAGAGTGAGTGAGTCAGAGTGAGTGAGTCAGAGTGAGTGAGTCAGAGTGAGTGAGTCAGAGTGAGTGAGTCAGAGTGAGTGAGTCAGAGTGAGTCAGAGTGAGTCAGAGTGAGTGAGTGAGTGAGTGAGTGAGTGAGTGAGTGTGTGTGTGTGTGTGTGTGTGTGTAAGAACTCGGCCTCTAAGGCTGGCACAATATGTGCTGTATCCCTTAAGAGGCCTTCCCTGGTCACAGTGCCCATGGTACCTTTAACAGAGGACTTACATGTGGCCAGAGTTGCCAATTGAGTTTGCAATGCTACAGTTTTAGGGAAAGAACATAGGCCCTGGGTACCTGGTTGGCAGGAACCCAGGGCACACTTAGTAAAAGAGCATCAACATCAGGCACAAAAAAAAAAAAGGGAGGGGGTATGCAACCATGCAAAAAGGGGCACATTCCTACAACCAGATTCCAAGGACAGCAAGCCCTTTGCAAATTGCCAGCAATCTCCCTTGGAGTAGAGCTACTCCCCTGCACTCCGCAGGCACCAAAAATGCAAAGTCCGGTCTACCGAGTTGCCGCTTCCCAGACAGCCCACTGCAGCAGTTTCCCAGGAAGAGGACCCTGTGCTCCTGAAGGTCAGATCTGTCCCCCCCCCCCCCCCCCGCCAAGTGAAAGGACACCAGGGCTAACCTGAGCCGCACAGGACAAATACCCGAGGTACCGGACACTTTGCAGCAAACAGAGCCTGAGAGAGTCCAACCCAGATTGTCATTGCACAGAGACCAAGCAGCCATTGAGGGACATCAGCATCGCAGAGAACACTTCCAGAGTTCACCCCCAACCGGCTAAGACTGCCAACCACAAGACACTAGGACACACAGAGCCCAACCAAACTTTCTACTCTGCACCTGAGCGTCCCAGCCTAAGTACTAAAGAACCAGCTGTGCCCCATGTTTCCAGGATCCTTATGACCCGAGCCCCCCAGTTGGAAGCTGTCAGACTTGTTCCCAAGTCCCCCTCTGCAGCCTGTTTCTCGGTGATCCCCCTTCTTTAAACTGGTGTGGTGCACAGAGCTACCAACCCAACCAGCACCTCTGCACCCAGACACCCCAGGACAGGTAAAGAGTAACTGCTGGTGATACTTTGAACCTTGGCCCCCTATGACCCCCAAGTCCCGAAGGAGACCCCCTCCTCCCCCCCGAAACCGATCGCAAAGTACTGTATGCAACATATGCCTTTTCTCCCATAGGGAAACCCTGCTGCGTAAAGAAGCATTGAAGTGTACTATTTTACTTACCTGTAAAGATTCATGTTTAAAAACAAGCATTGAAAATGCAATAGGTCTCGCGCCTTTGATTAAGTTAAAGCCATTTGCTTTGCTAATGGTATTGTATAGCAAAGCAAATGGCTTTAACTTAATGAAAGGTGAGACCTATTGCATTTTTAATGCTGGTCTATCATTTTCTGCGTGATTTTATTTTAGTTTATTTTTTTGCTGACCGATCTTCCCGCCCACTTCCGGCACCTTTAACCAATAGCACACCCAGCTAGCTGAACTCGCCGATCACTCAAGCAGCTCCTGCTTTAGAAGGAGAGGGCAATTATGTTTGGCTTGGTTGTCTAGACTCACTGAGTGGTCCCTGATTGTCACGTGACTCAAGCGTGTTCGTGACGTCAACTTTGGGGTTGGGAACTCCTGTCCTGGCGCGGGAGAGTTGCTTGCGCTTAGGGAGGGAAAAGTCGGAGTGTGAAACCATGGAGAGTGCTGGAAAAGACCAGGAGCCAGCTGCACAAAAGAGGAACCTTCCCTGGTAGGAAACAAAAACGTCTGTACTGTACTGAGGACACCGCTCTTCCTACTCAATACTCGGGGTACTTCGACCTCTCAAGTACTGCGACACTCTACACTTCATACCCACGCATTATCACGGATCAAAATGACAGGCAGAAACAATGTGTGTTAATAAAGTGCTTCAAACAGCTAGCAGCTGCGAGTACCCCTGGGCTCCCAGTAACAGCACTTGTTGATACCTAGAGAGAGTATTCCAACCTCTCAAGTACTGAAAGAAGCCGCACCGGCTACTCCACTTTAGCGCTGATCACCATAACAGGCAGAAACAAGGTGTGCGCATATAGCGCCGCACCGGCAGGCTATGTGCTCAGGCGCTAGTCGCGGAGCGCGTCCCTGAGGCTGCTGTCCTGCCCAGCAACCCAAAGCATAGGAGAAGGAAACAGTAAGAGGAGCGGGAGAGTTACCTGCCTTGAGCATTGATGAGGCCATGCCGGGACCGGAGCTCCGCTCTGCAACCGCCACAATACTGCTCCGCTCACCGCTGTCCTGCCCAGCACCCCACAGCATAGGAGAAGGAAGCAGTAAGAGGAGCGGGAGTTTTACCTGCCTCGAGCATCGATGAGGCCATGCCGGTCCCGGGGCTCCGCTCTGCCGCCGCCGCCGTACTGCTCCGCTCATCTCTAGCTGCAATGGGCGAGTGGGCAGGGCCGGAGGCAGAGGCCTCTCTCCTGCTGCCACCTCCCCGGCAGGTCCCGCAGGGCCCGCCCTCTAATTACCCCACAGTCGGCCAGTCTCTTAAACCCTCGCTGCACTTCCTCGAGGCTCAAAAAAGAGGGGGTGGGGAGGGCGCGGGACTCTGCCTTCACAGGCCTGACAACAGAACACTATGACTGGGGTGAGAGAGCCAGGCTCGTGACAGAGATAGGAGAGGTGAGGGGACAGGTACTGAGGGAAGGGGGAGACGAGGGAAGTGCGAGAGGAAAAGAGATGGACCCATAGGCCTCCCAAGAGAGAAAGACACCGATGGAGAACAAGGAAAAACCGCACGCAAAAAAAAAAGCGCTCGCCAGTCCGCCACTGTTTATTTTTGTATCGCGCTGTCACTTTAAGCGCGATGCAAAAATAAACATGTGGCCTGCTTTCCTTCTGCCATGAAAGGTTTCTTGTCTTTATGGGGCCATGTGTTTGAAACACATGGCCCCATAAAGATAAGAAAGCTTTTACCACACACGTAAAGCAACCGA
This sequence comes from Triturus cristatus, assembly GCF_964204655.1. Classification (NCBI taxonomy): domain Eukaryota; kingdom Metazoa; phylum Chordata; class Amphibia; order Caudata; family Salamandridae; genus Triturus; species Triturus cristatus. The sequence goes on from NC_140589.1 coordinate 895,501,582, forward strand.
GCCAGTCCAACTGGGACGGCTATAAAAGAGAAAAGTGTACGTCACTAGACGCTCTTTTGCAATGGCTAGCCACCGTTGAACAAACGGTGACGCCAGCCAATGGACAAGAGGCGCGGGGTTTAAACCCCGCAACTGAAATCTACCCTAACTCATTCAATCTCGCCAGCGAGACTGCGCATGTCTGCGCAGCCTATGCCAGGCGAGACCTAAAAAGTACTTACTATATGATACATTTCTCGGTATGAAAATATACATAAAAATACGATTTATTTTTCTAAATTGGTCCTAGATTTATTCTCGAGTGTGTGTCTCATTTATTGCCTCTGTGAGTACAACAAATGCTTAACACTACCCTCTGATAAGCCTAACTGCTCGCCCACATTACCACAAGAGAGAATTTGGGTTACAATTGTTGCCTCTGTAAACCAATTGTGGCTTGCCTAGACTTTTTACACAGTGTGCCTCCTTTTGGTCCACTATATAAAGAACCAGCTTCCTACTTACCTGAATTATCTAAACTATCTCGTTCAGCACACAATGTTTCAAGATAAAGAGAAAGACTACCTAAAACATATTGCATTTACTATTAAATGTTGCCTATTTAAATAAGCTGCATTACAAGACTAAGGAAAAATAGTTGATAAATGATTTGTCATGCTGGCTAATTTGCAGCTTTATTTTTTCTTATATCTATAGTAGAAATGCCCATGCATTGTGCACAAGCTGTTGACAGCCAACAAGTGTGAACTTAATGCAAGAGGACTGTGACTTACCCATGATAACGTGTGGGGTCAGGGGAGAGCCAGGGCTTGTTCCCTGGAATTCCTGACTCCGAACCCAATGCTTAACCACCTGAGCAGACCGCCTTCCTGCAAGCAAGGAAACATGGAAAATTGCTTAAGAACAAACAGAAGAGAGACTCAAATACAATAATTTATGCAGTACTTAAACCTTGTTTCACTCTATTTCAAATCGATTTATATATTATTGAATTAATTAGAAAGATTACAAAATGTTTAGGAAATGCAAACCAAACACTTGCAACTTATCAAACTTTTGGGCACCAGGACAGATCAGCCTTACTCTCTTATCAGAGGCCTCAATGCACTAAGCTGATATGAAGATCCTCGTCCTATTTGCAGGAACATAATAAAACGACCCTAGATTTGTATGAAAAACAAAAGTGAAATAATTTACATCAAAATAACTGAAAACCAATCTCAAACCTTCCGGACATTGAAACGGAGATGTACATAGCTTTCTGTGAGTGGACAAATTCTTTTACAACTAAATTTAGACTCCGCATTCAATGAAAGAATGGCCCACAAATCTCGTAAGTCGTTTGCCATCAGGTCAGTCAGGACTTGTTTCTACTTTATCTTCTGTTATTTGAAGCAATCAATTCGCAAAGAAAAATAAAAAGTTTAAAAAGCAGTGATCTTGTTAGTCCTAATTCACACAGTATCTCAACCAATTACCGTGCCAACAAATGATGAATCTCAAAGGAAAATGCTTCTTACCAGTATGCATCTGTTCTTGGCATGTAGAGCTGCAGATTCGTACACAGTGCATTAGATCGCCATCTGGTGTTGGGCTCGGATGCTTGCACCTTGTTGTTGTCTTGGAAGAAGTCTTTTGTAGTCACAAAATAGGTGACTCCTCCCTTGGACGATAGTGCGCATGGGCATCGACTCCATCCTCAGATTGTTTTTCACCATTATGGGAAATGATGGAGTCAGTAAGAAATAGAAAAGATGTCCATGTGAATGTATCTAATGAAGCTAATACTGGAACAAATACAGGTCCCGGGGAGGCTGGTGGGCGTGTACTAATCTGCAGCTCTACATGCCAAGAACAGATGCATACTGGTAAGAAGCATTTTCCGTCCGAGGCATATGAGCTGCAGATCGTACACTGTGCATAGACTGCACAGCAGTGTCTCCCGTAGTGGTGGTCAACTGTGTCCGTTGCAGTGTTTTGAAAAAGTGTTTTAAGAACAGCTTGGCCTACAGAAGCTTGTTTAGCCTGCACGTCAACACAGCAGTGTTTGGTGAATGTGTGCAGTGTAGACTATGTTGCTGCTTTACATATGTCATCTAAGGGGATGTTCCCTAAGAATGCCATTTAAGCCCCTAGTTTGCGTGTTGAATGCGCTCTATGGGGAATTGTTAATGTGCGATTAGCATTTTGGTAGCATATTTGAATACATTTTACTATCCACCTGGCGATCCCAGCTTTGGAGATGGGGTTACCCTTATGAGGTGGAGTGAAGTCTACAAAGAGTTGTTTTCTTTTTCGAAAGGGCTTAGTCCTGTCGATGTAATCTAGTAGTGCTCTTTTAACGTCTAGCGTGTGAAGGGCTCTCTCTGCTACTTAATCTGGGTTTTGGAAAAACACAGGTAACTCAACTGATTGGTTTAGATGAAAAGCAGAGATGACTTTGGGAAGGAATGTTGGATTTGTTCTGAGAACCACCTTGTTACGATGCATTTCTAAGAATGGTTCTTGTATGGTTAAAGCCTGGATCTCACTTACTCTCCTGAGAGAGGTAATTGCAACAAGGAAAGCTACTTTCCATGTGAGGAATTGAAGTTCACATTTATGTAGAGGTTCAAATGGGGGACCCATGAGCCTGGTAAGAAGAATGTTAAAATTCCACACCGGAGAGGGTGGCAATCTGGGAGGAATTATTCTTTTAAGGCCCTCCATAAACGCTTTAATTGCAGGCACTCGAAATAGTGACAAGTGTTGTCTATTTTATAAATAAGCTGCAAGTGCTGCGAGATGTAACTTTATGGATGAATATGCCAGATTACATCTTTGCAAGTGTAACAAGTAACAAATGATGTCCTAAATGGAAGCATTCAGCGGATCAATATGATTGTTGTTGCAGTAGATGACAAATCTTTTCCATTTTGCAGCATAGCAAGCTCTAGTAGTTGGACGTCTGGCTTGTTTAATATTCATATAGTCCGGTGGAAGGTTAAGATAACCGAACTCTAGGACTTCAGGAGCCAGATTGCTAGATTCAGCTGACCTGGGTTGGGGTGTCTTATCTTTCCACGGTTCTGCGTTAGCAATGTTGGGGAGAGGCGTAGTTTTTGGTGTGGAACTACTGAGAGTTCCAACAGGGTCGTGAACCAAGGTTGACGTGCCCATGTGGGAGCCACCAGGATCATTTTTAGAGACTGTTGTTTGAGTTTGCGTACACTTGGGGGAATCAGTGAGAGGGGCGGAAAAGCGTACACAAATCTGCCTGACCAATTCATCCATATCACATTGCCTTTGGATAACGGGTGTGGAAACCTGGCGGCGAAGGTTGGGCATTTTGCGTTTGCGTGTGTGGCGAACAGATCTATTTCTGGTTGACCCCACAACTGAAAAAATGGTTGAAGAACTTGGGGATGAAGTTCCCATTCGTGTATTTGCTGTATCTGTTGACTGAGCAGATCTGCAATCTGATTGTGAACTCCTGGAAGGTGTTCAGCAAGCAGGCATATGTTTTGTGGAATGGAAAATCTCCAAATGCTTTGTGCGAGCTGGGATAGCTGCAAAGAATGTATGCCCCCCTGTTTTTGTGTGTAATACATGACTGTGTTGTAGATGTAGTTGGAATGATTTGAGTGCTGGGAATATTGCTAGTAATTCCAGGTGATTGATATGGAGCACTTTTTGTTGAGTCGTCCATTTGCCTTGAATTGTATGTTTTAGGAGATGGGCTACCCAACCTGTGAGTGATGCATCTGCTGTTAGCACTATCTGTGGAACTGGCTTGAGGAACGGCCGCCCTTTGGACAGGTTTTGTATGTTCCACCACTGCAGAGAGCGATGTGTGCGGCCGTTCACCAACACCAGATCTGTTAGTTGTCCTTGGGCCTGGTACCACTGACGTGCTAGGCATTCCTGTAAGGGGCGCATTTGAAGTCTTGCATGAGGTACAATAAATATGCAACAGGCCATCATCATTCCTAGGAGTTGCAGGAATACCCTTGCTGGGAGGGAGTGCTGTTGTAGAAATTTTGCAACCAGGGCTTGCATACTGGCTATCCTGGCTGGAGTGGGATATGCCAGAGCTCTGGAGGTGTCTATTGTAGCTCCTAGATACTGATGTATGTGGAAGGGCTGGAGATGTGACTTGGTGTAGTTTATTTTGAATCCAAAGTTGTGTAGCAGCTGGATGGTTTGGTAAGTGTGATGAACACTGTTTTTGTGACTTGGCTTTTATCAGCCAGTCGTCGAGGTATGGAAAGAAATGGATTTGCTGTCTTCCGAGGTGTGCTGCTACTACCGCCAGACATTTTGTGAACACTCTGGGCGCGGTGGTAACGCCAAAGGGAAGGACTGTGAATTAGTAGTATTGTCCGTCCACCATGAATCTTAGATTTTTCCTGTGAGCGGGGTGAATGGGAATATGAAAGTAGGCATCCTTGAGATCTAGTGTGGCAAGGAAGTCGCCTCGTTGAAGTAGTGGAAGAACCTGTTGAAGAGTGATCAAGTGGAAATGATCTGAGTGTATGTAAAGATTGAGCGGTCTGAGGTCGAGTATTGGCCTGAGGGTGCAGTCATTTTTGGGGATTAGGAAATACAGCGAGTAAACCCCTGTTCCTTGATGCTGTAAGGGAACTGGTTCTATTGCTTGCTTTTGAAGTAGTGAGAGAACCTCCTGTTTTAAGAGCGTGAGATGTTCTGTGGACATTGGACGCTGTTTGGGTGGTATGGTGGGTGGGGTTGCTGTATGTTCCAGACAGTAACCATACTAGATAATTTGTCTTACCCACTTGTCTGTTGTAATGGAGTTCCAGACAGGCAGGAACTGTGAAAGTCTTCCCACAACCGGAGTGGAATGGTCTGAGGGGAGCGGAGGGAAGTCATTGTTTAGTAGCGAGGGAGGTCCGGGTGTTATTGTTACCTCGGCCTCTTCCTTTGTTATTTCCCCTGTATCCTCCTCTAAAATATCCTCTATTGGGGAGGTTTGTGTTTTATTTTTGTAAGAAGTGGAGGTAGAGTCTGTTCCCATGTTTTTAGATCCTCCTCTATAAAAGGAGCGACGAAAGGAACCACGTGTGGATGGAGACTGTAACGCTCCCATGGACTTAGCAGTCTCCGTGTCATTTTTTCCAGGGAGCTGTCTACAGCCGGTCCAAAGAGTTGTTCTTGATTGAACAGCTGGTTGAGGATGGTGGCTTGTACCTCTTGTTTAAAGCCTGAAATACGTAGCCAGGGATGTCGTCTGAGCAGCACACTAGTGTTAATGGACCTAGAGACTGTGTCGGCTGCATCAAGGGCACACTTGATTGAGGCATTGGTTATTAATTTGCCTTTCTGAATCAAGTCATTTGCCGGAGTCTTGATAAGGCAAGTGATGTAATAGGGTTGCTAGGCTTTTATAGTGAGCCCTATCATACCTTGCAAGTAGTGCTTGGGTATTAGCTATGTGCCAGTGATTGGCTGCTTGGGCGGCAACTCTTTAGCCAGAGGCATCTAGCAGCTTAGATTCCTTGTCCGGAGGTGGTGCGTCACCGGAGGTTTGTGAGTTGGCGCGTTTTCTAGCGTTAGACACTACTAGTGAGTCTAAGGGTAGCTGCCCTCTGATGTAGGTGGGATCATCGGGGGCGGGTTTGTATTTTTTATCAATCTTGGATTGAGAATTCTAGTTCTCACTGGGTCCTTGAATATGTCTGGGGCGTGTTTAATGACCCCTTTGAGCATTGGCAGTATCTGTACAGATTTTTGCGACAGTTCAAAAGTGTCTAGGAGGATATCCTCCTCTGCAGGGTCTGAATACATGTGAACGCCATGGTAAATAGCAGCTCTGTTAACAAGCTGCCCAAATCCAATATTGTCATCTGGGGGAGATGGTTTTGTTGGATATGGCTGGGGATCTGGGTGATCTATTGGGTCGTCATAATCATCCCAGTCATCCTGTGGCGTGTCCGCATCATTGTCAGGGTCAGTGAAAGGCTCATTGTTGCCCCCCCTACATCATCATCATTCTCCTGTGGTGGTGGTGTACTTGGAAGTGGTGTAGGCTGTGGAGGTGAGAGGTATAGGAGGAAGAACAGGAGTAGGAAGAACAGGAGAAGAGGGTCTTATAGGTGAAGTGGCACAGTCTTTTTTTCTTCAGAGGCACTGCAGGAGTGTCTGTTGTTCCTCTTCTTTTGTGGCACAGTGGCCACATGTCCTGTTTTGGGGTCGATATGCAATTTTTTCTGTTTTGGATCAACGAGATCCGGTCAAAAAAGTTCTTCCTCCTCGACAACCGCTTTTGGAGCAGACTTTTTCGGGTCCGAGCGGGGTTGAGTTTTTTGCTCCAAGGCCTTAGGAGATGTTTTAGAGTCCTTTGGCTTGGCTATGGTGTAAGAAAGTGGGTTTCTGTTGCAGTAACCCCACCCCCCTTTTTTGCCTAATAGCTGATGCACTTTTCCTTGTTGTGCCCTGGGCTCCTGCCAATCAGGTGCCCAGGGCCTGTGTTCCTTCCCTAAAAACTGCCTAACAGCCAAAACCCAAATTGGCAAACCCTGGCCACATGTCAGCCCCTGGTAAATGGTACCCTAGGTACCCAGGGCATTGTGACCAGGGAAGGCCTCTAAGGGCTGCAGCACTCATTGTGCCACCCTTAGAGGCCCTGTACCCTAACACACACACACTGCTCTTGCAGGCTGAGTGTCTGGATACAAGACAAAACAGAGAGTCGACATGGCACACATCCCTGTGTGCCATGCCCACAACCTACACTGCCCTGGCATACATCAGCCACCCCTCTAGCTGGGTGCCCTATGCCAGTGGTGTGGACACAGAGGCAGGAGCCCTGCGCCCCTACAGTACCCAGGTCCATTCCTGTGTCCTGTAAGTGCAGTGCTGCCAGCTAAGAGAAAATGGGGCTGGGAGCTTGTCAAAGACGAACTCCACAGCACCATAATGGCAGCACTGAAGACTGAGAAGTTTGGTATCAAACTGCTCAGCACATTAAATCCACACTGATGCCAATGTGTGATTTAATGTACAAAGCACCACAGAGGGCCTCTTAGAGAGGCCCCCTGAAACCTAAACCTACAATCCACGTCTGTTCTGAGGCTGCCTAGGCTGCCACACAGCAGACATGTTGCTGGACCCCTTGGTAGGAGAGCCCCTGCTCTCCTGGGTCTGCAACAATGCACATCCTGGGCGAGGTGCTAAATCTCCTCCCCCAGTATGGGCAGGGGGAAGCTTCAAAGGCATGCCGCCTCTGTGAGCTTCCCCAGGCCACTGCAACCCCCCACTTTGGCGGGAAGCTTGGCCGGAAACCCCAAATAAGGACAGGGGATGTGCCAGCCTGCCAACCCCACCCCTCAGGTGGGGGAGGCGAGGTGAAGCACATCTTCGGGCTCTCGCCATCTTGAAGATGGGAAGCCCGGCCCAATCAGGACTAGGCTCCTGCCCCCCTCCCACAGGAGAGGGGCAGGATAGGGGGTATACCCACCCCAGGACAGGGACCCATTGGCCCCTGCCCTTCATCTACCTGTAACGCCCCTAAATCTAGTATTTAGGGGCACCCTGAACCTTCCTTCCCCAGATTCCAGATTCCAAACTACAAAGAAGAGCAAGAAGAAAGAAGACCTGCCCTGCAGCTGCTAAAAAGAGGAAGACACCAACTGCTTTGGCCCCCAGCCCTACCGGCCTGTCGACCCTCGAACCTGCTCCGGCTCCAACCCGGCATCTCTTGTGGCCAGCAACCTCACAAACCTCGGAGGACCTGGCTACCTTTTGGCTCTAAGCCCCTGGGACTCTCATGAGTAGAGGCTCTACTCAAAACCTACCTCTAATCCCTGGCAGCAGCCCGGAACCGCGAACCCAGCACACTCTGCACCAGCCAAGCCTGGCCAGTGCCGGAGTGAACAAAGACCCCACGGCGACTGTGACCCCGAGTCCGGCACCCAAGGACCTCCCTCGACACTCCTGAAGAAGCCTGCAGCCTCAGAACAAGGTGCCCCCCCTACCGCGATCAACAGAGAGTAAGATTTCCCTTCACCAAAAGGCACCCCTGCACGCGGCGCCCCGCGGTCCCCTGTGTCCAATCCCAGGGTACCTACCTATCCTCCAACTACCCAACTTACCTCTCGAAGTGGTGGTGGCACCTCAAGAGTCCTCGTCCCCCGAGCTTGCAATCTTTTTCTAAACCGGAGATTTCCCATTGAAATCAATTGAGCGCCCGAAGGCTCAAAAGCACCCTGCACCCAGCCGCCCGAGTGGCCCTGGCAGTGCAACCTCTACACCTACCTACTTCCCCACTTGCCCTGAGTAAGTGACCAGGAGCCCAGCTCCCAGAGCCGCGTGGCTTGCTAGTCAGCAGCCACCAACCAAGGCCCCCCTATCCCTCATAGGATAACATTGGGCCTAACTCTCTCTGCACCCGGCCGCCCTAGAATCGCTGAGGGTGAACCAGCTGTACCTTACTGACCCTGGGGGACCCCTGAGTCTATGCCTAGAACCTCAACTCTGCCAGTCGAGTACTTACCTTTAAACCGATAACTCGATTTTCTTCATAGGGTAACATTGACTGGCTTTTTCCTGAAATTTCTTCTAAGTGTGGACTTTTCAAATCTTAAAATATTCACCAAAAATCAGCCGAGTAACGAAAACGAAATTACTCACCTGCTCTTAGGTGAGCTCCCAGTGCTGGATCTTGGTGCCCAGCACTGACTCTGAAAAATACTTACAACTGTACTTACCTGTAACCCAATTTTCTTCTTAGGAAAACATTGACTGTTTTTCTGTGAAATTTCTTCTAAGTGTCGATTTCTGCAATCTTTAAATATTCTTCAAAAATTGTATAATATCTGAAAACGTAATTACTTACCTGTTTTGGATAAAGGCACCCAGTACTGGATTACAAAAGTAACTAGAACATACTGTACCTGCAACTTGAATTCTCTTCTATAGGGAATCATTGACTGTTTTCCTTGAAATATTTTCTAAGTGTCAACTTTTAAAATAGCTAAATATTGTTTAAAAATCATTACAGTACTTAAGTCGACTTTCTTCACTTGATTCGGAGTACTGACCCAGGACTGAATTAGGATCCAGTCCTGGAATTCCAAAAGTAATCTAAAAAGTAATCTTACAAATAACTTGAATTTATCATTGAGCTCAATGCATTGTTGTGTTTAAAATAGAGTTGTCTATTGCAACCACTTATAACTGTTTACAAAAGCCAATTGCATATTGCAAAAGTATTTATATGAAGCATCTCATTCTGATAAAGTATATTTTAATTCCAATTGTTGGTTCTAAAATAAAACAAGCATATATTTTTTTATATATAAACCATTGGCCTAGAGTTCAGTTATTGAGTGTGTGAGACCATTTGCTGACTGAGTGTGTACAACAAATGCTTTACACTGTCCTCTGATACTGCCTTACTGCTCGACCAAGCTACCACTTTAGAGAGTAAGGTTATATCTAAGTTTAGCCTCTGTCAAACCCTTGGGGACTGTGGACTCTGTACACCCTGTACCTATTTGGGAACAGTATATACAGAGCCACTTTCTCACAATAGCCCCATCTCTTTCCAGCCACTGTCCATCCTGCCGGCTGTGGCTTCTCAGAGAGACGATGTTGCAGCGTCCAACAGTAGCGCAGCAGATCACTAAAGCCATAATTAACTACCTGGCCATTAATGATACACCGGACACTTCTATTACTATGGTATGGGACGCCCTAAAGGCGTTGGTTCGTGGGGAGTACCTAGCTATATCTGCGTTTGACAATAAGGTTCAGAGAGAGAAAAGAGAGCAACTATCGAGTGCAATAACAGAATTAGAGCGAATACATCAGAGAACGGGTGCGCCCAGGGTCTATAAGTCACTCAAAGAAGCGAGAGTTCAATTAGCTGGCCTAGATATCAACAGGGCTCAACACGCCACCCTTAGGCTCCGGCACGCTTTCTACGTGGGAGGGGATAGAAGTGGAAGACTATTGGCCAATAGATTAAGGGCACAGAGGCAGTCATCCAACATCTCCACGGTTATTGATCAACTAGGGCATAAGCAAACTACTGATCACAGCAAAGCGGACACATTTAGGCAATATTACGCTTCTTTGTATGGTGCTCAGAAATTATCTAAAGATGCCCTTGTCCAATACTTGAAAGGTGCGAAAACTGCTGTACTGGTCCCGAGCCAAGTCGAGGTCCTTGAATCTCCAATTAGACAGGTGAAAGTCATCTCTGCTATTTCCAAATTAAAACCGCTGAAGTCCCCGGGCCCTGATGGATTTTCTTCAATTTTTTTTAAAACCTTCTGCGCCACGTTAACCCCGTTGCTGGTGAGGGTATACAACTTGATTGGATCGTCCACTCCAATACCTTCCACAATGTTAGAGGCACTAGTGACCGTAATACCCAAGTCAGGAAAAGACAAACGAGACTGCGCGTCGTATCATCCCATATCCCTCCTCAATGTGGACCGTAACATTTTTACTGGTATTTTAGTGCAGAGATTCTCTCCCCCACCTACCAGGGTTGATAGACCTGGACCAGTCGGGCTTCGTCCCGGGCCTTCAGTGCTCTGACAATACTAAACACCTTCTGCACTTAATAGACAGGTCTGAAAGTTTCGGTGGACGCGGAAAAGGCATTCGATAGAGTGCACTGGTCCTATCTCAAGGCAACCCATAGCCACTACAGAATGCCGCAGTGCTTTATAGAATATGTGCTAGGCAGCTACACTAACCTTTATGATTCGGTTCGGGTGAATGTTCTAGTATCGCATACTTTCCCCATCCAACAAGGCACAAGAGAGGGATGCCCACTCTTGCCACTCCTGTTTGCCCTGTACATGCAGCCCATGGCCCAACAAGTTAGAAGAAACGGAGCTAGCGGTAACCCTCTTGGACAGCACCGGATTTGTGTGTTCCCCTTTGTGTTAATAGGTGATAAATTCAATTACACCCTCTGTGTGCGCTCTCGACTGGTACCCGCTAACACAATACCTCCCCACTGAAAACCTGAGGATTGCAACTTAGGACCTGGAGGATGCGGAATCTGGCATTCTAAAGAGTCGGGATCCCACTATATCATTGGTTTTACTTCATTGGACGCTTGATTCTCTCTAAGACGGGACGCGCATTTGCTACCCATCGATACAAGATCACCACTCTATTTTTTGATATACTTATTATTTATTGACTCTGGAAAAGGTTATCCCTGAATTCTCAAGCAAGAATCACATAAACAGATGTACTGTCTCTAACGCCCTGAAGAAGTCCCATGTGGACGAAACGCGTCGGCTGCTCTGGCTGCTCGTAAATGTCATTTTAACATATGAAAAATAAAGAAGATCTTTTTGAAAAAGAAAAATTGAATGTATATGGACTGATTTTGATCTACTTTGAAATTGTGGTGCGCCTTTTGCTGTCTATGTTCCATGGCCCAACAAGTGCGCGATGATCCCTTAATATCAGGGGTGAAGTTCGGGGGCGAGGAACATAAAATTAGCCTTCATGCCGACGATGTAGTTGCCACCCTGGAGAGGCCTGGGGAATCCCTGCCGGCCCTTCTGGCAGAATTAGAACGCTTTGCCCAAGCATCAGGTTTCAAGGTGAACGTACACAAGTTACAGGCCCTCAACTTATCCCTTGGGTCAGGTACCTCGGAGACGCTTCAACGGACGCATCACCTCCATTGGGCACAAGACACAATCCCCTACTCAGGCCTGCAGCTCACAGCCAGTATACAGAAAACCAACTCGCTGCAATACACGGCACTGCTGTGGCACGTCCGAGATTGCCTACGCAGGTGGAGGCCACACACTGTTGTGGTTGGGCCGTATATTGTGGCAACAAAGATGACAGTACTTCCCCAGATAATATATCTATTTCAGATAGTCCCACTGGTCCCCCCTCTGGAGTATTGCATTTACTACAGCGGGACTTAGAGTGCTACATATGGCGTGATCAGAGACTTAGACTACACTGGGAGTTAAGCTATAGAGACCCAGCCGATGGACAGCTGAGGATCCCTAACCTGCAGGACTACTATGAAGCTACCTGTTGCCAGCTGGCAGCTTGATCATATCACTAGATCCATGGAAGTGCCTACAGCTGGACCTCACGACTGATCACGCCTAGGCCAAATCTAAAGAAGCAGTCTTTTTATATGAAGGTTGTTTTTGGGGCAATCGATCCTGGACAGTATCCATGAGTGATGCTATCATTTACGAAAGGTGCACTAGGGACACCAGTAATGGAATGCTCTAACTGGATAACCAAATTACTCCTTGGACAACTTGATTCCAGAGCAGAAGGTAAATTCAGCATACAAGGACTGCTCTAGGAGATGCTAGGTGTTATATACTCTAATATAACGTAATACAAAAATACAGAAATATGTTTGGATGACTACACTGGGTGCTTTATGAATACAAAACGCTGCATTACTTAATAGCGTGGAAACCCTGTATCCAAGTACCCACCCCAAAAAATCTAGTAATCCCGATACCTCACCACACACATTAGAACAGGAGTTACTGGCTAATTTGAGAACTCACTCAATATAACCTCATGACTCCAAATTACGGGGACGTGCATTTTTGGGAGGAAAGTGACCAAGTTTCCTTTGGCAGGCATTAAGCCCAAAGGCTAGACTAGTAGAGACGTCAACTGGAGGCAGCTTGGAGATCTTAAGGGCTAAAGAAATGGTTCAAACTGTGCAACATTTTAGTTCATTGTGTCTTTAGGAAAAACCTAAAGGAACAATTCTGCAGCACTTTGCATGCTGGCATTAGTTTACACTCCCCGCAGAGCTTTTAGCTGCCGGCTCTAATAGTGGTCTAGTTGTGACATTGTGAAGCATCTCTTTACCTGGTAAAAAATTAATTTGCTTTAGTAATTGTACAGCAAGTGCAGTGGTGAGAACTGGACACTGTATTTGCCTTTCTGTGTTTATAACTCAAAGCAGCGAACATCTTTCATTGAAACTGCAAGGGAAAAGGTGCTTGCACGTTATTCTCCAAAATACTAATCCCTCTTATTTCTGCGTACCCAAAAATACCAGGGCTTCCAATAATGGTCGTTTCAAGACTTAAAAAAAAAAAAAAAAGATTTTTACAGAACTCCCGCAAAAAGGGACATAATGAGCTATGAACTCTCCATAGCTTTTACTCTGTGTCTATATTAATCCCCTTTTTTTATTTAATAAAAATTTAACAGGTTTTAAAGCAGAGGATTCAATCCCAGCAAATCAAAATATGTTCAGCCAAAGCTTAGGGTTGGTTACAAGATGTTCTCCAAACCAAGTAATTTGGTAGAACTTAGGAGAAAAGGGTTGAGATCACCCCATTTTCCAGAGACACTTCTGTTCAATTTTGGAGTCTAACTTCACATATCATTGCACTGTGGCAGAATGGGTCCAGTTTGAAATCAACTGGATGCACACCAGAAAACAAAGGTTTCTAGGAGGAAAGCAGGGGACAGGAAACTGATTCCTCTTGACATGGATTCTTCTTACCGCAAACAGACAGGGGTTGTGCCCAACCTAGACTTCCATATAAAAACCCCTGAAATGACTGAACAAAAATGCAGTAAATTGCGACTTTTTTACTCCTCATTTAATCCATCATTGAGAAAATAGGCAACAAATTTCTTCAACATATATTCATCATAGGACAATACATTTCATTCAGTAAGTTTGTTTTAACATCAGCCTTCTTTCTTGCACATAATAAAACAAGCATTTACAATGCAATTGTCTCGGCATTGTTAAAGTTAGAGCTATTGGCATTGCTCATAACCCCCACCACAAATCTTCAACACAACACTTAACCAGCACTCTTAACCCCCTTTATTCTCCCGATGTAGGCAGCAGTAGAACGAAAGCACCAGCTGGCAGAGTTATATATTTATATGGCGCGAACTCGCCCGGAAGTTATTGGAGCACTTTACATAACCTCGTATTTACATTACACAATCAGGCACGGGGAGATTTGGAGCGCCACGCATGAGTGCCGGCTACGTTACACATTCAAGCACGGGGAAGGATGTGGATGCGACCCCGAGGGACGAACTCTGGCTTCCAGCACAAAAGTCGGCAGTCTAGCCGACGGGCAAAGTAATGATATTGCGTGAACTCGCCCGGAAGGTATTGGAGCACTTTACATGCCCCCGTATTTACATTACACATTCAGGCACGGGGAGATTTGGAGCGCCTTACATGAGTGCCGGTTACGTTACACATTCGGGGAAGGATGTGGACGCGACCCTCCACACAACACTTAACCAGCACTCTTAACCCCCTTTATTCTCCCGATGTAGGCAGCAGTAGAACGAAAGCACCAGCTGGCAGAGTTATATATTTATATGGCGCGAACTCGCCCGGAAGTTATTGGAGCGCTTTACATAACCCCGTATTTACATTACACATTCAGGCACGGGGAGATTTGTAGCGCTTTACATGAGCGCCGGTCACGTTACACATTCAGGCACGGGGAAGGATGTGGCCGCTACCCCGAGGGACGAACTCCGGTCTCCAGCACAAAAGTCGGCAGTCTAGCCGACGGACAAAGCAATGATATAGCGTGAACTCGACCGGAAGGTGTTGGAGCGCGCCACATAGCACCGTTTTTTCATTACACATCTCGGCACGGGGAGATTAGTAGCGCCTTACATGAGCGCCGGTTACGTCACCCATTCAGGCAGGGGGAAGGATGTGGACGCAACCCAGAGGGACGAACTCTGGATTCCAGCACACGGCGAGGCAGAAAACAGGCACACAGGCAGCATCTGAATACAGAGAGGCTTACTCCCAGAAGAAAACAAGCACACCACTGCCTCTCTCCGAGGTGAAAGCAGAAATGCCTCGGAGAAAGGCAGCGGCGTTTTCGGATTGGGGGCGTGTTTTTCTCGAACAACATGCCCAGAGAAAAATCGACAAAAAACACGCCCCCGAATCGCAAAACGACAGGGCTTGTGTGGAGAGACAAGCCTCTTCTCCAATGGCTGACCAGCATTTAAGAGGCCAGCCAATGGAGAAGAGGAGAGAAGAGGGGCGGGTTCAAGCCCCTCTTCTCCAAGTCATTAAATCTCGCGAGCGAGACTGCGCAAGCGCAGCCTTCGCTAGCCGAGACCTAAAAAGAATATGGCTTCCTTTATATGAATTAACCACATTACTCTTACATTCAGCAGATCGTTTACGATACTTAACAGGTCTAGCAATATTTTAACCAGTTGTCATTGTCTGAGCCATTCTTCCAATTTGAAACTTTAAAAAGGCTCTCTGTGAATGCACTGACAATTCAAATTTTTAAGTTGATTACGAAGGCAATAAGGGTTAACACACAAATATGGAGCCCAAAGTGGCACCTTCTAAGCAATGCAAACTAAATGTTTCTGAAATCTGACAATGTTTGGTGTATGAAGAA
Source organism: Triturus cristatus (assembly GCF_964204655.1). Lineage (NCBI taxonomy): Eukaryota > Metazoa > Chordata > Amphibia > Caudata > Salamandridae > Triturus > Triturus cristatus. Next base: position 895,516,974 of record NC_140589.1, read on the forward strand.
TACTAATCACATCGGGCAATATACAGGAGACCTGGAACAGGCAAGATGCAATAAAGTGCGGTATTAGTTCACTGATGAAATCGTGTTGATTCAATTGACATTTAGTAAAGATATTGCTCTTGCTTTCCAGAATATTAAAATCAATGGCTCTGAAAACCTTTGTGATAATAACATGTATAGAGTGCCACCTGAATTTAGGGAGGTCAAGCTACATGGGATTTGCCCTTTCACCAGCTTAAAGCAGCCATATCGCAAAGGGTTGTACGACAGTACAACACATGCTTTTACAACGCATGCGTTTACCACGCAGGTAAGTATAAATAAAGTACAGAATGGATATCATGTATGAGTTTATCAAATACAACAAATCTACATGTATTACCACATTCTCTCAATAGATATTATACCCCCACTCAGACTCATCCCAAACCCTTTTCTACTACTATGATCTCCAAAATCAGCCTTTCTAGACTCTTACCTCCACTACCACTCCTTGCATCATCTTAAACCTTTTTTACTATTCAAATCTCCCAAAGAAGCCTTTCTAATCCCTTACTTCTGACTCTTCTCCCTCCACATCCCCTTTACTCATCCCAAATCTCCTCCTACTATGATCTCCTCCCAAAATATACACTTTCTAGACCCTTCCCTCTTCTATTCCTCCACTATCCTTTTCAATACAGACCACAGCTCAAATTATTTTAACATTTCCCTATATTAATTTCCCCACTAATCCGGTTTTGAGTTCTGGAGTAGCATGCTACCCACCAAAAAACGCTTTAACACCTCATCAGGGGTAGGAAGCACTACATAAATGCAATCCCTACCCTCTTCTGTCCTTCCACTATCCAATTTCAATCCAAATAAACTCACATGTCCATCACTCAAATGAATTTAGTATCTCTCTATACTATTCCGTGGTCGCATGCTACTCGCTGAAAAGAGATTTGACGCCTCCTCCGGGGTAGTAAGTACTTAATAAAAGCAATTACAGTTATATATATATATATATATATGTAGATAGATATAGAAATATATCCTATATAGTCTTTTTAATGGAAGTTTATAAAAAAAGGCAATACAAACGGGACATGACATCAAAGGAAGAAAGCTCAATTGTACATCAAGTATATTATTGCAAGACAAATGCAACATCGTTCGGAGGACACTTAATAGCAATAAGGAGCAACAGGCAAGATGTGAGGTATTCAACCTACGCATGATGCTTTTGGACGAGACACATCAGAACAAACAAAACAAATTAAAACAAAGGTGAGCAACATTAGATCAATATACTCCACCATAATCTTCAGGACCCACAACAGCACCAGATGGGCATCTTTAATCTATATACCTTCCATGTACTTGTGGATCTAGATATGCATTACGTTTCTTCTAATTCAGCTTACCAATGCACTACCTTATTTCTCACCCTATACCTCTCTCAATATATCCTCTACCTCAACTCTCCAAATCATCTCAAACCTCTTTCTACTACTCTTTACAATGCACTACCATATTTCTCACCCTATACCTCTATCTATATAACCTCTATCTATATATCCTCTACCTCCACTCTCTCCTTCATCCCAAACCCCATACCACGATCCCCAAAATTAACACTTTCTAGACACTTACCTAATTTACCCCTCTTTGCATCATCTCAGACCTCTTTTACTATTCCGATCCCTAAAACAAGCCTTTCTAAACCCTTCCCTCTGACTCTTCTCCCTCCACCTCCCCTTTACTCATCCTAAGCCTCCTCCTACTGCTATGAGCTTCTAAATCCTTCCCTCTTTTATCCCTTCACTACCCTTTTTGATCCAAATGACAGACTTAACATATCCACCACCCAAATTACTTTAATATTTCACTATACTAATCCTTTATGGGTACCAAATTAGCGAGCTACTTGCCGAAAGCAAGCGCTATATAAAAGCAAACCTTTTTCCCTCTTCTATCCCTCCACTATTCTACTCGAACTGACTAACATATCGACCACCCAAGTTACTTTCATATTTCACTAGGTTAATTAACCACTAATCCTTTATGGGTTCCGGAGTAGCGTGGTGCTCACCGAAAAAGTGATTTGACGCCTCGTCAGGGGTAGTGAGCCTTATATAAATGCACACACATATATACACAAACACACACACTTTTTAGGTCCCTCCTAGCTATTGCGTTTACGCAATCGCTATGCGAGACTCTAGTAAGAGGGGCATTTCAAAGTGCTCCCAAAAGTGGATTGCATGACGAGCACGCGCACAATCATGTGCATCGTGCCGCCATGCAATCCGTTTGGGGAAGCGCTTCAGCCCTCGGCATCATACGTCAAAGGGTCCGCTCCCCCGCCTGGAATGCGCTCCCCCGCCCCGCCAAGCGCGTGCGCCACGCTCCGCCGTGTCTCGCCGTGACAAATTTGCTTTCACTTTCACGCGGTGGGCGCTCGCTCGCGTCCGGAGCTCTTTAGAAGCCGGGCTTGTCTTGTTTTCTTCGTAATACGCATTTGTTCTCTACCTGGCTCCCCTCCTTTTCCTAGGCCTCTGTCTCTCTTACGACCCCATTCCCTTTCACTTATGTCTGTATTTACTGCTCTCTCTCTCTCTTCGCTTATGTCTGTATTTACTGCTCTCTCTCTCTTCGCTTATGTCTGTATTTACTGCTCTCTCTCTCTCTTCGCTTATGTCTGAATTTACTGCTCTTTGTCTCTCCCGCTCTCCCAATTCTATCCTGCTCTCTCTCACGAGCCTTCCATCATTTCCTATCTCTAACCTGTGGTCCCAATCTACCTCGCGCCCTCTCCCCTCTTTGTGCCCGCTCCCTTTCTCGCGTCGCCACCTCTTCCATCATTGTACCTCGCTGTCCCTGTCTAACCTGCAGTCCCAGTCTACCTCGCGCCCTCTCCCCTCTTTGTGCCCCGCTCCGTCGCCACCTCTTCCATCATTGTACCTCGCTGTCCCGGTCTTTCTCGCGCCCCCTCCCTTCCAGGTCGCTGTGTCTCCTTCCCTGTCAGGCCTCTTCTTTCCTCCCGGTGTCTGACATTTGAGGGTCGCTAATGAGCGCCTCCGCAGTCCGGCTCTTACTGATCCCTCGGAAGCTGCCGCGGGGTATGGGATCCTTTCCCTGCAAATAATTAATTTAGCTACGTGTTGCGTAAGAGCCTAAAAGGCTTTCTGCTGCTACCGTGCTGCTTGGCGGCCATTAATATTATATCAGGGCCGGTGCTGTTGCTGTAGTGCAGTTTCATTAAAAATGTGATCTGTAGCTTTAAACATGCAGCTTTCCATGCAGAATTATGCCAAGTAATTCTTGGTCTGCAAACTCGTAATTGCGTACAGAGATTCCCGTCGGTACCAGAAATTCAGAACGCCTGGAACGGCTGCATATAGTTCCTCAATACTTTGTCCATTTCTAATAGTTGTGTTTCATCAGCTTTTAAGAGTAGCGTTCGGGCCACTCCTCCCCCCCCCCCCCTTCTTATCTAGTCTCCTTCTAGGCCACTTTTTCCATTTTGCTTGGACATTTGATCCTCGTCTTTTGGCTGCCTCTTTCTCTTCTTAATAATTATACTATAATATAATACTTGGATTTGTATAGCGCCGCTAATAACCCGTGAGGGTCTGTAGGCGCTGTCCGTAGGCAGGGGGAAGTGATTTGCCCAGAATCACAGGATGTTGAGCACACGACGAGACTTAAACCTGGATCTCTCAGCGCCCAAGTCGGCTGCACTAGCCGTTAAGCCACACCCTCCCCCTTCTGAACGTAGCATTTGGACCACTTCTTTGTCATTGACTCGACTCTGGAACACGTCCAGGGCCGGACTGGTATTTTAAAACAGCCCTGTCAAAAAGTATAAACTTAGACCCCATGTGCACCAAGTGAGTAACCCCCAGCACATTGCTCAGTAGGATTTTATGTAGGATAATTTTGGAAAAGTGAAACCAAAAGGTGCATGTTAACTGCTCAATTTTTCAATTATATTTGCCACTTTTACTGACTGCTCCGAAAGGGATTCAAATAAAGATTCCAGTACATAAGTGTTTACCACAGTACCGTGAAGCGCTATTTCTACACAGCTTTTAATCATGCATGCCATGTGCCTGGTGAGAAAAAGGACCTATTTGCTGTTACAGTTATGAGAGGTTTTCTTTTAATGCTTCCATTCAAAAGACTTTGAAGCTCATCTAACAAGCATTGAAAATGCAACAGGTCTCGCATTTACGCGAGGAAGCTATTGGCATTGTGTAAATGACAATGCCTTTTATTTTATGTTTTAAAAACCAAAACATAAATAAAATTTACAATGCCAATAGCTCAAATTCCCGTAAATGCGAGACCTATTGCATTGCAAATGCTTGTTCTATTTTGCAGGGGAGACCTCCAACTGATTATATATATAGATATATATATATATAACACCACAATCCCGTCACTCCAACTTCTCGGATAGCAGGTACAGACCACACTGTGCTTGTAGATTCATAAAGTGCTTTTTATTGCGTGAAGAACAGCATGACGCGTTTCGTCGGTGTTCCCACAGCCTTGATCAGATGGCACGCTAAGACCATTTACAGCCTATATAGTGACGTCAATCAACCCAGTACCCTTTCAGCCTATTGCAGCATACCATGGAAATAAACAACAAACTACAACGATCGGGAGGAAAACATAAACCAACTAGGTAAGGAATTCCTAAAAAGATATACAAAACAAATAGCTATATATTTAATTCTTTTATAAAACCTAAACAGATGAAATGCAATATAATTACATCACTCCAAAATGTTTTTGTTTTCTCGCAGATCTCAAACCATAGTGTTCTGTAATGCATATAACGATAGACAATAGGCTGATGTAGTGAACTATACCATAAAGTGCGAGTGCAAAACGTTAAAAAGGAAATCCTGAAAGTGATTTTTCCTTTCTCGAGGCCGCTATTAAAGTCATAGTCAGGCCTGGGTGATAAAATACAAACAATAAAATGCTAGCGGGAGACCGTAGCGGTATAACCCTTGTATCACTTCATAAAATTACACCTGTTGGATGATACATGCGTTCAGAGGCATGGGGACATACTGCGGTTGCCTCTCAACTAAGAATAAGCACCACAAATGGATAATCTCTGCCGCCTCAGATCAATTGCTATTAATGCATAAAATTAATAGAACGCAGTCTAAATCACATGGTTTCAAAATAACCAGTCATCAAAGAATCAATATTGGTGACTATATAATTTCTCCTTCTGCTTCTTGCCCATATAGACTTGTCATAAAAAAATTGCATACGATGAACAGTACTAATAATATTTAGTATTAAAGTGCACGTGCAATATGACAAATAAGTTACACAAAATTAAATATTGCATAAAGTAGGGGCTATTCGGAACTGGGAGTACAGACACATAATGTCACAAAGTGCACTGGTGAAAATGGGCATAGTAGCAAAGAACTATTACGAAGGGTAGAATATCCAATACATAAAGTGCAAGTGCATATGCAGGTAAAGAATATCAAACCAACCGCATAAATTCAGATACGGAGGACTTCTCTCAGACGACTCCCCCCTCATATAGAGGGACGGGTCAGATGGTGCAAATGAATGGATAAAAATGTAGCAACTAAAAACCATCTAAAAATCCAGCACATAAACCCCGTAAAAACCAACAGGTTAAAACCAAGGCAAGGGCCGGCTAAAAGAACGGCTAAAAGAATGCCAACACTAAAATCCACCCATAAAACATAAGTACATAAATGTCAGAGAAAAAATACCATAGTCTCATAAAAAGTTGTGCAAATCCTCCCCTGTATTAAGCCAGTTGGGCATTTTAGTATCGAGTAGCAATATATAATGGGATTCCAATTGCCTTAGTTTCTTTTCCCTATGCCTCCTCTTTGGGATTTTGGTACTGCATCAATAACAAAATAGCTCAAGTCTTTTCAGTTGTTATGATGAACTAATTTGAAATGGCGAGCTACAGGATAGCTTGGGTCCGAATTAACGATAGCACGTAGATGTAAAATACGTGAAAATACCTGTTTTTTAGTGCTACCAACATATTGTAACTTGCAAGAACATTCCAGTATATATACTGCGTGATCTGTCTTGCAAGTAAAAAAGCCTTTTATTTTAGTAGGGGTGGTTTCAAAAGGCATTGAACTCGGACGTGTTGGTACCAAACTTACATGCTCTCCACGAGCTGCACTTGAAGAAACAAGTACGCTTAGACAACCAAGTACTAGATATTGTTACCTCAGGGCTAGTTCTAACCAAGGCATCCCTCATAGAGGGCGCACGTCTAAAAGTAATCTGAGGAAGGTCAAGCACTCATTGGGACATAGTAGATCCGTTTTAAAAATAGGCCAGTTCTCATAGATTACTTTTCTTAACTCCCTGTCTTGGCTGCTAAAGGTGGTTATTAGACATACAGGGTCTTGATAGTGGGAAGTAGCACTGAAATTGGATTTGTACATGGCCTTATTGGTCACAGTTCCTAAATATTCCTCAAGGCTCAAGTTGTTAGCTTTAACTAATGCTGTTTTCAAGTCATTAATTCTATAACGGCGGGCTGAAAATCTTTGGAGGCAGTCAGTATGGCAAACAGCAAAGTCTGCATCAGAACTACAAATTTACCTTATGCGGAGAAACTCTCCGTAAGGTATGCTTTTTAGGAGATGCTTAGGGTGGGAACTTTGAGCATGAAGCATAGAGTTGCCCGCAGCACTCTTCCTGTGGAGCTTGGTTTGTATAGTATTGTGATCTATATACAGTTCAACATCAAGAAATTGGACAACTCGGTTACTGATTTGGGCTGTAAACTCTAAATTGAGCGTGTGGTCATTGACACTTTTCACAAATTCATTAGCTGAATCAACTGACACATTCCAGATGATGCACACATCATCTATGAATCGCCACCACCGAATGACATGCGTTTCATACAGCTTCCTGTGGATGTGCCGGAGGACATGCTCCTCCCAAAAGCCAACGTGCAAACACACATACCTGGGGGAGAAGCAAGTCCCCATAGCTACACCACGCAGTTGCTGGAAGAGCTCATTATTGAACATAAAATAATTATTGTTCAAACACAATTCAATCATGCGTAACACCATTACATTATGTTGATAAAAATTAATACTCCTTTTTTCCAGATAAAATTTGACTGCATTAAGTCCATCGTTTTGTTGTATGCTAGTGAGCATATATCCATGACTATGAATAAATAGTCCTCCGGCAACACGATGGATTGCATGATGGATAAGAAATGCCCAGTATCTTTGATAAAGGATGGTAGCTCTTCAACGAATTTGTGTAGAAAATAGTCAACATACTTCGATATGGCTTCAAACAAACTTTTTTGGGCTGATATGATGGGTCTACCAGAAGTAGGTACCACTAGTTAATGCACTTTGGGGATAAAGTAGAGAACCGGTTTAATAGGAGAATCAACCTTCAAGAAGCGGGGTTCATTTTTGTTGAGTAAGCCATCCCTTTTCCATTGACCTAGTTCTTTGTGGACCAACTCCTTCACTTGCCTCATGTCATTGGTAGTAGCTCTTCTATAACGTGAGGCATCATTGAGGTGACGATATGCCTCTTCTAGGTATTGGTTTTTAGGCCACAGTACTACATTGCCTCCTTCATCTGCCTTGGCTACGATTATATCGGCATTCTCCTTTAAATTCTGCTGAAGTGCTGAATATTATTTATCTCTAAATGTGCGATGTTTAATTGTTTTCAACACTTTGCGATTAGGAGCTTTTAGATCATTGATAACACATTTACTGAAGATGTCAATGGCATCTTTTTGCATAAGTGGGATAAAAGTCGAGGTAGGGCGAAAAGGACTTGCAGGGGGTAGATTGCCAGTGGTACCCAAATTAGACAGCTCCTCTTGTGTAGTGTAATCCTTTTCCGCTAAATTATCGGCAAGAGCATGAATGGTTTTCAGAGTGGAAATGTCCGATACTTGTAATACCATACTCTGTTTATCAGATGCCTTAACCTTAGAAGCGATAATATTTGCTTTGCTCAATTTAAAATGTTTAAGCAGTTTTAATTTCCGGATAAACTTGAAGACATCAATTCTACTTTGGACATATTTGAATTGATTAGGAGGACAGAAAGATAATCCTAGCGATAATAGCTGTGTTTCAGCAGCGGTCAGTGTGATGGAAGATTAATCACAGTATTATCTGGTGCATGTCGATGATTCGCAGTTCTTTTTCGCATTGCGCCATCTGGCCCGGTTGTTGCCGCCTGATTTTACATGTGTGCCTTTGCTTTCTGCATTCATTGCTCCTTCTACGCCTCTCTTCGCCTGGGTACTTTGCAGCAATGTTTGGTGGCGGTCCTCCACTAAAAAACCAAGCTCCTCCAATGGTGAGAAGCTTGTTGGGATCGTGGAAGACGCATTACTAGGTAAAAGAATATCAGGGCCTCTCGCAGCAAGCAGGCGTAGCGTCGATCGGCCGGACATCGCATTGAGCGATTGCCACAACGACTCAGTAGGACAGCCACGCCCCCCGTCATCGAATCAGGCAGAACTTTTGTGGAGATCTCTGAAGCCATCAGCAGATGGTCAGCGTTAACTACGGAGTCGGAGGACCCCGCATATCGATTTCATTCTGCGGTAAGGAGACACGCTTATGCCAGAGACATTGACGGGTTGGGGGATAGTTTCTTTATTTACTTTATCCAAGACAAGCCCGCAACATCATGGGTGGTTACAACAACGCCATAATTCTCACCAGTAACTATGTCAGCCCAAGACACGCTGCGTGACCGGGAGGCTGCAGCAGAGGAGCTTTTTGTGAATTTGCCAACCATTAACCGGGCAATTGATAAAACATCAGACAGCAACAACGTCAATGATATAAGGGGACTGTTAAGAAAATTTGAAAAACTACAGCGCAATGAAATAACTAAATGGTGGGAGAAAAAATCCCTCGATAAGTATCGGGATGTTGGTAGAGTGCCATGGGGTTTGCGGGTGATGATAACTCCAACATTTGAAAATACGCACCCAGACATGTTGGCAGAATGGGCCTCAAACAATCAATCTCCAGGCATCCATGAATATGGTGAATATTCTAATCAAATATGCGGAGATTGATAGGGATGCTATCATTAAAGAGATCGATGAATTAATTTCAATCCTTGAGGCCAGCGAACAAAAAGAAATAATTAATAAAGGTCGAGCGGACATTGTGTCGAGATTAAAAAACCATGAAGCTGTAATAAAACTCGCAAAGCCTTTACGTTTGCCCGGGATCGGGATGATTACATGTCCGACAGGGTATTCACTTTTTCGCGCAAATTTGACAATGTCAAAAAGAATGCATTAACTGAACAAATGAAAGCGCAACCGGCACCTGGTGAGAGCGGGAATAATTCTGTTCAAGTGGATTCTGACTCTCTGACCAGTTATGATTCAGAGGATGGTGCTAGCAGCGCACCCGTGCAAGGTAATATAGAGGAATCCATTAAACACACGTTGGGGGAACAACTGAGTTTTTTAACAATGGACAGGCGAGCCACTTTGCGCCCAAGGAATAAACAAAACACCGTGCCGGCAGCCCCAGTCAATCCCGGAGGGAGAGGCGCAAGCGGTGGCTCTACCACCGTCAACAGGGGCAGAGGATGGTGGAGGCGCAATCGTTAACACAGCAAGACAATACCATCATCAATCTTACTAATACCACTCTAACTACAGCCGAAAATCAGCTGCTAACTTTGGGCTTATCCTATTGCCCTGAATCAAAATTTTCATACAAACAATCTCGGGTGGACATATACAAATTCATTCGTAAGATGAAACTCAGAAAATTCTTCCAACTGAACAAACCTCCTATTAAAACAGGGAGTAATACTGCTAGTACATCCAATCTGACAGCTGCTGACATTTCCACTCAGTGTTGTACAGTCCCTTGACAATGATGACAATGATACTGATTTAACTGATAACATGGATGGGACTTCTGGATTGGGGGTTAATTTAGGAATGGCGTCTGTTAGTCCTTTTGGCCCTTAATCGACTTTTATCCACTAATGCCCAAAGATTGTGTGGATGTTTTCAGTGACATGGTTGTGGAGGATTTGAAAAAATTGCGTACTACTGTAAATACCAGACATAAAAAATGTAACTATCGAGCTAGAAATTATTGGGCTCGGATTATTAAATTACGTAACAAACATGATGTTGTGATGAATGCTGACAAGGAAGGCAACATAGTTTTGTGGCCGAGGGCTGATTACTTAAGGGAAGCAGATCGCCATCTAACAGATACTAATTGCTATGCCAGAGCGAGTAAGGCAGATTTGAATCAGGTGAAAGATACTGTTATGAAGAGTTTACTATCATAGAAGAGACAGAGGCTTCTGACCAGAAAAAATAATTTCTTTTTTTGAAAAATGATTTTCCTACCATCCCCATCATGTACTTTATTCCTAAGGTGCATGAGGGAGTATCCCCCGTCTTAGCGAGACCAATAATTTCGGCCAGGAACAAGGTTTTAGAGGCTGTATCTAGATATGTAGACTACTTCCTTCAACCCCACATGTTCAATCTGCCTTCATTTATAAGAGACACTGGGGATTTTTTAATGAAAATCAACCAAATTGAATGGCATAATGATTGGTGGTTAATAACATTGGACATAACATCATTAAACACATGTATTCATAATTTACAAGGTTTAGTTGCTGTGAAACACTTCCTTGATAACCGTAACATTGGCTTACATGAACATAACAACATGTTACTCCAAATGATAGAGCTATGTCTATACAACAATTTCTTTTTGTTCAATAAAATTCCCTATAAACAACTTAGGGGAGTTGCGATGGGGGCGTGTTTTTCTCCCACCTATGCCGGTCTTCTGGTAGGGTGGTGGGAGGAGCACATACTCAAAGTGATACAAACAGGCCTGGGATGATCATGTGAAATACTATGGCAGATATATCGATGATATATTTGTCATATGGGATGGTACAGAACATGAAGCAAATCAGTTCATTTCATCCATCAATGACAACTCCATGAACCTCCAGTTTACAGCTACCATCAATAAGGAAAAGGTTGAATTTCTGGATGTAGAGGTATACATTGCTGACAATCACATACAAACTCGGCTACGTAGGAAGAGCACTGCTGGCAATTCCACCTTGCATGCCAGCAGTGCTCATCCACGTAATTTGATACCCAGCATACCATACGGAGAATTTGTCCGTATACGACGCATTTGTAGTCTGGAGTCGGATCTAGAGAGATGCCAAATGGAGGCTTTTTCTCGGTTTCTGGTCCGTGGGTATGCACATTCCAATTTACTAAAAGCTTTAGATAAAGCCAATTTCCGACCACGGGACCTTTGTCTTCAAACTAGGAAAAGCCTCAATGCTATAACTCCCAATGAACCTACATCTGAACCTGTTCAAACAATTCGTCTCATTACAACTTTCAGCAAACAAGAAAAATGTATTAGACACATTGTATATAAACATTGGCCTATTGTTCTGACGGATTTAACACTCAAATTCCTGTTGCCAGTACTCCCCAACATAACTTTCAGGCGGGCTCCTTCTATGAAGGATGCCCTAGTTAAAACATGCCCGGAAGTTATAACAAAAACTAATTGGCTATCCAAATCTGGTTTTTTTTTAAATGCTCATTGTGTCGAGCATGCAAGTTCGGCTTAAATATGTCCGAATATTGCACAGCTTTCAGTGACACTCCAATCCGTATAAAAGAACACTACACTTGTAGAACTGATTTTGCTGTATATCAATTACAGTGCACATGCCAGTTGAAATATATTGGCAGCACGAAGCTCCCGGTTTTTAATCGGATTCTCCAGCATTTGCGTGCTATTGTGAATTCAGATGAGAACTATCCAGTAGCACGACATTTCAAAGCAGTTCACAACAACAGATTGAGTGACTTGACATACTCTGTAATTGGGGCTGTCCCGCCTAATTTTCGGGGAGGCAACAGGGAGAAAAAGTTGAGACAGATGGAGTCTTCCTTTATACTCATGTTAGATACACGCATACCGCATGGATTAAACACCAGTGAAGACTTGCATCATTTTTTATAATGAATTTGCAAACAATAGATTCTGTCTCATGTACGATATATACCGTCAAAACTAATATAGCTAGCCATATCTATCTCTATAGGAATACAATTTCATGAATGCATCTAGGAACTTATTGTTTATAGAGATTAAGCTGTCAGTAGCAAAGTGTCAGACATTTGCTCAGTTTAAGACATTATCGCCTTATCCTTCTTGGTTTTATATATGCTTGATACGCATTTTGAACAACTTAGGAAATAGATCTGATATCCGTCAGCCATGTCACTCTGAAAGGCCATACATGATATGAGCAATATTCGCAGTTGATGCCCTCTGCTGCATTACCATTTTTTTAACTGTTTTTTTTATTGTCATGGGATACATTTTTGCACAACTTTAGCACTTTGCACAATTTGTTGCACAGGGTTTATAGAGACATTGGACATACAAGACTGCAATAACTATACATTTTTTATGTATTTAAATAATTTTTCGACATGTCTCAGATTTATACCATGATTGTCAATCATTAGATTGGATGTATTTACAACAAATAGCAACACATTTACAGTCTGTTAGTATACATTGACGAATAGGCAACATGAATCAGCAGGCACTTGCCTTGCATTTCTTTGGAAAATACGAGATGAGATATGCACTACTTGGGATATGAATAAATGGGCACTAGCCGCATTATTCTTTTGTTGTTACAGTTTTATTGTTGACAGCTGGATGATTGTAATTCAGTGCATAACCTTATTAGCATGGCTCTAAAAAATGTACATTGTGGCTAAGAAAGAGGAGTATGATTACAATCACATTACAGTTCCCGTTTTTAGGATTTGCTAGTAAGGGCATTTTTCTAAATACGATTCATTTACAACAAGATGTCTAAGCAGTACTAGGCAGACTTAACACGATTTACTGATATCTTTATTGAGAATGAAAATTGTATAAGTCAGTTATCATTATTTGTTCGTCTGTGTTTTTTTTTTTTTTAATGTACGTTTGCTTAATTGCATTCACGAATTGATTGGTTGTATCTTATTTAAAAATGGGAATCCGTCACCGGCGCGTCAGGTGATCAAGATGTCATCAGTGATGTCACTGACCATGTCATGAATGATGTAATATGTGACGTCATCAGCAGTGCATTGCGGGGGCGCGAGTTATAGTTAGCTGAACTAACTATAACAGGGGGATTTCTAGGGTTTTTTACGAGGGAAATGTCAAGCTAACTATAACGCCCCTGAAACCTATGGTTTTTTCAGTGAATTTCTAATGTTTTTTAAATGCCAATTCCTAACTATATCAGGCCTGAAACCTATGGTTTTTTCAGTGAATTTCAAAGGTTTTCTACATGACAATTTTGAATGTATTAATTGTTATACTGATTTTTTTTATACTGATTTACTACATTTTTTAAACGATTTCTTTTTAGATATATTTTGTTTATTACATTATAATTACATTATACATTACAATACAAAATATACTTTCTCAGAATGAATTACTTTAGTTTAAATACTTGGCAAAAAGGCAACAGACTTTTAAGTACAGTAGTTACAGTTGTTGCAATGGGCAACACAATTTCAAACACAAAGCAACATTAAGCTCAATGTGAATTTCAAATTAAATGCAATTAGTTACTTTATACATTACTTTTCTAACCACAAGACTGGTTCCTAGATTCAGTCCTTGGACATCTCCTGTAAACAGTTGAGTAAAAGCGCTTTGGTTACAGTAGTGATTTTTAAGGAATATTATTGTATTTTAAAAGTTGACACTTAGAAACTTTTTCCCATAGACTTCCCAATGTTATCCTATGGCAGAAAATTCACTTGGCAGGTAAGTAGTGTTATCGTTACTTTTTCTTACTCAGTGGTGGATCCTGGACACTTTGAAAATTTTCTGCTGAAAACCACAAAATGGATTCCTATGGAAGGAAATACAAGTTACTGGTAAGTACGCTTAGCATTACTTTTCAGGGTCAGTGCTGGGCTAAAAGATGCAGCACTGGGTTCTCTCCTGATAACAGGTGAGTAAATCGGAATTCGTAGTTCGGCTGATTTTAGAGGAATATTTGTACAATGGTGAAGGAAGGGGGAGGGGCCTGAGGTGACGTGTGCAAACACGCCCTGTGGCGCGTTTTAAGTTGGGGAATTAATTCCTCTTCAATCCGGAGGTCCCCTGGGGGCCAACTAGCCCACCAGGTACCTCCTGTATGCGCCAGGGAGCTGCATTGCAGAGAGGTATTCAGAGGCCGCGCCCCTTTTTACACACTCTGCAACACAGCTCCGTGGCGCTTACTGGAGGTACCTGGTGGGCTAGTTGGTCCCCAGGGACCCTCAGGATTGAAGAGGAATTAATTCCCTAACTTAAAAAGCGCCACAGTGCGTGTTTGCATAGTATCACCTCAGGCCCCGCCCCCTACCTTCACCACTGTGCAAACGCGCCCCGTGGCGCGTTTTAAGTTGGGAGATTAAGTCCCCTTCAATACTGGGGGTCCCTGGGGGCCAACTAGCCCACCAGGAACCTCCAGTAAGCGCCAGGGAGCTGCGTTGCAGAGGTGTAAAAAGGGGCGTGGCCTCATTACACCTCTCTGCAACGCAGCCCCCTGGCGCATACTGGAGGTTCCTGGTGGGCTAGTTGGCCCCCAGGGACCCCCAGTATTGAAGGGGAATTCGTCCCCCCTCTGCAAACGCGCCAGGGGGGCACGTTTGCAGAGTGATGAACGGAGGGGGCGTGGTCTCCGGCCAGATCACGTCGTTTTATTTTATTTAAGAAGGGGGGCTGTGTAGCCCCCCTTTTTCTTATTTTTTGGCCCTGGGGACCCCATCCCCCAGGGCCTGCCCCCAATTTGTTTTTTTTTATTCACAAAAAAAACAAAAACGGGAAGGGGGCGGCGTGGCCCCCCTCCCGAGGCCATAATTTGCCCTGGGGACCCAATCCCCCGGGGCATGGCCCTTTTTATTTTTTTATTTTTTATGGAGGGGGGCTGCGTAGCCCCCCCTGTGTGGCACATTTAGGCCCCGGGGACCCCATCCCCCGGGCCCGTTTTTTAAAATTATTTTTTTATTTATTTTTGGGAGGGGGGCCGCGTGGCCCCCCTCCCGGGCCACTACTGGCCCCGGGAACCCCATCCCCCGGGGCCTGGCCTTCACTTTGGGGACCGTGGGGGGGGGGGGGTCCCAATCCCCCCACGGCCCCGCCGGCTCCCTGCGTCCTGCGGGAGCAGGCATTGCTTTTCCACATGGGGAGCAGCTGACATGCTGCTCCCCGTGTGGAAAAGCAATCGTCTTTGGTATTTGGAAGAGCGAGCAGGTTTCCTGCTCTCTCTTCCAAATACCAAAGCAGTTTGCTATGGCAGGATGGTTGCCGCGAGGCTCCCACTCTGCCATAGCAAACAGCAGTGTCCCGGGGGTGGGCACCCCGGGACACTGCAGGAGCCGGCCCTGGAGGGTGGCGGTCCCCAGGGCCCCGATAAGGCTCCAGGAGGGGGTCCGCGCGGCCCCCCTCCCACTGAATTTTAAGCCCCGGGGGGGGGGGGGGGGGGGGGGGGTCCCCGGGCCCTCCCACTGAATTTTAAGCCCAGGGGGTGGTGGTCCCCGGGGCTTGGGGGTCCGTAACGGACCCCCTATTTAAATATTTAGAGCCCCGGTGAGGTGGAGGTCCCCGGGGTGTGTGGGGTGGCTCGAGCACACTGGTATATATATATTTTTTTTCAAAACAAGCCCCGGGGGGGGGGGGGGTGGCGGGCCCCGGGGCTGCGGGGGCCATGAGCCCCCCCGCATACATTCAGTTAAGCCCAGAGGGGTGGCGGTCCCCGGGGCTGGGGGGCCCCTCTAGGCCCCCCATTATGTTAAACACATTGCCCCCGGGACTTGGGCCCCCCCCCCCCGGGGGCTAAATAAAAACAAAGCGCGGGAGACCGCGCTTCGTTTTTTTTTTCCATTCGCGGGATGCGCGGACTCTACGCGCAACCCGCGATTTAAAAAAAAATTTTAAAAAAATGTTTTGGGGCTTGGGGGTCCTTGTGGGACCCCCTGAGCAGGCCTAGGCTTTGTCGCGTTTTGCATCTGTTTTTGTGCTGTCTTGTGCCTCGGTTCTACCGAGGCACAAGATGGCTGCCAACACTTCCTGATTCAGAGTGTTGGCAGCCAATGAGCATTCAGCTCGTGCTCGGGAGGGTTCGGGGAGGGTGCGGCGAGGATCCACGGATCCTCCCCGGCCATAGATATATATGTACTTTTAACTCTAATTTTCTCAGGAACTACTGAACGGATTTACACCATTTAAGCAAAAGGCACGAATCCGAACTGAGGACTACCTCTTTGCCAAATTTGGTGTCATTCTGTTCAGCGGTTCGGGCTGTAGCTGCGACAACCGATCCTATGGGAAATTGCATGGGGAGAACGCGTTTTGGGACCCCCCCTTTTTTCTCGGCCCCCACTTGACGGATCACCGCAAAACTTTCAGGGTAGGAGCGGAGCTGGCCAAAAGTTTGGAAAATTTCGCAAGGATTCGTCAACCGGCGCCAGACCTATTGGGAATAGAATGTTGCGGATTTCCTATGGAAAATAGGTCCTAACTATAACTACCTATATATATGGTTTTTTATATATATATATATATATATATATATATATATATATATATATATATATATATATATGATATTGTCAACAACAGCCGGGTGATAGTATGTTTTTTATGTCTATGCGCAGTTGGGTGCACGTCACCTTTAAAAAGTCACGTTCAGTTTAAGCGAACCATGTGATCAAGGCCGCTGAGTCGGTCGAAACGCGTCTGAACCGTATGATGTTTGTGGAGTAATAAACCGAGCACCAATCTTTGCACCAGCATATATGCGTCTGTGTCTTTTGGCAGTACCGGCTGGTACTACGGAAGGAGGATTTGATGTGTACGAGGAATCCACGTCTTCTCAGCAACACGGACCCCTCACGTTGAAGCAGGCCGACGGATTTGGAGTAGAGTTGGAGTTGTGCTCATTTATGAGCAATGTTTAAGTTGGCCCCCTGCATCCGGCATTGAGAGACTAACAGCGAGGCAAGACGGTGAAGTAATACAAGTCGGAGGACCTGGTTCTTCGCCGAGGAGCACGCAGTAAGTTTAGTTACGTGCCAAACAGCAGGTGTGAGGAGCTGGGTGACTGCCTATACACTATAACAGGCAGTGCTCGTAACTGACTCTTAAATAACACAAACATTGGTGTAACATGTCGAGCGATACTATTAGAGAACGTGAGATGGCAGCAGAGGAGCTGTTCTTAAATCTACCCGTAATGAAGCAAAGTGGTAAAACCAATACGAAAGAAAATTCGGAAAACGGGGATGTGAAAAGTTTGATGAAATCTTTGGAGAAACACAGCCGCAGTGAAATGACAGAATGGTGGGAGATTACCTCATTAGAAAAATATCATGAGGTGGGTCGAATACCAAGGGGGTTAAGAATAATGTTGGCACCAAGTTTCGACAGCCCAAACCCCATGCTTCTCAAAGAGTGGGCTGAGAGTAACTTAGAAGCATCGATGCGACTAGTATGCCTCTTAATCAAATATGCTAAAGTGGACAGAGCATCAAATATGGAGGAAATAGATCGAATTAAAAAAAAACTCAGTAAACCAGAATACCTTGCGAGCAAAGATTTCATTGACAAAAGTATCAATGAAATGAAGGACTGCATAAGAAAACAAGAACTGGTTATTAAAACGAGGAAAGCATACAAATTTGCCCGAGATAAAGGCGATTATGAACAAAGGCAGGTGTTCACTTTTGCCCGTAAGTTTGACAAGTTACGGAAAAACCAAAATGAGCAGCAAAAACGGTGGAATAAATGCCAGTTTATCTTTGGAGTTGGGCTTCGAGTACTTTATTAGTGCTGTTCGTGTGGTGTTAAATTACAGGCATCTCCAGGCCTGTTACGAAGCCGCCCTGCAAGGACGGAGGCTCCTGTCACTTGGAACTTTGTGTGTTATTAATTTTGGGGAGCATGTCCTGCTCGTTTTCCAGAGCCTTTCATCACCACTATGGTTTCTACGGCATTCGGAAACGTGAAAGGGAGAGGAGGGGAAATGTCTCTTCCTGCCAACTCGGACATTCTGAGCATTGCAAAGAACTCACTTGGCAGCAAACAGTAAGACTGGCATTATTGAAAAATACGTGACTGTTTATTTTTTCCATGTGCACCGAGTCATTTTATATGTACTATACTAAACAGACAAAGAGGGTGCATTATGGGCATTGAAGGATTACTGTTGGTCACGTGCTCACTATGATTCAAACTATTCTTGCCATGATTTTACTCACCTGTGATCAAGGCTATTTAAAGCTGAAACGCGTAAGGAAAGACTTTTGTTGCCTACATGGAATAAATGCCAGTTTATCTTTGGAGTTGGGCTTCGAGTACTTTATTAGTGCTGTTCGTGTGGTGTTAAATTACAGGCATCTCCAGGCCTGTTACGAAGCCGCCCTGCAAGGACGGAGGCTCCTGTCACTTGGAACTTTGTGTGTTATATATATATATATATATATATATATATATATATATATATAGGTGTATATGTGTAGGTGTGTATATATATATATATATATATATATATATATATATATATATATATATATATATATATATATATATATATATATATATATATATATATATATATATATATATATATATATATATATATATATATATATGATATTGTCAACAACAGCCGGGTGATAGTATGTTTTTTATGTCTATGCGCAGTTGGGTGCACGTCACCTTTAAAAAGTCACGTTCAGTTTAAGCTAACCATGTGATCAAGGCCGCTGAGTCGGTCGAAACGCGTCTGAACCGTATGATGTTTGTGGAGTAATAAACCGAGCACCAATCTTTGCACCAGCATATATGCGTCTGTGTCTTTTGGCAGTACCGGCTGGTACTACGGAAGGAGGATTTGATGTGTACGAGGAATCGACGTCTTCTCAGCAACACAGACCCCTCACGTTGAAGCAGGCCGACGGATTTGGAGTCGAGTTGGAGTTGTGCTCATTTATGAGCAATGTTTAAGTTGGCCCCCTGCATCCGGCATTGAGAGACTAACAGCGAGGCAAGACGGTGAAGTAATACAAGTCGGAGGACCTGGTTCTTCGCCGAGGAGCACGCAGTAAGTTTAGTTACGTGCCAAACAGCAGGTGTGAGGAGCTGGGTGACTGCCTATACACTATAACAGGCAGTGCTCGTAACTGACTCTTAAATAACACAAACATTGGTGTAACATGTCGAGCGATACTATTAGAGAACGTGAGATGGCAGCAGAGGAGCTGTTCTTAAATCTACCCGTAATGAAGCAAAGTGGTAAAACCAATACGAAAGAAAATTCGGAAAACGGGGATGTGAAAAGTTTGATGAAATCTTTGGAGAAACACAGCCGCAGTGAAATGACAGAATGGTGGGAGATTACCTCATTAGAAAAATATCATGAGGTGGGTCGAATACCAAGGGGGTTAAGAATAATGTTGGCACCAAGTTTCGACAGCCCAAACCCCATGCTTCTCAAAGAGTGGGCTGAGAGTAACTTAGAAGCATCGATGCGACTAGTATGCCTCTTAATCAAATATGCTAAAGTGGACAGAGCATCAAATATGGAGGAAATAGATCGAATTAAAAAAAAAACTCAGTAAACCAGAATACCTTGCGAGCAAAGATTTCATTGACAAAAGTATCAATGAAATGAAGGACTGCATAAGAAAACAAGAACTGGTTATTAAAACGAGGAAAGCATACAAATTTGCCCGAGATAAAGGCGATTATGAACAAAGGCAGGTGTTCACTTTTGCCCGTAAGTTTGACAAGTTACGGAAAAACCAAAATGAGCAGCAAAAACGGTGTCAGTAGCTATGCCTTCTCATAGCAATGAACCTGGGATCGACAACGATAGAATCTCCAACATGTCTACAGATACGAGTGCTATGACCAGCGCAACCACCAGTGAGGTGGATTCTGATAATCCAAACTCGGGTAATGAAGCGGGGGATTTAGGGCTTTTAACTTTAGCAGAAGAACTGGATTACGTTTGCATGCAACGCAAACAGACCCTACGCCCACGACAACAGCAAGCACAACCCGCCAAAAGCGGAATGCCAGAAGGTGGCAAAGAAGGAGGTGCAAGAGGTCGAAGTCAACAGCAACGGAGGCAATACAGAAAGTAAGTGATAATACTATTATCAATCTTACGGATGTCGAATTGACTGCGGCCGAAAAACAATTGCTTTCATTAGGCCTTTCTTTTTGCCCAGAGAGTAACTTTAATTATGTGCATACGAGAGTCGATGTGTTTAAATTTATCAGGAAGATCAAATTAAAAAAGTATTTTACTATCAAAAACAAACTAAGTGATGAGGCCAATAACGAGACTGAATTGGATATGAATACAAGGAGTATATCCATGGCTGACAGTAATACTAAAGGACTGGTGGTATCTGATATGCATGCGATGAACATCTTAAACGCACTCAGCAGGAGTCAGGAAACTGAAATTGCTACACAAGAGGTGGCGGACTATGAAGGGATTAATATATCTAAACCATGCAAAAGTCCCTTCAAACCAGTTTCAACTTTGATGCCGACAATGCCTCGTGACTCAATAGATGTGTTTCCGTATTACGGATGAACTAAAAAAGCTACAACATCAGACCCAACTAAACAAGAAAAAACCTGCGCATAAGTTGAAAGAATATTTCGAGTTGATGTCCAAATTGAAGGAAAATAACAATGTCATTATTAATAAATCAGACAAAGGAGGTAATGTGGTTCTGTGGGGAAAAAAGGAATATAAAGAGGAAGCCTATCACCATTTAGATAACTCGGAATGTTACTGCAGGATTCCTAGAACGTTGATTGCCATTACACACAAGCAATGTAAAGATGAGCTACATGTCTGGCACAAAGAGGGTTTGCTTACAAAAGAAGCATTGAAATTTTTGCACAAAGAGTATCCGGTCCTACCCAGCATTTATTTTATCCCTAAAGTGCATAAGGGGGTCATGCCTATTCCGGGACGTCCCATAGTGTCAGCTATCAATGGCATGTTTGAGAATACCTCAAAATATATTGACTTTTTCCTTCAAGAGTTGGTAGTGAAGTTGCCAAGTTACATAAGAGACACTATGGACTTCCTACATAAACTCAATAACCTCACCCTACCTCCTGATGTGATTTTAATGACTATGGACATCACAGCGTTGTATACTAGTATAGCCCATAATGATGGTTTGAGGGCTGTAGAATATTTTTTGGGGGAAAGAAACATCGAATTTTATAAACACAATACCATGCTAGTGAGTATGATCTGTATTTGTTTAAGTAACAACATGTTCCAATTCAACAATGAGATATTCCAACAACTGAGAGGCGTGGCTATGGGGGCATGCTTCTCTCCCAGCTATGCATGTTTACATGTAGGCTGGTGGGAGAGGCATGTCCTCATGGCCAGTCATGCGGCACAGTGGTCCACCAATATTATATCATGGTGGCGTTATATAGATGACATTTTTGTCATTTGGAAAGGAACTAAACAAGAGGCACTTGGTTTTGTTAATGATATTAACGATAATGATTTGAATCTGGAATTTTCAGCTGAACTCAGCACCAGTGTTGTAAACTTCCTAGATGTAACAGTTAATTTGAAAGACGGAAACTTGGAGACTAGCCTGTTTCGTAAAAGCACATAAGGGAATACGGCGTTACATGCACAGAGCTTCCACCCGCAACACACAATAAATAGTATACCATATTGGGAATTTCTGCGCATCCATAGAGCATGTAGTACCATAGCAGCGCGCGACAAACATCAGTTGGATGCCAAAAATAGGCTACTAGCGCGAGGCTATGAGGAAAAAAGCTTGATTAGAGCGATGATGAAAGCGAATCTTAGGAATAGAAATGACCTATTGGTATCTAAAAACATAATAAATCAGGAAACTCTAGCGTCCACCAATATTATCCCTGACAATGATTCCAATGGAAGTGAAATGAGACTTATCACTACTTACAGTAGACAGGCTAAGAAAATTAAGAACATTATCTGTAAAGAGTGGCCCATTGTGTTAACAGATCCAACCCTGAAGGCAGTGCTTCCCAATAATCCCACTATTACATACAGGCAAGCATTTTCTATGAGGGATGAACTGGTATCCAGCAGTCCGGAAATATCTGTCAGTGGTACCTGGTTAACCCCCGTAAAAGGATTTTTTAAATGCTCCTCCTGTAGAGCGCGTAAATTTGGAATAAATACTAACCAATATACCACACCTTTCAGTGATAGTCCTAAATGCCTAAAAGGACACTATACATGTCGCACTGAACATGTGGTATATGTATTGCAATGCACATGCGAACTTAAATATGTTGGGAGTACGAAACTGCAAGCATATACTAGAATCTTGCAGCATTTACGAGCCATAGTTAATTCGGATCCAACTTACCCGGTAGCTAGGCATTTTAAAGCTTGCCATAATAACAATTTGAGCTGCTTGAGCTATTTTATTATAGACTCAGTACCCAAACTGAAGAGAGGGGGTAACCGGGAAAAAGCTCTGAGGCAATTGGAATGCAAGTATATATTGGAGTTGGACACACGCATTCCAGGAGGTTTGAATAATGGGGAGGATTTACACCATTTTTTATGAATGCTTATGGTAGTCACATTACATAGAAGAATAGTACATAATATAGCTAGATATGTAATTTAGGTTCTCTTTCCGTCATACATAAGCTCAGGAATGCACACATACTTGATGATGTCCTTTGTTTTCATGAATTGTAATAATATGTGACCTTTAGATATTGAAAAATCCTTTTTTACTACATTAAAATATTTTTGAATATAGATAAGGGTGAATTATTAACTTAGCTTCCTCTGGGCTAATATTTATAAAAATTAGATTTTTTGCAGTTTGTCTTTTTATTGCATTTTGTTATTTATGTGTGATACCCAGTGTGTTCTTTAAGACATAATGTGGCTGTATATATTTTCACATTTATCCAGATATGTTTTAAGTATAATTCCAGTCCCTTATGTTACGATGTTTAGTGAGTCTCAATTTAATGTCTTGCAATTTTTGCACATTATTTTGTAGAGTTGCACACTTTGCTGTATTTGCACAGATATCAATAACTTGCTAGATTTGCACATTATTTTGGAGATTTGCCGACTTCGCTGTATTTGCACAGATCAACAATTTGCTATATTTGCACATGATTTGCGTTTTTTGCACAATATTGGTGAGGAGTGTTTTCCCATGTCTAGGGATTAATTTCTACCCAATGCATTTGTAGCATTATAATGCAGTGCAGGCACTTTATTTGCATCTTAGCCATAGGTTAAATATAGTACGATGCGTAAAGCATTATGCATTTAATATATGTCAATCGTATTTTCAATCTGGACTGGAACAAGCTGTCAAGTGTATACATTTTAATGTTTATTATATTTCTGGATATGTGAGACATACATATAAATGGGATTGGTCCCTGTGATTCTATGATATTGTCAACAACAGCCGGGTGATAGTATGTTTTTTATGTCTATGCGCAATTGGGTGCATGTCACCTCTAAAAAGTCACGTTCAGTTCAAGCTAACCATGTGATCAAGACCGCTGAGTCGGTCGAAACGCGTCTGAACCGTATGATTGTGGAGTAATAAACCGAGCACCAATCTTTGCACCAGCATATATGTGTCCGTGTCTTTTGGTAGTATCGGCTGGTACTACGGAAGGAGGATTTGATATATATATATATATATATATATATATATACACACATGTTCGAGGCATATGAGCTGCAGATTACACACTTGTGCATAGATCACCATCTGGTGTTCAGGTCGGTGACTCCTCCTTTGGATCGGGTGTGAATGTAAAGCTCCCATGGATTTTGCCGTTTGTGTCCTTTTTCATCTTTTCTAGGGCCTCATCCACTTTTGGCCAAACCGATGTTACTGGTCAAAGGGATGGTTGAGGATGGAGGCCTGTACCTCCGGTTTAAAACCCGAGATCCTTAGCCAGGCATGGCGACGGAGGAGGACACTAGTATTGATGGCCCTGGAGGCTGTGTCTGCTGCATCTAGGGCAAAACGTATGGAGGTATTAGTCATGGTTTTGCCCTCCTGAATTAGCTCGTTGGCCCTAGGTTTGTATTGATCAGGGAGATGTTGCATTATGGCTTCTAATTCGTCATAATGGGCCCTGTCATACCTGGCTAGTAGCGCTTTTTTTGTAGCCCAGGTGGGCGTCGACGTCCCACCATTTGGTGTACTTCTCGTGACGTCGGTATGCTTCCTGTGGAAGTCCCACCTTGGGGCGCCATCTTCGGGTTCTTTTTTCCCTTTTTTTTTAAACCCTAGGCGTTCTTTAGTATTTTCCTTTTTTAATGTATCCACTTTCAGTATTTTTTTTTTATTTTTTTTTAGCAGAGTTTTATATAGCGCAAACTTGACCCAAATCCAATCAGGTATCAGAGCGCTTTACATAGCACCAGTTACGTTACATGAGGACACACATTCACTTTCTTTTGTTGTTAGGCACAGGGAGATTAAGTGATTTGCACAGAATCACAGGAGGTTTAGCGTCAATACCGAGACTCGAACCCAGTTGCCCCAGTTCCGAGGTCGAGCGCCCTAACCGTTAGGCCAACTCCTTTTACTATCTGTCCTTCCACCTTCCTCTCCTGCCTCATCTTTCTGGCGGAGGTGGGTGGGTTCGCTAGTGAACCCAGAAAGATCTTCAAGCTGCAAAACTACACCGACAGGTAAGAAACTATTCGTTTTGCAGCATGAATCTTTCTGGATTCACTATGCTGTGCATAGACTTTGTAGCGGTTTGTCATCTTTGTGGCGGCTGGGTGGAAGATGAGCGTTGGTCGTTGAATATATGTTGAAGCACCCTTTGCCCTACTTGTGCTTCCTTGTTCATTTGTATATCCACGCAGTAGTGCTTAGTGAACGTATGCACTGAAGCCCATGTTGCCGCCAGGTATATGTCTTGAATGGGTGTGATTGCCAGAAAGGCAATCGTTGCTCCCTTCTTTCTTGTGGAGTGGGCCCGTGCCCCCTCCGTTAGCTCTTGCCCTGCCTGTTTGTGGCAGAATTGTATCGTTAGTGCGATCCATCGCACGATGGTGGTTTTCGTTACTGGACTACCCAGGAAGCTGGTTGTGAAGGACACAAAAAACTGCTTGGTGTTCCTGTGCTCCTATGTTCTCTTGATGTAGTGCATCACCGCTCTTCTAGCGTCTAGAGTGTGTAGTGCCCTCTCTGCGCTAGTGACCGGGTTTTGAAAGAAACTAGGTATTTGTATAGCTTGGTTCATATGGAATGCTGACACGACCTTAGGCATGAAGTGTGGGTCAGTCCTCATTACGACTCGGTCCTTGTGTATTTGGATGTAGGGCTCTTGCAGCGTTAACGCTTGCAGTTCGCTCACTCTGCGCAGCGAGGTTATTGCTACCAGAAAGGCTGTTTTCATTGTCAGCATTTGTAGTGAGGCCTTGTGGATGGGCTCAAAGGGTGCCTTCATAAGTTCCGTCAGGACTATGTTGAGGTTCCATTTCGGTGGCAGAATCCTCTTTGGTGGCGCGATCCTTTTTGCCCCCTCCAGGAATCTCTTTACTACTCGCGACGTAAAGAAACTTTCTCCCGTCTCACCTCATTTTTAGGCCACAATCGCCGCTAGGTGGACTCTTCGCGAAGACGGACATAGCTTGGCTGTTAGTAGATGCGTGAGGCATCTAAGCACCGTTGACTCCCATGTCAACTTATTTTGCAGTTTATTTTTTCTGCACCACAGAGTGAACCTCTTCCATTTTTCCCCATGGCATTTCCGTGTGGTCGGTCTCCTTGCCTCCCGGAGCACTCGCATAAAGCTTTGAGGTAGCTTAAGGTGTGCGAACTCTGTCTTCAGGAGCCATGCCGCTAGGCAGAGGCTCTCTGGCTCTGGGTGTAGAACTTCTCCGTTCTGCATGGAGAGTAAGTCTTTTCTTTTGGTGAACTTGTGTGGTGGCCCCTGTGCCATGTCCACTATTTGCGAGTACCATGTCTGTCTTGCCCACAGTGGTGCCACTAGGACCAGCGTCATGTTGCTGGTCTTGCACTTGTTGAGTACCCTGTGTATCAGTGGTATCGGTGGAAAAGCATAGGCAAATGTTCTTGACCAACTTATTCATAGGGCACTCCCCTGGGATAGTTTTCCTGGTTGTCTGGATGCGAAATTTTGGCATTTTGCATTCAGGTGTGTTGCAAACAGGTCTATTGTCGGTGTGCCCCACCTCTTGAATAGTTTTTGCGTTTCCTGCCCATTGAGTTCCCACTCGTGGGATGCTGAAGTCTGCCTGCTGAGCCAGTCTGCTTCTACATTGTCCTTTCCCGGTAGGTGTATGGCCAGCAGGTCTATTTTGAGCGTGATGGCCCATCTCCAAATTTCCTGTGCCAGGTTGGACAGGGGGAACGATTGTGTCCCTCCCTGCTTGTTTATGTAGAACATAGTTGTAGTATTGTCCGTTTGTATCAACACCCTTTGGTTGTACAGTTTTCTCTGGAAGGCCTTCAGTGCTAGCAGTACGGTCTTTAATTCCGGATAGTTGATGTGTCTGACCGCATCTGCTGATGTCCACAGACCCCTCACTCTGAGCTTGTCCATATGTGCTCCCCATCCTATCTGGGATGTGTCTGTGGTGATGGTCACTGTTGGGCTTGGTGGTGTTAAGGGCTTCCCTATTGTTATGTTCTCCCTGTTCCACCATGCTATCTCTTCTTGCACTGCGTGCGTTACAACCACTAGATCCTCCAAACTTCCGTTTACTTGTGACCATTGCTGTTGCAGCCATTCCTGGAATGGCCTCATGTGTAGGCGCACATTGGGAACTAGGTGAATGCATGACGCCATCATCCCCATGATCTTGCTCGCTGTTCTCACTGTCAGAGCTCACCCCTTCTGGTAGAGACGCGTCTCCTTCAGCAGGGCTAGTGTCCTTTTCTCGCTGGGCATCACCGTTCTCTTTACGGTGTTGATCTGCGCCCACAGGAAGATCTTCAATTGTTCTGGTTCCATTGATGATTTCTCTCAGTGTATTGAGAACCCCAGCTTTGTTAGTGTTCTTGTGACACGCTGTGGCGTGTTCCTCGCATTTTTCACATGAACTTGCCTTTATTAGCCAGTCGTCGAGGTAAGGATACACGTGAATCCCTTCCCTCCGCAGGTACGCTGCTATTGCTGCAAGGCATTTGGTGAAAACCCTTGGTGCGGACTTTAGACCGAATGCCAAGGTTGTGAATTGGTAGTGATCCTTGTTGATGGTGAACCTTAACAGATGCTTGTGCTGTCTGTTCATTGGAATGTGCAGGTAGGCATCTTTGAGATCCACGGTGGACATGAAGTCTCCGTCTCTCATTTGTGGGAGTAATTCTTGTAGGGATGTCATTTTGAATTTTTGCGTCCTTGCGTACTTGTTTAGGAATCGTAGATCCAGGATGGGTCTTAGTTTTTCGTCCACCTTTGGTACCAGGAAGTAGTTTGAGTACACTCCCTTGTTACTTTCTTTGAATGGTACTGGTTCTATATGGCCTCCTTTTGGAGTAGCTGTATTGCTTCCTCTACGAGTTGTGCTAGCTCTTGTCCAACTCTATGCAGTATCCGTATTGTATGATGTTGAGTATCCATTGGGGGCGCGGACAAGATGGCTGCTAACGCCTAAGGCTCCCGCAACCTGGTGCCATTCTCCTACAATTTGCCTGCCTGCAGCGCGAGACGGGGCTGTGGATGCCACCCGCTGCTGCGTGAGGGACTCCGGCGGCCTTGTGGGGAAAAATCGGGGCTGGGGACGGTCCGTCACCAGAGATATCAGCTCCGACAGCCGGCCGGGTGAGAGACGCGGAACGAACTGTGGGCGGCGGGCGGCTGCGAGGGGCACTCCAGCCCTCGGCTCGCTATTCGCTTTGTTGTTACAGCATGCCGGCATGACATCCAACCCAAGGTCTTCCCCCTCGACCGACCCGACCCTGGCCCCGAGTCCTACACAGTCCTTGCTTGCCCCAGATGGCTACCACTGCGGTAATTACATGGAATATACTGAGTATGCACACGCCGGCACGTCGTTATTCTGTTTTCGCCTACTTGCAGCGACATAGGGTAGCCATCGCCCTCCTTCAGGAGACCCATATGACACGGCCGGAGCTCGACAAGCTGCGTACTCGCTGGAGGGGTCAACTTTTTGGGACCACATATTCCGCACACGCCCGCGGCACATTGATTTGGGTAAGGGCGGGTACACCGTTCACATGCACAGACACAGTGGTTGACCCCGCCGGGCGGTACACCTTGGTTTGTGGGAAGCTTAATGAGCAGCACATGCCAATAGGCTCCCTCTATGCCCCGAATGTTGACCAACCGTCGTTCTTGGACCATCTATCTGTGGTACTAGCTCCATATGCGGGCCTTCCCTGGCTGCTGGGTGGGGATTTTAACGCAGTTCTTGACACGCACCTAGACAGGTCCTACCCGCCCCTCCGCAGCACACAGGCGATTTCGAATGCGAAGAGCCTCGCTGACTGGCTGTCGCGCTGGGCCTTACGTGATGTGTGGCGCAGCCTGCATCCCGGCGACCGCATTTATTCGTATTACTCGGCGGTACATGACCTTCATGTCCGACTCGACAGGGTGGTGGGCTCTCACTCTGACTCCCCTGATAGGCCAGGCAGAATATTTGGGCTGGACGCACTCGGATCATAACCCTCTTAGTTTGAGTCTGCGTTGGGACCCCGGACGGTCCCCTGTTCCCACGTGGCGACTGCAGCCGGCAGCCCTGGAGGATGCTGAATTCCGCGCCTCTCTAGGCACGGCGGTCGAGCAGTTCTTTGACCTGAGTGAGGGAACGACAAGTAGTGAGCTGACGGAATGGGACGTGCACAAATCCACCATACGGGGACATTGTTTGGGTACGGGGTGGAACATTCGTAGGCAACTTGCACTGTCCCTCGCTTTCTTGGAGTCTCGCCTTCTATCGTGTGAACGCCACGGCGAAGGAGGAGGCCAGGACTCGATCCGGCTGGCGCGGCTCCGGACACGTCATGCTGCGCTGCTTGAACGGCTGCGATGCCACAACTATGCGGCTCATTCGGCCCGGGTTTACGCCACGTCCGATAGGGCATGGCGGTTACTGGCCTGGTTGCTTAGGCAGGAGGCGATGCATGCCCCGATAGAATCTATCCGTGGGCCTGACGGGGCGCTGGTCCACATGCAGTGGGAGATCCACCAAGTACTGACGGCATACTATGCGGCCCTCTACAGTTCGGCAGGGCGTCGACAGGCGCAGGATATGGATCGGTTTCTGGAGGCTGCTCAACTGCCCACAGTTCCAGGTGAGCACCAGGAGTCACTGGAATGCCCCCTCACAGTAGAGGTGCTAGGAGATGCGGTGGCTTCTTTGGCTTCTGGAAAGGCGCCAGGTCCGGATGGACTCCCGGCAGAGTACTACAAGGCCTGCCAGGAGTCCCTAGTGCCCAAGCTACATGCTCTCTATCTTGCGGCCCAGGAGGAGTCCACTTTGCCTGCCTCCATGCGGGAGGTCTATTTGGTCTCCCTGCTCAAGCCTGGGCGCGACCCTACCAGCCTGGGGTCCTACCGCCCCCTTGCCCTTCTTAACGCGGACTACAACATTCTGGCCAAGGTATTAGCGGAGCGGCTGGCCCAAACGGTATCGGCGTTGGTGCACAGGGACCAAAACGATTTTGTGCCAAAGCGCAGCACCTCTTAATCTGCGACGGTTTTTTCAGGGTGGCCACTGATGGGGTGCAACACTGGCCTAGGGCGGGCTGCTTGGTCTTAGACCTCGAAAAGGCCTTCGACTGTCTTGAGTGGGGGTACCTGGTGGCGACGCGGTCACATTATGGGCTGGGCCTTGGGTTTCTCCAGATGGCGGCACTCCTCTATAAGAACCCTGTGGTGAGGGTGAGAACCGGTCCGTACATTTCTGACGCCATTCCGATCGGCCACGGCACCAGACAGGGGTGTCCTCTCTCGCCCCTCCTTTTCACGCTCGCAATAGAGCCTTTGGCTGCTACGCTACGTAGAGTACTGACGGACGGCATTCCACTGGGCGATGCGACCCACCAGGCATCATTATATGCGGATGACCTCCTGGTCTTGATCAAAGATGTGACGCGCATCCCGGGGGGACTGGAGAGCGCCCTTTCCGACTTCACCGCGCTTTCCGGTCTCTGGGTGAATGCCACCAAGTCGTGTCTCTATGCATTCCGAGCGGAGATTCGGGACCCACAATACCATCTTGGGGGCGTGCCGGTCAAGTGGCAGCCGGACACCTTTCGTTATCTGGGAATCCAAATATATCGGCAACCGGCGGATCTGGTGGAGGGCAGCCTGGGCAAAGCGGTAACAGCGATCAGGGCTCAGATGCGGTTCTGGGGTACCCTCCCCCTCACGGTTACGGGGCGCATCCCCTTAGTCAAAATGGTGATTTTACCCAGGTTTCTATACTATTTCGCTAATTTGCCCATTTACATACCAGCATCCTTCTTTGCAAACCTAGAGCGATCGCTCCGGGATTTTGTATGGGGTAATGCACGCCACAGAGTTGCGTTATCCAAACTATACCTCCCCTCTGGCTAGAGGGGACTTGCGATGCCGTGCTTTGCACATTATTATCTGGCGGCACAGCTACAGTGGGTGGCTCGGTGGCTGGCGGACAGAGAACGGGACGATACGGCGACCACAGACCCCTCCATCTCTTTGGCTGATATCATCGAGTTGTTCCATCCGGCCGCAAAGGTGTTAAAGCCGGTGCCCCTCCTCGTCAGGGTGGCATACAAATGTTATCGCCGTGCTCTCTATCTAACTCGGAATCGTACCCCATATGCCCCAGCCATACCGATAGAGGGTTCTCGTGGTGGAGGGAGGGTGCTGCGCTCTGCTGAGCTCGCAGACTGGCATACGGCGGACATCCACACAATGGGGGACCTTTACCGGGACGGTGCTCTCCTTTCATTCGCCTTGTTGGTGGAGGAGACAGGGTTGCCGCCTGGCCACTTTCTTAGTCACCGCTCATTGATAGCGACGCTGACGAGTCTGTGGGGTGATCTCAGAGAGGAACCAGAACAGCACCTCACGATGCAATACCTCCATGTCATGGGGCGTGGGAGGCACATGATCCGGTGGTTCGCAGCTTCTCTGCGCACACATGCGGCGATTAGTCTAGCCCCGCTGCGCCGTAAATGGGAAACGGACTTGGCCCGGCCCATGGCCGACAAGGAGTGGGATAGGGCACTGCAGGGCCAGACGAAGATCCCCAGGAACATGCGATTTCGCCAAATACAATACTTTATTCTACATATGGCGTATCTCACACCAGACTCCATCAATCGGTAGTTCCATCGCGCGGACGAGGGCTGTCCTCGCTGCGGGGAACTGGATGCTGGGCTGGTCCACATGTTGTGGAGCTGTCCCGCGCTGGATTCGTACTGGCGGACGGTTCATGGAGCGCTCGATCCATGTACGGGCCGTCGACTCCCGTTTGAATGGCCGGTCTACTTGTTGCACCTTTTTCACAGAGCTCCCTCCACAAAGGTCTCATCTAGGTTTCTCGACCTGGGACTGGTGGTGGCGAAGCGATAGATCACAAAGCGCTGGAAGGCAGCGGAACCCCCACATGCGCGAGCGTGGAGGGGTTTGCTGCTGGTGTGGGCGAGGGCGGAGGGCACGGCCCTCTTGCGGGAGGAAACACTAGGCCTCAGGCGGACACCAATAGCGAGTCAATGGGAGGCACTCTTACACGCCATGACGCGACTGGACGGGGACGCCCTAGGGTCCTACGGGGAGCTAGATGGGGGCGCCCTTAGTGGGATGTGGGGCGACAGTCAGTCTGGGGGTGAGGCGTGATGTGTTGTATTAAGGGTCTTGTTGCTTAGGTGGGGCACAAGGGAATGGGGATGATAGCGATCAAACAGCCTGTACAAGGGGCGCGGGGACGGTGGGGGGGGTCGGAACAAGGGACAGAATAAGGGGAAGCTAAAGCGAAGGCCGGAATCTGCTGCTGTTGTTTTATCTGGGCATTTGTTGTTCTGCCCCATTTCCTTATGGTTAGTTAACTGTTTATGGGAGCACGGAGGGGGTGAGCGGGCGAAATACTAGCGGCTTGCCTTGGGGAGGCCCCTCAGCGACAAGATAACGAAGGGGACGTTGTGTTAATGGTTCCAGTTGAGAGGCCCGCAATATTCTTTTTTTTTTTTAGAGATTAGGTGTAGAACCCGCTCCCATTCATTAATGTACACATGACTAGAGATGTACCATTGAGTCTATATCAAATGTTAGTCAGCCGGATCTTAAAATGTACAATGTATTTTGTTTTAAACTAAGAAATGCCAATAAACAGATTTCATCATAATAATGATGTTGAGTATCCATTTGTCTGTTGTTATTTTTCTCCATTCTTGGAGGAAAAATCGGAGTCTGCCGCCCACCGGTGTTGCATGCTCGTAGGCGTTTGGTTCGTGTATCCCTCTTTTGTTGGTTCCTTTGTGCTCTACCCTTGGAGGGATGCTGTGGATGAGCACTCTCCTCCGTGCGAAGTCACTTTGAGGTGGGTTGGTCTTCCCCTCTTCTTCTTTGGCCTCGTCCGTTTCCCCTACTGCGAAAGGACTGGCCCCGAGGCTGGTACTGCAAGTTCTCTTTGTGCTGCCCCTGTTGCCCGTGACCCTCACCTTGCTGGCCTTGCTGATCTGTTTGATGCGACGTTCCTGGCTGGTTCCCTCCCCTTCCGTAAGCTCTCCGTGTCGGGGTACCTCTTCTCATCCCTCTGAATTGCAGGGCCCCCATGGACCTCACGGGCTCATTCTCTTTTTTGAGTTGGGTGAGTTTCTCATCGACTGGTGCCCCGAACAGCGTTTCTACGTTGAAAGGGGCATTTAGGATGTTGTTCTGTACCTCTTGCTTGAATCCTGAAATTCTGAGCCAGGCCTGTCTCCTTTCAGTGATTCCTATTGCCATCAGTCTGCTTGATGTCTCTGCCCCGTCCAACGCTGTTTTAAGGCATACATTTGCTATATTCTTCCCCTCTTCCACTAGATGCGAAGCTCTTTGTTGGTATTGCTCAGGGAGATGCTTGATTAGGTCCCCCATTTCGTCCCAATGTTGGTACTGGTGCCTGTTCAGTAATGCATTGGAGTTCGCCATGCGCCAGTGCATTGCCGCGTTTCTCTCTATTTTTCTGCCAGTGAGGTCCATCCTTCTGCTCTCCTTGTCAGGAGGTGGTCTAGAGGTTGCCGGAACATTGGCCCTTTTTCTGGCTGTAGATGCGATAATGGAGTCTGCTGTGACAGATCCCTTGATGTATGGAGGGTCCTGAGAGGAATGTTTATATTTTTTCTCTGTTCTGGGTGTGATGGATCTGCATGTTGCAGGGTCCTTAAACGCCTCCTTCCCCTGGTTCATGACACTCTGAAGCATGGGGAGGAACTGGCTCCTAGTTTGGATGGGGAGCAGTGTCTCGAGTAAAAAGTCAGCTTTCGGTATTTCCTCCTCTAGTTTCACGCCAAAAGCTGCAGCCGCGCTCTTTACGACCATGTTGTAAGCCCCAATATCATCTGGCGGCGAAGGCCTCGAAGGATAAGTCTCTACGGGCTCTTCTGGATTTTCGGCGTCGAGGTCCTGCCATTCCAGGTCTTGCGCCGTCGACGGCGCCGAGCCGTAGTTTGATTGCTGTTCCTCCTCTTCTTCTCCCTCATAGTAGAGATCATCTTCCTCTTCTTCAGGAGTTTTCGACTGCTCTTCGGCATCGAACTCGTCCTGCTCTTCGACCTCGACGATAACCATCGGTGGTTTCGTTGGGATTGTGAATTTCTTCATCTTCTCGTCGAACTCCTCCTTCCTTTGAAGGATGCTCTCCATCTCCGCCTCGAGCCTTCTCTTTTTCGTCTCCATTTCAGAGGCATGTTCGGCGTCGAGCGCTGCCTTTGACGGAGCTTGCGTCGACGCGATTTTGTCCGTCGTCGAACGCCCAACCTCGTGGGCCTGTTTCGACGAACTTGGTTTTTCGGCGGCCTTCGGCACCTGGGAGTCCTTCTCGAAGGATCCGCTGGGCCTTTCGTCCTTGGATCCACTCGCGGTGGTCGAAATTTTCGGCGCCGGTGTTCCTTTCGAGGACTTAGACTCTGGTTTTCGAGAGTCAGTCTCTGTTTTTCGGGGCCCTTTCGGGGTTTTTGTGCTCGACGTCTCTCCTACCTTGTCAAACGTCTTCTTATCGGTCTCTGCGACCGTGAAGTCATCAGGTACCTCGGCGACATTGTCTTCATCGTCGGTGGAGAGGCCCAGGTCGTACAGAGACGGGGCCTTACCCTTGCGTTCCATGTTGTAGTTGGCTCTCCTCTGCCTCTCTCTCACCCTGAGTGTCTTCGGTGTGAAGGCGGAGCAGGCGTTGCAGTCTTTGCTCTCGTGGTCGACTGGCAGGCAAAGGTTGCAGACCGGATGTTGGTCCTTCTGCGCGTATTTGTGTTGGCAGTTACGGCAGAATTTAAAAGGTGTTTTGTCCATTCCTGCGCTCAGTGTCCCGGAGTGTGCATTCTCCGTTGGACGTCGAAGATCTCGAGGTTCTCCTCCTTCTTCGTCGTCCCGGCTCGATGTTCTGCCTGTCTGTAGTCTCCTTTAATTTTCCTTTGATGAAACTCGTGCTCTTCTTCTTTCTTCGTTAAAAAACTCTGGAGCTTCTCGGTGACGATCCAGACCCAACGGCGGAAAAAAGAATCTGAAGATGGCGCTCCAAGTTGGGACTTCCGCAGGAAGCATGCAGACGTCACGAGAAGTACAGCAAATGGTGGGACGTCGACGCCCACCTGGGCTACAAAAAAAAAAAAAAAAATACAAAAGAAAGACTACGATTCCGGACCCAACCACCAGACCGCGGAATAATGCATAGCGTAGTGAATCCAGAAAGATTCACGCTGCAAAATTATATTTCTTTTCAATGCGCGGGTTAATGACCCTGGCTCTGACTGGATCTTCAAAGACCTCTGGCGCATGTTTTATAACGCCCTAGAGCATAAGCAATATTGAGGTAGTCCTATGTGTGGTGTCAAACGTATCTAGGAGGAAATCTTCCTCCACGGGGTCGGTATGGAGATCTACCCCGTGATAGTGTGCTGCCCTTTGTAATAGATGGTTGAACCCCAGTGAGTCTTCTGGTGGGGAAGGTCTGGAAGGGTAGAGATCATCCTGTGGGACGTTAGGGATGTCAGGGATATTATAAACGTCCCATGGGTCGGGGGAGCCTGTGGGAGTGGGGTCCCCTGTAGGTAAATCTTGGGGCACGTCTCCTATGTCATCATATGGATCCCCCTGATCATCATCATCCGGAGAGGGTGTTGGGGATTGATGAGGTGGGGGCGGAGACGGTGAAGGAGGGGAAGGTGGAGGGGGCGGTGGAGGTGGGGAAGGTATTCTGAAAGGAGAGGTAGCACAGTCCTTCCTCTTTGGAGGTGGAGGCAGAGCAGGTTTTTCCAGCTGTCTCTTTTTGATGGAGAGCATCAAATGTCCGGTTTTAGGATCCTTAGTTAGTGTTTTTTGTAATGGATCCGGTGTAAAGAGTTCTGGTGATGTTGATTGGTCCGTTGGTTTTTTCAATTTATCCGCGCTGGTTTGTTGTTTGTAACTATGCTTGGAAAAGTCAGATTGTTTGGTCGGCGCCGAGGTGGATTTCGGCTTCGAAGTGTCGGTGGCATTGTGTGCTTTTGTCGGTGCCAAAGATCGTGTCGGCACCGAGGAGCTGGAGATGGTTCTCGACACCGAGTGTTTCGGAGCGGGGCTCGGTGTCGAAGCGGAGGCCATTTTCTTTTTCGGCACCAACTGTGGGCTGGCTCGAGCCCGAACCGCTGGTAGGCTTAATCGGCTTCTTTACCGGGCCTGAAGGTGCGGTGTGTTAAGCAGTGTCTTTGGTCTTGCTTAGGCCCGGAGGCAAAGGCGTGACCGAAGCCTTTTTCGGTGCCGGCGAGGGTGTGGGGGGGTAGATTAGTACTCACGACCGTCTATGCCGGAGTGATGACCTCCACATCTGAATCGTCGGCTTCGGAGGCGCTGACGAGTCCCTCGTCAGTGTGGTGTTCTTCTGGAGTGTCGACGCCTTCCCCGAAGATGATGTCTGGAATCGCCGTCGACGAGTGTGCCATGGTTCTTCTAGCCCTTCGGTCTCGATTGGTTTTCTTGGACCGGAAGGACTTACACGCCGGACAATCTCGAGCCTCGTGTTCAGGGGAGAGGCAGAGATTGCATACTTCGTGGAGATCGGTGTGGGGGAACTTGGACCCACATCGAGGGCACTTCTTGAAGGTAGTCCTTTCCATTAGCCAGGACCGGAGCTTGGGTAGAGCCGAAGGCCGTCGTCGACGACCGGAATCAAAGGTTTTTGCCGATGAGAGGCGCGTTGAGTGGGGAGATCGCGATCGAAAACAATACCGCGAGTTGGGGTGAGGATTGAGCGTCTTACTGGAAGCGGTTCGGAACCGGAGCGCGAAGATCACATCCGAGCCCGACGGCGGAAAAAAACAATCTGAGGATGGAGCCGAAGCCCATGCGCAATACGATCCAAAGGAGGAGTCACCGACCACGTGACTTCCAAAGACTTTCCAAAACAACTGCAAACATCCGGGCCCAACACCAGATGGCGATCTATGCACAAGTGTGTACTCTGCAGCTCGTATGCCTCGAACATAATCTTTTCCCTGTGTTGTATGTTTGAAATTCTGGAATTGTTAGTACAGGCCTTTCTTGTAATAACAAATGCCTGAGTGATAGTCACTCAGATTTCCATGCCAATAGGGGGATGGAGTCGTCTCTCCTAGACGTCCAGTCTGTCTTATTAACACCTTGGACATGGAGTTGTCACCCATTTGAAGCACTCAACCACCCCCTTCTTATTTAGTGCGGTACATGAAACACACAAATGTTGCTTGTGTTCCAGTTCAGACTGGACTGTTCCCACAAGGAGAATGGTCAAGACTAATTTGCATATGGATGGGTCCAAACTTAGGAAGCATGGTGGGCAAAACACGATGGATTGAGATGCAGCCAGAGTAATTGGCAGTGACTGAGAATAATGCAAGCATTCCATTGATCATCACCTTCTTGTTTTTGCATTTGATGTCCTATGTCCATATGAAGACAATGAATATCTTGTTTGTATCTCCAAACGGAAAAGTTAAAGAAAGCACTAAGTACCTTTAGACTGCTTTATATATTGCTCAATTTTCCCATCAGTATGGTCTTACAGTGATAACAGGGTGCAGAATGTTTTAGTCCAAATTTAGAGCATTTCATCATTGCCAATCAGGCTGTTTACAAACCAGATTTCGGTCAAACTCGTGAACAGCTGAAGAAAGTAAAGATGACTGGTGTGATTTGCAACATAACTATAACTGGAGAGAAATATAAATGTTGTTCTCCGCATACTGAAACATTAAACTACTGAAATGTATTCATCCCTTTCCATTGGAACCCCATTCAACTGCCACTACCAGAACAACTATGGGCTCTAAACTAGAGTATGGAAACACCATGCTGAATGATGCTTCCATAGCAATGTTCGGAACCTTCATATAGTTAAAAAAAATCAGCTGTGCTTAACATACCAAATGAGATTATTTCTTCATCACTTAAGAAAACGCGCCAATAGCCATTTACTGCCAGGATCAAAGATAGGGCATTTCATATTAGTTCATACAGCAATGCTGAGTACCGCACATCTAATCAATCAGCAGAAAGTCTACAGTCCACCATGGTCCACCTTGTGCTTACTGGATAAACTAGCTGTGGTTCTTCCTAGGACAAAGCGATATTGCTAAGCAGGTCCCTCTATTGATGCTCAAGCTAGTGCTTTGTTGAACTCTTTTCCCTGCAAGCTGCACAGCTCTCAATCTATGATGTTCAGAAACTCATATAATGCTAAGTTTGCTGCGTGGATGCCTACTATGTTATGTGCTTCACAATTGCACAATTTTGACACACCAGCCAGATAACCTGGCCCACTATATCAGCAAAAGAGGTAAAATTATATAAGTTTTCTCAACTCGTTAAGACCATACCAACTGCAGATCACGACAAAAATACACATGAAGCAAAGAAGGTAAAGAAAATATTTTCTTACCTGATGAGCTGCCAACATTTGATGCCGAACTTGGAAAAATAGGGGCAATTGGAGGAACTATTCCTGAAGCCATATCCAGTAAGGGCTGAATTATATCACTTTTGAAGACATTATTCTTCTGCCACAAATTCAGTACTCTGACAATTTTACTCTATAAATGAGAAAATAGGAATACACATTAAATTATTTAAAAGTTGACATCTGATTAAGCCCCCCACCCAATGAATTTGACATCCAGTGCCACTAAGGAATTTAGCCATTAAAAGCTCTTACTCCAATGACAAATGTCTTGATCTTAACTAAAATCAAGAAGAGAAGTTCATTACCTTAAGCACCCAAACTTCAAGAAGGCACATAAATACATACATTTTATATATTAATGCATGAACGCAGATGTTCAGAGTGTTATATGCTACTTATGATCATTGTTTAGCGTGGGGCGAAGCCATGACTCACAGCAAACGTTCAAGAGTGTAACTTATAAACTGAAAAGGTTCAGGGGCTGAAAATCAAATGGTTAACTACTTGTACGCCCGATTTTGCCGGATAAGAATCTTCACAGAAATAATGAAAGTTAGAATGATTCTCAGCTCCGTGCATCTACCACAGGACACTTTATATATGAAGGCTCCCTTAAACCAACTAGCTCTGGAGCTCACCTGGAATGCACCCGTGTGCCTGTGGAGTGGTACTTTGATATGTGAACTTGGACAGCATTTCCGCAACCCCAGATGACTGATCTCTGCTCTCTACTACTTCTGCTCTCTACTGAAGAAAGGTTAAACCCAGAAACACATATCTCGAGATAACAGCACTACCTGCACCAACTTAAACTACAACAACTTTGAAGTAAGCATACTGCATTTACCAGAATGCATTGGGGTGAACTGTGCTGGGATGAGAGGCAGTGTGCTCCCTCCCCCGTGTGTTTAAAGGCTCCCTTGAGCCAACAAGCTCACCTGGGTTGCACCTGTGTGCCTGTTTAGTGGCACTCTGACCTGCGACTTGGGCAGTATTTCAGCAACCCCAGATGACTTTGCTCTGCTCTCTTCTACTTCTGCTCTCTACTAATGAAGGGTTAACCCAGAAACGCAGGTCTAGAGATAACAGCACTATCTGCACCAACTTTGATGAAAAACAACTGCAACCCTGTAGTAAGAGTACTGCATTTACCAGAATGCAATGGGGAGAACTGTGCTGGGATGAGAGGCAGTGTGCTCCACTCCCCCATTGCACTTCCGAAAAGCCTATTAAAGAACATTAGACTTATGTCATAGAAAAAAACCTTCTCAAACATTGCAGGCGGGTGTTGCCAACCTTCATTGCCGTGTGGACATTATCCACCTAGGCTCTGCAAAGTAATCTGCAGACACTGATGTAACTGGTGTTGTAGGGCTGAATATTATAGCCTTGCGGGGGTGAAGGCGCAGAGAAACATCTGGTGCTGAGAACGGCGCACTAATTGCTCCCAGGAAACATGCAAACTGCTGCTTTCCACCTGGGCAACTTTAATTGACTTGGAGCCACATGGAGGCAGTCGGAGCAGAGTTGTGACTGCGAATGTCACTACGGCACTTCCTGATGGCAGTTGTTGGACCCATAGTAATCCCCTGCTGCGGTAACGAGGGCTGAGTGAGATCTAGCGCGCCGAAGTAGATTTGAGGCGCTGCTGCCTGACCCTGTAATGGCAGCCGGGTCAGACAGACCTGAGTGTCTGTTCGCCCGCAGGCTTGGCAAGCCGATTGGGACTCACGGAGGATTCTGGATGTGCAGCTAGCACCCTCAAACATCTACAGCTGGACTGATCTTGCCTATTTTGCAGCCCATCTCTATCCTATGGGCCAGCCCTGCTCTGCCTGTTTCACCTGATAATCAAAGTCCCCAGGGGGACAGCCCAACACGGTTCCTTCCCAGCCAAAAAGCATGGGGGCAGAGGGAATCTCTGAGGAGGTGGGAGACACTACCGCAGACCACTGATTGAACCGGAGGGGCAAGCTCTAGCGAGGGTGGAGAAGAGACATTGGCAATAGTGAAATGCAGCTTTCTACGAAAGCCCATTTCATCCTCATTTTCGCCATGGCCCGACTCCAACTATGACACGGGCTATACCGATGTCCTGAGCCACTTTGCTCGGCCCATACTGTGATAACCTTGGTTGTACCAGGGGGGCCCCCTGAACCGCACACTCTGATAACCTTTATGCCGCCAATGAAGACATAAGCTACTTTACCCCGACAGAGGCACGAGATCCTGGCACAGACTCTGGTCCCGCGATGGCCCTGACTAAAGAGAAACTTCCCTCCTCCTTCCCGGATTTTAAGAAGGAACTTAAAGAACTAAAGGCAGTCCTGTTCTCCTCCTTTGATACCTTCAAAGCAGATATCAATTCTTAGTTGGTCTCGACCCAGGCCAAAGTGGATTTGGTTGGCACACTCGACCTTGAGACGAAGTACCAGGGTCTCGAACATAAACTAAATCGTTTGGAAAACACTACGGTATGACTGCAGACCCAGTTACAAAATGCCTTATTGAAATGTGATAGTCTGGAAAACCGGTCCAGACGTGATGAGATATGGATTCGTGGACTGGACAAAGGAGTTGAAGGGCCTGACCTGGAGGCCTTTGTAGTGGGCATGTTTTAGGATCACCTGGGGGCGGCTCAAGCAGAGGTGCGACTTGAGAGAGTGCACAGGGAGGGCCCACCGACTACTGGAGGAGGGACGTGCCCCAGGAAAGTCCTCGCTAAACTACATTCCTTTTTGACCAAAGAACTGATGCAACAGACAAGCCCGCAGGCACGATTCTGTATCCTATAGGGACCAACATGCTTGCTCTTCCATAATTTTGCCCCCACCATACTGGCTAAACGACTGACTGATCACCTGCACCGAGAACATGTCAAATACCGAAGGACCTATCCTTTCGGCTTATCCTTCGAAAACCACAGCAAACTACACCACTTCATAGAACTGGAAGATGCAGCGTACCTGTTCAGAGTGATGCTGACAAACAAATTTCGGGTGGGGGTTTTAACTGGAGAATGGGGCAGGGCAGAATGATCCAGTGGGATCCGCACACGGGAATACCAAGGGCTCGTGGCAGTCACAATGAAAAGGGAAACACATTGGCAAAACGCATACAACAGACTTATCTTTACCACTTCCCATGTGCAATCTCTTTACAAGCATCCTTGGAGAACCGGTTTGAATTCGACTTATGGTCTAACTCTGACTTGCGAACATGAACTTCTGTTGACATTGCTGCCCTATCATATCATATGAAGCATCCATCTAGGACGAATTCATAATCAGTTGCCAAACAATTCTGCAACCTGTAGTATAGCGGAGGATTTGTGTCCAAAATGCCTAAACTGACTAGGTTTGATTTAAGTTTGTACTGTTGTTGGGAGACTGGACTTCCAAGTTTTAATAGTTCTTTGTCATTGAATATGTTGAATGGCTGGAAGGAATATGCTACTTACCAGTATGCATCTGTTCTTGGCATGTAGAGCTGCAGATCTACACACTGTGCATAGATCGCCATCTGGTGTTGGGCCCGGATGTTGCAGTTTTTCTCTTGGAAAGTCTTTGGAAGTCACGAGGTATGTGACTCCTCCTTTGGATTGTATTGCGCATGGGCTTCGGCTCCATCCTCAGATTGTTTTTTGCCAGCAGGGAAATGATGGAGCTTTGTAAGAAACAGGAAAGATGCCCAGGGCTCGAAAAATCTGAAAAATGGTACTAGTCCTGCAGGACTAGTACCTTGAAAAATGTCCTCGCCCTAACAGTGACCTACTTGACCTCCGTCTCTGAAAGCGGAACAAAAGTGACAAGATAACAAGATTTAAAGGCATTTTTATTGCTCATTTGCTTTGTGAGCAATAAAAAGGCCTTTAAATCTTGTTATCTTGTCACATTTGCTCGTTTTCAAAGACGGAGGACAAAAGTTAGTATGTTTTCCTACTCGCCAGAAAGGGCGAGTAGGACCTAAAAATAGCTCGACCTCATAAAATTTACCTCGCCAATGCGAGCGGTCGAGTGGATTTGTCGAGCCCTGATGCCCATGTGTGCTGTATCTAAATAAGATAAAGCAGGAACAGACAAAGGTAGCCGGGTGGGCGAGTGTAGATCTGCAGCTCTGCATGCCAAGAACAGATGCATACTGGTAAGTAGCATATTCCGTTCGAAGCATATGAGCTGCAGATTACACACTGTGCATAGATTGTGTAGCAGTACCCCCTCTTAGCGGCGACCACCAGTATCTGTTGCAGTTGTTTGAAACCGTGTTTTAAGGACAGCCTGGCCCACACTAGCTTGTTGCTTAATTTGCACATTTACACAATAGTGTTTAGTGAAAGTGTGCGGTGTAGACCATGCAGCTGCTTTGCAGATATCTAAGGGGATGTTCCCTAAAAATGCCATGGAAGTCCCTATCTTACGTGTAGAGTGGGCTTTAGGGGGAACAGATAGCGTTTGTTTTGCTTTGTGGTAGCAAATCTGTATGCATTTAACAATCCACCTAGCTATCCCAGATTTGGAGATGGGGTTGCCTTTGTGTGGTGGTGAGAAAGACACGAATAATTGTTTGGTCTTCCGAAAAGGCTGTGTTCTCTCGATGTAGTAGAGTTAAGCTCTTTTGACGTCTAGGGTGTGCAGAGCTCTTTCTGCAATGGTTTGTGGCTGCGAGAAGAATACGGGCAGTTCCACAGATTGATTGAGGTGAAAGGGAGAAATGACTTTAGGAAGGAATTTTGGATTAGTGCGCAGAACAACCTTATTATGATGCATTTGCAGAAAAGGTTCTGCAATGGTAA
This sequence comes from Triturus cristatus, assembly GCF_964204655.1. Lineage (NCBI taxonomy): Eukaryota > Metazoa > Chordata > Amphibia > Caudata > Salamandridae > Triturus > Triturus cristatus. The sequence goes on from NC_140589.1 coordinate 895,560,064, forward strand.
GTGCTTGTATTTCACTGACCCTTCTGAGGGAAGTAATGGCTACAAGGAAAGCTGTTTTCCATGTTAAAACTTGAAGCTCGCATTTATGTAGAGGTTCAAATGGAGGCCCCATTAGTCTTGTGAGAACGATGTTTAGGTTCCACACTGGTGAGGGTGGCACTCTAGGGGGAATTATTAGTTTGAGGCCTTCCATGAAGGCTTTTATGGCAGGTACTCTAAAGAGGGATAGATGCTGTCTATTTTGTAGATACGCTGCTATGGCAGCAAGGTTTAGTCTAATAGACGTGTAGGCTAGGTTGCATCTTTGTAGGTGTAGCAAGTAGTCTATAATGTGTTGGATAGACGCATCCAATGGGTTGATATTATTGTTGCGACAATAAATCATGAACCGTTTCCACTTGGCTGCGTAGAAAGCTCTAGTGGTAGGACGTCTAGCATCTAATGATGTTCATACATTCAGGGGGAAGATTAAGGTAGCCAAATTCTAGGATTTCAGGAGCCAGATCGCAAGGTTGAGCTGAGCTGGGTCAGGGTGTCTGATCTCTCCATGGTTCTGGGTTAAGAGGTGTGGAGAGAGGTGTAATTTTTGGTGCGGAACTACAGAGAGTTCCAGCAATGTGGTGTACCACGGTTGTCTGGCCCAAGTTGGAGCAACTAGGATGAGAGTTAGGGAGTGTTGCTGTAGTTTGCGCACCACTAATGGAATGAGTGGGAGAGGCAGAAAAGCGTACGCAAATGTGCCTGACCAGTTCATCCATATCGCATTGCCTTTGGACAATGGGTGTGGATATCTGGCGGCGAAGCTTGGGCATTTGGCGTTTTCGTGGGTGGTGAAGAGGTCTATTTGTGGTTGCCCCCACGTTTGAAAGAATGGTTGAACAACTTCTGGATGAAGTTCCCACTTGTGGATTTGTTGAGTTTTGACGGCTCAACAGATCTGCAATGGTGTTTTGGACTCCTGGGACATGTTGTGCTAGTTTTGAGGTATGGCCCCACCGCCATATGGTCTGTGCTAGCTGAGAGAGCTGCAGAGTGTGTGTGCCGGCTTGTTTTTAGATGTAGTACATTGCTGTCATGTTGTCTGTGCGGACTAAGACAGCCTTGCCTGAGACGTGTGTTTGAAAGGCTTTCAGGGCTAGAAATATGGCCAGTAACTCCAGATGGTTGATGTGGAGCAACTTTTGTTGAGGTGTCCACCTGCCCTGCATGGTGTGATGTAGTAGATGAGCTCCCCAGCCGAAGAGCGATGCGTCCGCTGTTAGAACTATTTGAGGAACCGGCTTTAGGAACGGTCGCCCTTTGAAAAGGTTTTTGGTGGTCCACCACTGCAGAGAGCGATGGGCACGACCGTCTACCAACACCAGATCTGTTAGCTGACCTTGAGCCTGGTGCCATTGGCGGCTAGGCACTCTTGGAGAGGATGCATCTGGAGTCTTGCATGAGGTACTATGAATATGCAAGAGGCCATCATCCCTATAAGTTGCATAAACACTCGGGCTGGAAGTGAGTGTTGAGGTTGAAATTTGGCGCGACAAGCTTGTATGCTTGCTATCCGGGCAGGGCTGGGGTAGGATAACGCCTTTGAGGTGTCTATGGTGGCACCGAGGTATTGTTGTACGTGGGAGGGATGCAGATAGGACTTGGTGTAATTTACTGTGAAGCCCAGGTCGTGAAGTAGTTGGATCGTGGCGTGAGTGTGTTGTACACACTGGTTGTATGAACTGGCCTTTATAAGCCAGTCGTCTAGATATGGGAAGACATGGATGTGTTGTCTTCTCAGGTGTGCTGCCACTATTGCTAGGCACTTGGTAAACACTCTTGGGGCAGTGGTGACTCCGAAGGGGAGTACTTTGAATTGTTAGTGGTGACCGTCCACTACGAATCTGAGAAACTTCCTGTGAGCGATGTGAACGGGAATGTGGAAATAGGCGTCCTTGAGGTCTATGGTGGTTAGGAAGTCGTTTTGGACGAGCAGAGGAAGCACCTGCTGGTGTGTGACCATGTGAAAATGGTCGGAGTGTATGTATTGGTTTAGGGGTCCGAGGTCCAGAATGGGCCTGAGAGAGCCGTCCTTTTTTGGTATGCGAAAATATAGGGAGTAAACTCCCTTGTTTTGTTGGTGGGCAGGAACTAGTTCTATTGCATCTTTTTGTAGGAGGGAGATTACCTCATGCTTTGGAAGTGACAAATGTTCCTGTGACATTGGGCGCTGTTTGGGTGGAATGGTGGGGGGGGGGGGGGGGGGGGGGGGGTAGATGTTAGCTCTAGACAGTAGCCGGATTGGATTATTTGTTGTACCCACCTGTCTGAGGTGATGTTAGCCCAGACAGGAAGGAAACTGTGAAGTCTGCCCCTGACTGGAGTGGAATAGTCTGGGGGAAGTGGAGGGAAGTCACTGGGTAGGGGTAGAGGCAGAGCGGGAGGTGTTAGTTTTGCCTCTGCCTTTGTTATTGTTACCTCTGTAACTGCCTCTTTGATAACCCCTAGTAAAGGTGGATTGGGTATGGGTTTTGTATGAAGTGGAGGCGCTCTCGGAGAAGTAGCCTCTGGTGTTGCTTCTAAAGGAGGAACGGCGAAAGGAGCGCCTGGGAGCTTGCGACTGCAAGGCTCCCATAGATTTTGCCGTGTCTGTGTCCTTCTTCATTTTTCTCATCAAAGGGGTGGTTGAGGTTGGAACTTTGAACTTCCGGTTTGAAAGTTGCATCGAGGGCACAACGAATGGAAGTGTTTGTAATGTTTTTGCCCTCTTGAATCAATTATTTGGCCTTATGTTTATATTTATCAGGGAGGTGTTGCATGATTGTCTCCAGCTCATCATAATGTGCCCTGTCATATCTGGCTAGGAGCGCTTGGGTGATAGCGACACGCCAGATGTTGGCCCCCTGGGACGCTGTCCGTTTACCAGAGGCGTCTAGGAGTTTGGACTCCTTGTCTGGCGGTGGTGCCTCACCGGATGCCTGTGAATCTGAGTGTTTCCTCGCATTGGAGACTACCAGGGAGTCTAGTGGTGTGGGGCCTTCAATATAGGGTCGGTCTGTTGGGGCGGCTTTATATTTTTTGCTCAATACGTGGGTTAATGACCCTGGCCCTAACTGGGTCATTAAAAACCTTTGGTGCGTGCTTAATAACTCTGTTAAGCATTGGCAGGATTGAGGTAGACCTGTAAATATTCCAGACTACATCACGTCTTAATCAGCCAACCCACACAATACACCATTTTGTCTGCCACAATTCACCCTATTACTCTCTCGGAACATGCCCCAGTAGATTATCTTGGAATGGCACACGCCAAAATCTACCTTCCATAGATGGCTTTTTCCAAGCCCCCGCACACAAAACCATGGTTTCCCAAATGGACTCTGTAAAACAATTAGAGACTACTTTCAAATAAATAAACCCAAAGACATTAACCCAACAACAACCTTGGACGTCTAAGGCAGTGGTCAAGGGGAAAGGCATTTCGCGGATGACAACTCTTAACCAACAGAAGGCCCAGGAATGACGGGAACTTGAGGCTGAACTCCAATTGGCTGAGCAGGTCCATAAAGAATCACCAACATTACCCTTCAGAGGAAAGTCACGGCCCTACCAGGGAAATCAATGGCATCTACACTAAGAGCAGAATTGACTCTTCTCCACCTTAAAAAGACCACATATGAGCAAGGTAACAAAGCAGGTCCACAGCAGGTGCGACAGCTGAGGGCCAAACAAGAAAAAATACATAGGTCGAATACAGGGTGACTCTGGGGAAATAGCTCAAAGGAAGAAAGGAAAGCTCGAGCATTCCACGACCTCTATAAACACCTGCATACCTCAGATCCTACAGATACTGAGGAGCAAATTGAATACTTAGAGGGGATGGACTTACCCCGTGTTTCCACAGCCCAAAATGATGACTTGGAAGACTCCATAACAACCGAAAGGGTCCAAAGTTCCATTGACGTCCTTAGACTGCCCAAGTCACCTGGCCCGATGGGTTTACAGCTCAGTTTTACAAAACCTTTATTTCTTACTTGGCACCTCAGCTGGCAGCTCTGTTTAAGTATGTGGCTGAAGTGCACGCAATGGCCCCATTTTGTTTTATGTTTTCGTTTTTTTTTATAGCGCAAACTCGACCCGAAGGTATCAGAGCACTTAACATGAGCACCAGTTGCGTTACAGACATTTATTTTGTTGGGCATGGGGAGATCAAGTCATTTACCCAGATTCACAGGATGTTGAGCATCCCTGCCGAGACTCTAACTTGGTTCCCAAGCTCTGAGGTCGCCCACTCTAGCAACTCTGATATTGGTCATCCCAAAACTGGGAAAGGACTCTTGCTTCTGCGTGTCTTACCGAGCAATTGCCCTGCTTAACCACAATGCAAAGTTGTACCCAAAAATATTAGCTAACAGGTCGGAAGACCTCATCCCAGGGCTGATCCACCAAGATCAGTGCAGTTTTATCAAAGGGAGGCAGACCCATGATAACTTGAGAAGGTCAAAAATGGTACAAAAAAAGGTATCCAGACTGTCCTGGAACTAGATGTCGAAAAAACATTCGACCAGGTGGACTGGCCCTTACACTGCTTCGCTTTGAATTCAGGGATCGCTTCATAGCCATGGTCCAAGCAAACTACACCCATCCCCATTCCAGGGTGTTGGTAAATGGGACAGAATATGACTACTTCAATTAGGAGCTGGGTATGTGACAAAGGCGCCCCACTTTTATTTGCTTTCAGAATTGAGCCCCTAGCAGCCAGAATATGAACAGAACCCTCAATCCATGGGCTAGCCTTCAGTTCAATAGAACATAAATTCTCTATGTTTGCCGAGGACGTCTTGTTGTCCCTTACACCCCCCCATCCGCACCCCAAACGTCACTGTCACCCCTGCAAACTAAATTCCGAATATATGAATCGGTCACTGGGTTCCCCATCAACCTTCACAAGTCCTTTTTACTTAACCTGACCGTTATGAGACAAATGGAAGCGATAGCACACTCCTCCCCCTTCCAGTAGGTCAAAAAAGTTATCACTTACCTGGGGATAATAAATACTCCCTAAGTGACCTACCTATGAAAAGCAAACTACGCCCCCCCCCCCTTTACTGCGTCAACTTAAGATAGACGTCACACGCCGAGACCCACTTTACTTGACTTGGCCGCATCAATGCAGTAGAGAGGATAGTGCTGCAGGGACTTGCGTATCTCTTTCAGGGTCTCCCCACTGACATTGACAGGGAATTCTTCTCCACCTTCTCCATGATTACAAACTTTATCTGGCAGCACTGCAAAGCTCGATTACCGCATAAGAAAACAAGTTACTTACCTGTAAATAAAATGTAAATCCACTAATTGTATAGCGCACAAATCACCCTGGAAGGGGTATTTCGGCGCTGGGGCCGTTGGGAAGATTAAGCGAGCTATTGCCCAGAGTCGCATGGTGCTGGGCAGACCCCTGCTGCCGGAGCCAGGGATCGAATCGTGATCCCCAGCGTCAGCCGCCCTGGCTGCGGTGCCACACCTCTCCCACATTGCCTGAGTCATTCCCCGTCGTCGAGATGGGAGTCCCCGGTATATATAAAAAACACAGTAATACAAATCATTACAAATAGAAACTAGGCCTAGGCCCATTCTAGTTTTGTAACATATCCACTTCATTTTGTAAAAGAGACCAAACAAAAACAACCAATCAGATCAGCCTCACCCTCTAGAACCCTTCCGAGAGAACCTCAGACCATCTGATTTTCGTACTTGTAGCGCCACAGGATAACCATAAAGAAACATAAGGTCGAGCTTTCCCAGGGGAGGAGGGTGGGTCGCATGTGAATCGATAAAAGTTTCCAATACTCGAGAACTAAAGTTATAGGTAAGTAACTTGTTTTCTTACTACAGTATTGGAACTCTCAGATTCCCATACTTGAATCAGAATCAGGTGTAGCTAGCAGTCATGAGCACGTCTTTGCCTGTATCACTTCAAACAGAGATCAATAACGCATCAAAAGACTCAAGATTGGAAAAAGAAAACATAGCATATGAATCAAATACCCATATATGCATACAGAAATAACCAGAATCAATCAATTGTATCAAAGAATGTGTGAAGAATTTATGAAGGAACAGGAAGGAGGGATGAGAGGGAAAGCTCACCACTTATTGAAAGAGGTTCCTCAGGACTGCTTGGCCCAGTGCAATGTCGCTGCGCGACAAAGAATCCAAGCAGTAATGTCTTGTGAAGGTATGGATACTCTTCCAGGTCGCTGCTCTGCAGATCTCCCGGATAGGAACCCCAGCAAAGATGGCCGCAGAAGAAGAGATAGCCCTCGTGAAGTGAGCACGGACTTTCCCTTCAAGAGACTTACCAGCTGATTGATGACAATATTGGATCGAGCTGGAAATCCACAGTGCAATCCCATGTTTGGAAAGGGGAAATCCTTTACGAGGGGCACTGTAAGGTACAAAGAGCTGAGGTGACTTTCTAAAATCCTTAGTTCTCCTGAAGATAGAGCTTCAGGCAACGTGGAATGTCCAATGAGTGAAGCGACCTCTCAGCCGGAGTTGTAGGATGAGCGAAAAATGTTTTAAGTCCGAAGTTACCTTCCGAATGAACTTTGGGTTGGTACGGAGTACTATGGTCTCATTTTAAAATTGATGTAAGGGCTCCTGAATGGTGAGTGCCTGCAACCCACTGACCCTTTTAGCTGATGTCAAAGCTAGAAGAAGGGCCACATTCCAAGAGAGAAATTTCAAGTTTGCCTTATGTATAGGCTCGAAGGGATCTTTCATGAGCTGGGTCAGGACCAGATTAAGGTGCCACAGTGGTGGAGGAGGCTTCACTGGAGGGAAGACTCGAAAAAAGACCTTTCATAAACTGCTTAATTATTCTTGCTGACCAGAGTGAAGGGCCAGAAGATGTCCTTCTGAAGCGAGAGATGGCCGTGAGATGAACTTTAATAGATGAATGTGCCAGGCCTTCCTTAGCCAAGGAAAGAATGAAAGGAAGGATTTCATGCGCCAAGGGAGAGGAAGGGTGAACTCCCGATTCCCAGCACCAGTGACAAAACCTCTTCCACTTCATCAAGGTAGGATTAGTTTGTACTTTGGGCACAAGCCTGAGACAGGATGTCTACATTCTGCAGAGAGCTCTAAGTTGACAAACTCTGTGTGCTCAGGAGCCACGCTGAAAATTACAGGGATCGGGGATCTGGATGCAATACTTGGCCCTCCGACATCTTCAGCAGTGATGGAATCGGTTACAAAGGGACCGGATGCTTCAAGTATAGGAGAAGAAGCAACCGTGAACCAGTACTGGCGAGGCCAAGACGGTGCTATTAGGATCATTTTGCAGGGTTCCATTTCTAAGCAGTCTCGGCATCAGGGGAATGAGGGGAAAAGCGTAAACAAAAGGCGCCTGACCATGCCATCAAAAACGCATTCCCCGAGGATTCCGGATGGTGATGCCAGCTTACGTAGAACCGGCATTTCTTGCATTTCGGTGAAGCAAAGAGATTTATGGCCGGTCCACCCCATCGTCGAAAAATCTCCTCCAGTGTTCTCTGGTCCAGTGCCCTTTCATGGCTGACTGACTTTAATCTGCTTAGTGTGTCCGCAGTCTCGTTGAGATTCCCTGGGAGAGTCTCCGCTTTTAGTGAGACTCCATGCAGGATCGCCCATTCCCAGACAGCTTGAGCTTCCGCCGACAGCAGACGAGATCTTGTGCCACCCTGCTTGTTGATATAATGCATGGTGGCAGTATTGTCTGTTCTTATTAGAACTGACAAATCCTTTATTCTCGGAAAGAAAGCCTGTAGGGCTAAGCGAATTGCTCTGAGTTACAGCAGATTGATGAGCAATAGACGATGGTGGTGTAGCCATCAACCACTTTTCTGGAGGTCTTGCAAGACCGCTCCCCAGTCCTCCAGAGACGCATCCGTTGTAATAATCTGAGGAGCTGGTATGACCATGAAGGAAAGACCCTGGGAAACGTTCTCCTTGCGAGTCCACCATGAAGCGGCTTCTTTCATTGGCACAGTGATCGTGATCATGTCCTCGAAAGACCCTTCTACTTGGAGCCACTGTAAGTCCAGTTGTTCCTTAAGAGGACACATCCATAACCTGCAGTGAGGAACTAGAGGAATTCAGGACGAAATGGATCCCAGAAGGGATTTGTAGAGGCAAACTGAAAGTGACCTTTTTTGAAGTAGATGGCCCATTGACATCAGTTTGGCTGGTCTTTCCCCTGACGGAAAAGCCTTGTTGAGGGATGTGTCCAATATGGCTCCCAGGAATTTGGCACGCTTGGAAGGGCACAAATTTGACTTTTCTGTGTTGAGGGTAAGACCCAGACTTTTGAACAACTTTGTACAAGCTGCCACTGACCTCTCGGCTGCAGTCTTGGTAGGAGCCTTTAGCAACCAGTCGTCCAGTTAAGGGAAAACCTGGTGCTGTTGTTTTCTTAGAAATGCCGCTACCAGAGCCAGTATCTTTGTAAAGACCCTTGGTGCCGATCTGAGGCCTAAGGAGAGGACGTCAAATTGAAAGTGGCTCTTGGCTACTGTAAAGCGAAGAAACTTCCTGTGGGATGGATGTATGGGAACATGAAAATATGTGTCCTCTAGGTCCAAAGTGGCCATGAAATCTCCTGAATTTAAAAGCCAAAGTATGTCCTGCAAGGAGAGCAATCGAAACGACTGTTTGATGAGACAGGTGCTGAGCGCCCTCAGATCTAGAATAGGGCGCCACTTTTCTACAGTCTTTCGAACTAGAAAGAACCGGGAGTAGAAACCTTCTCCCCTTTGTGAGATAGGTACCGGTTCGATCGACCCCTTCTGCAGCATTTTTTGGACCCCTAAGCGCAGGAGACAAAGATGTTTTGTTACATTGGAGCGAGGGGGCTTGGTTGGAGGAGGATGAACAAACTCCAACGTGTGGCCGAATTGGCCTATATTGAGAACCCAGCGATCCAATGTTATCCTTTGCCACTCTTGGAAGTAATGCGATATCCTGCCCCAACAGGTGTTAAATGAGGGGGGAGGAACCGCTATCGACGCCTAGAGGACTCCTTCCCCTGGCGTCCTGCTCTTCCTCTGTTTGACGACCTTGAATATAATGAGGACTGCCCCTGCTGCTGGTTATACTGTGGGCGGTAGGATTGCAAGGCAGGCGTATACGAAGAGTACCGTTATTGCTGGTAACCTCCTCTGTATGAGGGAAAACCCCTGCCTCGTGCACCACGAAAAGGGACCTTGCGGTATTGAAGCATCCTTAATGATCTCGCTGTATCCGTATCTTTCTTAATGTCCTGAAACGCATCGTCTATGTGCTTACCAAAGAGCGCTTCTCCATCAAAAGGAAGATCCAAAATCTTGCTCTGAACCTCCGGTCTAAATGAGATCGCTCGAAGCCATCCCTGGTGACGAAGGACTGCCGCTCCAGCAAGGGAACGGATCACAGTTGTTGCAATAACCATTGCGCAATCAATCACCTCCGAGGAGCCCCTTTCTCCTTCCTGGAGGATCTTTTTCGCTTCGGCCTTGTAACCTTAGGGAGCTGGTCTAGGTAGGAAGAGAGGTCATACCACATCTGGCGATCGTAGCGCCCCAAGATGGCTAAAGCATTAGCCGCTTTGACAAGTAGGCTTAACATCGATTAAAACCTTTTGCCGGCATTGTCCAAGCGTCTGCCTTCCTTATCTGGAGGTGGTGTTAGAGGCGCAGCTGGATTTTTTGATTTCTCTGTGCCCCCTGGGATATCACTGACTCCGGTTTTGGCTGACTCACCAGGCAGGCTGGGCTATTCTCCGGGGCTTAATATTTTTCTCTAAACGAGGAAGCACCAGGACCACTGTAGCTGGGGTCTTCATAGCTTTGAGCCCCTCTTACCAAACATGACCAACAATAGGAATTGATCTCACTGACTTTTTAAAGGGCTCTTTAAAATCGTACAAGAAGCACTCAGACTGTATCGATTGCATAGGTAGTTCAAACCTTTTAGCTGCCCTCTTCAACAAGTTATGGAAGCCACCTATGTCCCTAGGTGGAGAATCTACTGGCACCGTTGAAGGTAAAGCAGGAGTAGGAATAATATATTCATCCCATTCCCTGACTGGATCTGGGAGAACTGCATTTTCATGGTCTCATCCGAGGTATCATCCCGGATAAGTGGAGTCGTCGGTGGTGGATCCACAATCAATTACAGTGGTGGTGGTGGTAGCAGAGGGTTGGAAGGCCGTGTAGGTGGAACAGTGGGAGTCGAAACCTGTCCATGAGCCTGAGATGGAGCTGAAAATCTCTTTTTATAGTTGAGAGCATAAGTTGCAAGTCCGAAATCAAGGAGGATGGCATACAAACCATCTCCCCCTGGTAACCTCCATCATAGTCCTGTGGACGATCATATTCCTGCTCTTCCCCATAACCATCCTCCGAATCTAGGTCTTGGCACTTAACGTGCAGTTCAGAAGGGCTATGTGCGTACCCATATGGAACTTCATCTTCCGAATCCTCCTCTTTTAAGAGGTGAGAAGGCAGCAGAGGTATCACTTTGCTGGGGGAAGTGAGCTCAGGAGTAATGCAACGTTTTCTGATGATTACTTCAGAAATTAGTCCTGTCGAAGAGGTAGTCTACGGTGTTGTCGACGATGTAGTTGTCGTCATCATCATCGGTACCGTCGCCGATACCGTCATCACTGTCGACGCCGTCGCTGTAGTTGCCACCACAGCCGTCGTCATTCTCGTCGTCGACAACGTCAACAATAACTTTGCCGTCACTGTTGACCCCATATCCGTCGTCATTGGCGTCGACGATGAATGCTCCCCCGTGGACGATGAAGGCAAGGAAACTCATCGATGGTCCAGTCACCAGAGTAGGAGAAGACTGAGGAGACTGTACCTTTTCGCTGCGCGTCGACGAAGACGATGACAGTTTCTTTGTGGATGGTGACGTCGACAGTGGAATTTTCTTAGCTTGTTTTCCCTCAGAAGGTACAGAGGATGGATTCTTAAAATCCTTTTTTCTGTCAGGAGGAGAAGATGGAAGAACAGAACTCGACTTCCTCACTGTAGACTTTCCTGTATAAAGTCCTTCCCACTCCTTTACACCTCGGTGAGGAGATAGGCTTGGACTTTGCCTGTCAGACCTCTGAGAGGTATTTTTTAGTGGCTTTCCCAGGACGGTCTTCAGAAGAAGAGGGGTCAGATCTCAACCTTTTCAGAGATCTCCTGGAAGCTGATGAGGCCTCATTACTCTCGTCACAGGATATTGGATCCCTCCTGAACTTTAGCTTTTGGAGCCAGGTCAGGAGATATCCCTCACGGTCTCTCAAGGTTTTGGAGGATAAAGTACAGCAAACCTTGCAATCTTTAGCCTTGTGATCTGGATAGAGGCAATAGATGCAGTCCTTGTGAGGGTCATCCACGTAAAGCCTTTTTAAGAGCAGGTGGCACAAGCTCTAAAAAGGCCTTTTTTCTCCTTCTCAGTCATGTTGACACGAAGCTGAAGAAGCTGTTGAAGAAAGCAGTTGGAAAAACTCTAGGAATAAAGGTAACAAGGAGAAAAAGGTGAGCAGAGCTCAGTGGAGACTCCCTAGCACAACGTGTGGTAGAAAATATGATGGTCTGAGTTTCTCTCAGGAGAGTTCTAGAGGGTGAGGCTGATCTGATTGGCTGTTGATTTTGTTTGGTCTCTTTTACAAAATGAGGTAGATAGGTTACAAAACTAGAATGGGCCTAGACCTAGTTTCTATTTGTAATGATTTGTATTACTGTTTTTTTTATATATACCGGGGACTCCCATCTCGACGACGGGGGAATGATTCAATCATGGGAATCTATGAAAGTTACAATACTGGAGTAAGCGTCAGCACTCCCTAGGGATGCTGGGAGACTGGCCTTACCAGATTTCCCACTTTAAAGCGTCTCAAAGAGTAATCTAGGAGTGGTCCCTGAGGGAATCCGACAAACACTGGCTTCACATGGACAGAGCAGTGGTCAATTTGGGATGTCCTTTGGAAACCCAAAACAATCATCCACTCAGTGCCTAAGCACTCAAGACCAAAACAACTCTGAAAGTATGGGATGGGGTGACTCACTAGCAAGGTTTGGCGACTTTTCCCTCTCCCTACACCCATATTCACTATAATGCAGCCTTCAAATCCACTTACAACTGGGCCCCTTTTATTTGTGGCGGGGGCCTCACCATATTGGATCTCTGACATGGGTGGGACATTCTCACCTTTGGGAAATACACCAAAACCTTTAACTACTGGTCTCAGAAATATTAAATGTTACCCAATTAAAACACTGGGTACTCCAGTAGACACAGACTGGCAGCCACCAGAGATCTTTCCAAAATAGAGACATTTATGCAGAGGCTGTATTTCCTCTCCTAGTCACCACTGCCCGCGCTTTTACTCCTCGCCACATGACACTTTGGGAACAGACACTGGGCACACCGATCCCTATAGAACATTGGTGCAAACTCTAGAGGGACATCCCCCGGTTTAATCGGTTACTAGGCTTAAGGGAAGGTAACCATAAAGTGCTCTATGATTGGTATTTACACCCGCAAAAACTCAAGAAAACAGTCCCAGACAAGTCCGATCGCTGTTGGAGGGATTGTGGATTATTGGGGGATTTTTGACACATCTGGTCGGATTGCCCTGCGATACAATCCTATTGGGCAGAGATTTTGGCACAGATGAGGGAGCTCGTGGGCTACCCCCTCCTGCATACTCCAGAATTTGTCCGCCTGGGTTTACATAAGTCCCTTAAACATCAGACATTGGGGATTGCTCCATTCTGTGGCTCAGCTTGGGAGCAGCCAAAGTGGCCCAGGCTGTAGCTTGGAAGAAAATCGGATGCCCCCGCTGATGCAGTGGCATACTCCCCTATGGCAGGCTCTCATGGAGCGCCTGGCTGGTGTCCTGGAAGATATACGGAATGGCTTCAACTTTGTGAGGGGACTCTTGGTGTGTCTCCTTGTTTTAGGCCTCCACCTCGTCTCCTGCTTTACATTTACGAGGGCACTCAAACTCTTCCAAGTCTGATTCCCTGCATTCTCAAGGGTGCTTTCTCCCTCTGTTGTGCTTGATCCATAGCAACCTCTCACCTGGCAACTCTATTAACCCCCCCCCCCCCGCAACATTAGCTGCCTTAGCAACTCCACCAATGCATGTTAGTTGTTCTTTTTGTTTAGGGAGGTTTGGAGGAAAGGGGAAATAGCAGGTATTTGTACGGCTGAAATGTTTGACTCACTCACCTTTCTCTATTATACTTCTCTTTTGATATGCATTACAGATCTACCTTTTATGAATAGGAATCGCTCAATAGCACACTTGCTTGTTTTTATGTTCTCATGTATAACACGGTCAATGTATAATTTGTGCCCTGACAAAATGTAATAAAGAAAGTTTGCAGCATGCCAACATTTCCATGTAAAGAGGAAAACTGCAGCCTGATTAACTTACCTTTTAAGAGTTAAAACAAAAACAAAAAACTCTAAGGCTGCAAGGGCTTACACTCCTCATGATGCCTTTACTGCAGTTGCATCACAGTCAGTTTATTATGAAGCAAATAGTAGGGACTAGACTCTGAGAGCGACTAGCATGAACACCAGTTTCTAAATATGGTTATTCAATGCTATGACATAACTGTGGGTAACAAATATTGTTAGTCAATGTTGTCACAACATAAAGGAATTTTAGGCTGCTCTGGGAGTCCATTACAGTCCCTTGATGGTTTAATACCAATTTTTCAAGGTGGAGATAGTTGAAATTTCTCTTTGAAATTGCTGTAACCTACTATCTGTGATAAAACTGACAGAAAACGGAGGCAAGCATTCTGTGGAGCTGTGAAGGCCATAGAAAATAGGAATCTAACATTGTGGTTGGGCATTATGCAGCTCTAATGACAACACACTTTGTTGAAAGGCATCTGGAGAACAGCCAAGTGTAGATTTTTTCAAGTCAACTTTGGTATGTCTCCATCATGTGTCTCCTCGTTTGTTCACGTATACATTATTATTGTTATTATCTGTCCAAGATCTAGTTCGTTGTCAGAAATGGAACGAGAGCCTTGCCAGGTCAGACCTCCAGGAAACCTATGTGATGACTATTCTCCTTACTTGACCAATGAACTTGCATCGAAAGAGCTCATTGATTGACTCCACATCCAGAGAGTAAAATATCCATACCAATCGTCTGCACTGGAGACTCCTGCTGAAAAGGACAACTTGGAGAAAACTGGCTCTTTGGCAATACCAAGAGTGATCGTCACTGCTTTCAAGATAAAGAGTATGTTATCCCAGTTCTGAGACCAATGACTTTCCAGACATTGCTGGAGCTAGCTCACGTATAGACTAGCACGCAGGACAGTAGAAATGCAGGAAGTCAGTAAGGAGGAGATGTGGCAGGCTTTAGGATTGGGAGTCTTTAGAATGAGTTAATAAGGTCTCCCGTATCGATGTTGCTCCATAATGGCAAGATTTCAACTATGTAGTTCAGTTCCTTAACGGGACCATTTAGAAACTTCAGAAACCACACTGACACCTGGGTTGATTCTCCCTTGAGGCAGCAGTCAATTGCCTCATTACACATACGAATGTTCAAGATTCTGAAGATCGGTCACAACCAGAATTTCCTAAAAGGCAATAGCTTTTTGCAGGTGCCTACCACACAGCTAAGCAACTCCGCTGCCAGGCCACATAGGCTGAGTGGCAGCACTGATAACAGTTGCAAACTTCCTTATCAGTAGGCTTTCTGCGGAATTACTCAAAACTGCAACCGTACCGATTTCCTCTTCTGCTCCTTGAAAAGTGGTTAAGTTTAATAGATTGGCAAAGATCATAGGTCATATAATTTAGCAGCCTAGCTACCATAGAACCTACTGACCAGGCCTTTTCTGTAAATGTCTGCAGAGATTTTTTACGCTTGCATTGACTGGAGCGCTGAAATCGGTTTTTGGTATGCACAGAACTCGCTCTTTTCCTGCATTATCACATGCAATAGTTGGTGCTTCAGAGATCCTGCAGGAGCATTCTTTAATTTGGCACAATATGACAAAAACATGACTGAGTAGCAGATGTTGCATCGTGAGGTTGAATTCTATCCTTATTTATAAAGAACTAGTGTAATCTGGAAGGAATAACGTTGGTGAAGACATTTGCACTGCACATTATCCAGCCAAGTATCAAGATTTTTTTTGAAGAAGCTAGCACTATAAGCTAAGAAGGGCATTAGTTCACTATTGAGAACCTAATTAGCACCCTTGTATTTGAGTAGATCAAGTTCTTGTACAGTCACTGAAAAGCCTAAGTCAGAGCTTGAGCAGAGCTCTTTAAGGCCTTTATATTGTTGCAAGGATTCTGCTCAGCAACAGAACTATGCTAGGGACCATAGAACATCAGTATGTAGAGGACTGAGTCACCATACCACAAGTCAGACTAGCTATAGTTCCTCTCTTGCTCTCCTAACCTTTCCAGAGAGACAAGAGATTTGGCACCCCAGAATACAACATACCTGACCCTCTCAGGGATCGTGGTAACAGGACACACCCTTTCATTCTCTCACTCTTATCTGTCCACAATAAGAGATTAGAGACACAAAGAAAGTTTACAATGTTTATTTAAACTATCGTTCCCTAAAATGCAATCATTGCGCCACAATTATTAAACAGATACATGCCAATAATGGCATCAACATGGTTAATAAACCATATACAATAAAGAACCCTGTCACTATCTGACAGATCTGCCTAAACCCTCTCTCACTACTAAAACTAACAGATTATAGATCTATGGGTTTAGTGGCGGCCTCCATACCTTAGCATACATAGGTGAATGCTCTACATCTTATCTGACACAGCGCTCTGGTTTCAAGACCGTCGCTGTTTGTGTTTTTCCAGAACCCTGTCCCCAGTTATATGACAAGATATATATATGTATTAAATAACAGCAGCTGCATTCTTCTAGTATGTCTAGGAGCTAGTATCTGACCAGAGAGGACAACAAGAGGCATTGTTGCTTGACCTTGCCGAGGTTTTTCGGACTAAATCGCAGGACAAGAATAAAATATGAAAAAGTGCTGGTTCTGTGTGAAAAAACAATGTGGCACACAGCCAGCCTAATATTTAGTAACACGATTTAGTAACATATACAAAACCAAAGCTTCCTACAACGTGCATGATTAGGCTAACTAAGGGGAAACAACAATGGGCCATGTAAGCAATGCATGACAATATGAGCATTATTTCACCCTCTTTCGTCCAGCCATACACCTAGTGGTTTTTTTATTCAAAGAAAAGCAACCACTTTTGATTAGTTTGCAACGAAAAATGATAACCTTGGTCTTGGCTAGACTAATGATGATGCTATTGTTCCAACAAAAGCAGGCTTCTGCCTCAAGTGATCTCTGCAGACCAATGGGTGTTTGATCTATAAGGACCGTATAGTCTGCATATTATAACATTTAAACAATCTGCCCAGCAATTTGAAGTGGAAATGCTCTTGCTGCATTGAGATTCTGTTTCAGATCATCTAGATATAGATTTAATAACACGGGGTAAGAATGCACCTTTGTTTTAATCCTTTATTGGCGAAGATCATGTCTGATGTACCCATTTTGAAGTCATCTTGATTTTGGCTCATGTGTCAGAGTATAATGAGTTTATGGCCATTAACAAGCTTGATGGTATGCCTCGTTTGTCCAATTCAACCTAAAGTTTAGATCTAAGAACGTTATTGAAGGCAGTGGTGAAATTAAGGATGTCGCGGTACAATAATGTCTCCTTCGCTATGGTCTCATCAATCAATTTTATTAAACGAAATAAACTGTTCTAAAAGTTTCAGCTTTTTTGGGACCCTGTTTGAAAGTAGGTAATTATTTGGGACACTAGGACACTGATGTTTGTCCATGAAGCCGCCCAAGATTACACACCAACTTACCCAGCTTTCTCATTGGAAAAGGGGAACTTATTTTGGACCACATTTCCATTTCCTGAGGTTCTCCCTTGAGTTAAGTATCATTTTGATTTTTCTGGTCACACTTGCAGCTCGCACCATATTATCTAGATTTGATAGCTTGACTTCCAGCTTTATTTCTGGATTCCCTCATATTTACTCTGCCCTTAATAAAGAACTCTTGACTCCCTGTCTCATCTAGTTTTTCAGTCCTGATGATGACCCAATAACTCTAAAGTGTCGAATGCCATTTACAAATGGGGAATTGGAACATCTTTTTGGACTAATTTCTCCCACTATCGAATAATTTATGATTGCAGTGTTGATAACTGATGAATTATGATTGTTCCATTGGCCTTTCTAATATACACATTGTATCATTTTTTATTTCTCACAGAATGATCGCTTGAGAACTGAGCACCTTATGGAGCAGTAAACACACCCTACCAGCTTGTTTGTCTTCTTCATTTAGGATAAATCGCCCCAAGTACCATAAACAAGCATTTACAATGCAATGGTCTCGGCATTGGTAAAGTTAGAGCTATTGGCACTGCTCATGACATTTTTGTTTATGTTTTTAAAACATTTAAAGAAACGGCATTGTTATTTACAATGTCAATAGCTTAATCTCTCTCAAAGGCGAGACCTATTGCATTTGCACCCACACACAGAGCCACACACAAAGCCACCCACACACACAGAGCCACACACACAGAGCCACCTACGCTAGCCGAGACCTAAAAAGGGCCACAGTCAACTCTTCCGAAATGCAACTTCACATACACGTAATAAAAATGTTCCACGCCGCTACTCACTACCCAATTGGTGTATGTGTAAACCATATAAAGAGCGCTGGGACCTCACGGCGCTATAGAACTTCATTGCTACCCAGAGCCCGGAAGGATGGGCGGCTGAGAGGCCCCGTCAGGATTTCAATTCCCGGTGGATGCATTCGCCCACAAAGACATAAGACTTCATTAGATAAGTGTGTAAAAAAAAATACAAGCTCAGCAGAATGCGCAAGTGGGGGTGGGGTGAATGCCGCCGGAGCTGCACTTTAGTGTATTCCGTTAAAGGCCACGGTTCTGCTGAGCAGGGCGAAAATGCACAATTGCAAACAAATGGCTTCCCCCACTGCACCCGAGCCAAACATTCAGAGCACCGCTTCCTGCCTTTCGTATTCGCACATACACCTGCCCCTCCCACACTCCTATGCATGTATACGTCCGATCGATGATACGAGTGATTACCCAAATCAATAGCACCCATTTTAGACATCAGAAGAACGACCTGCTGGGCTACGTGCCGATGGGAGCCTGTGAGGCCCAGTTTACGCATCCGGTACCAGCCCCCACAAGCAGCACTTCACCTCCGTGACACCACAGAGCCCGTCTTCCACCGCCCCTTCCCTGTGCCCTTGCCAGGAGACCCCGTTGTACTCCAACAGATCGTCAAGTCACGTTAGATCACGATTCCCCCAAAGTGCGCACACTCGTTCTTGCTTCCCATCCAATCCACGGCCTCTGCACCGCTACATGTGACCTTTGAACAACATTTCCGTTCGGGGTGCCTAAAAACGCACACGTACTAAATCTATACATGAAATACAAAATATGTGCGTGCTGCCTACATGTGAGGGGAAGAGGTCCAGTTTCTACGTATCCGGTATTATTTCCTTTCGTTACTTTGGGAAAAAAACACAGAGAGAAGTCTGACAGGGAGGGAGGGGAAGTGGAGGGAAGGTCCAGGCTTGGCCCATCCCAGGCTACTCTCCTAAACCCTGTCAGCAGATCTCGTGTGCGAGTGAACTCGTGTCCCCCGGGGGAGGCTGGAAGAGAGCCATTACTCTGCTTCAATAAGGAAAGAAACCGTTTTTAGGATTAAATGACAATAACACATTGTCAGCAAATCCAAATCAGCAAGAAATTAGAAGATTTATGCATCTTTTATTTTTTAATGAGGATGGATAACTTGCGCCAAAGGCCGAGAGTGCTGGGCAAAACCTAAATTAAGCAGAATTAACAAAACTATATTATAACCCCCATCCATACAGAAGTGCGAGGGCTGCAATATACATAAGGTGACCTAAAGTTGTCCCAAGTGAGAGGGGTCACGGCAGGACTGCGATGTCAAACTCATAAATACACAAAAGCATCCAAGGAAAAACTCTGATTTGTTTAATTATCTTACCTGCGGGCTGAAGTTGGCGGTGTTGGTCTCGCTCAAAGACAGAGCCAAAAAGGCCATGCAGAGCAGAATACGCAACGCCGTCTGCATATTTGTAGCGCCTTGAAACCCGTCGGAGCGACTTTGGGCGTTTCAGTGTCAACTTCCCTTCCTCCGTCTAGTCCTTTTGTTTGGTATTATTTTCTTATTTCCTCCGTCCGGCGGCGAAATCCTTTTTTTCCCTGAAAACCTCTCTTTGAATCAACGCCGAAAACCCCAAACTGCCCCATAAAATGAAATATGTTATAGAAGGAAAAAATGTGATAAATAGAAATCCTTCGCGTCTCCGGGACGTGGGATGTAAGAACAGGGGGAAACGGGCACGCGTTGATAGCGGTGTGCCAGCGTTTCGGTTTTCGAGGGAGCGCAATCTATTTTGTTTATTCTTCCAGGGTTTTCTTTCCTTCTTCTCTCCCCTGCTCCCCGAAGCCAAGTGGAGACTAGGTCGATGCTAAAAGTAATTAGAACCAAAAGGGGAAGTGAAACTTCCAGTGGCCTCAGTGTGGAGCCACTGAACCAGTGTCCGAGTACGTAGTGGCTAGATCGAGTTGGTAATGCTCCTTGCCCAAGGTACACTCCAGGATCCGATCCCACCACAGGGCTGAAGGAAGTTTGTTTACAGTGAGTGAGGGCACCTCTTGTCAAGGCTTTCACCCCCCCACACCCCGGCCAATCAGTCCATCACTCGGGCAATATTGCTCCCCAAGGTAACATATACTTCCCAACTCTTACCATTAAAGCTCCGGAAGAAGCTGTGTCCGAGAAGAGAGGAGAAAACTCCTGTTTTCAGCCTAGGCAGAGCTGTAGACATAGAAGAGAGACAAGCAGTGGAACTTACGTGGCCATGTTACACGGGAGCTTGCTGACAGAGAAATGAGGTTAACCATTAATTTAATATACAAGTATTTACTAACACAGAGGATCTTTTAATCCTTTTTCTAAATCTATTTAACTAATTTAGTACGGTTCACTTATTTTAATTTGTTATATATTTACATACGTAGCACTTTATACATTTTTATTTAAAAAGTTTTTTTTTTTTTTAAACGTTTAATTTTGCATTATATTTGGTAGCTTCTGGAACTGGAAAAAATAAATTTTAGCATGGCCACCAAATCATTTTGTCTGCAGCAGCTGGTGAGCTGAGGTAGATTCCGTGTCTATGGTCTGCTCGAACTTCCTCTGCTCTGCTTGCTTGAGCTAATTGTTATTTTCGGAAGCCCGCTCTGTTTGCTGGGGATGGGTTGGGGCGATGACTTTAAAGCCCATGCAGAGACCTTAAGTGACATAAGTGTACGGAGCTATGGTTGACATGCCGAAAAAATGAAAGGCATGTGGCTGCAATGCTGTGTTAAGAGGCGGGCACTCCAATAAGTGCTGCTTCAGATCCCAATGTCATATTTTCTGATAACAATCGCCTGTAAATACCAACTGCCAATTAAAATCAACTCTTAAAGTGAAGCTAAACAAGTATAAGACCACTGCCTTTCTCCGAGGTCAAGCAGAAATGCCTCGGAGAAACGCAGTGTCGTTTTCGAAATCGGGGGCGTGTTTATCTTTCTCTCCTCTTGCCATTGGCTGGAATGTTTACATTCCAGAGGAGAGAAAGAATCGAAAAAACACGCCCCCGAATCCGAAAAGGACGGGGCTTGTTTGGAGAGACAAACCTCTTCTCCAATGGCTGACCAGCATTTAAGAGGCCAGCCAATGGAGAAGAGGTAAAAAAAGGGGCGGGTTAAAGCCCCACTCCTAAACATTAAATCCCGGAGCGAGACTGTGTAAGCGCAGCCTTCGAGCCGAGACCTAAAAAGGCCAAACAGCCCAAAAAAACCTGACCACATTGATCTGTCAGACCAGCCCTTCGGACACTGCCTAACCACCCTATAGGCCAATCCGACCCTGGGAAGGAGTCACTGCAGAGCAGCACAGCGTCACCAGACGGGGCATGGTACCACTACAGTGAAAGCTTTCTAGATCCAGTCTGGCGCCTGGGCTTTTTCTCAAGAGGAAGAATCTGCAGTTAGATGTAGCCATCAGAAATGACTGGTATGGGCCATTTCATTGTAGTTCATCGCTAGTTGAGAACTCAATATTTTGAACTTTGCACAACCAGCTGAGCAAGTCTTCATCCTTTGCTCCGTTCACCCACTTTCCTCCACTCACTGTTGCAAGGAACATGGACATTTCAAAATAAAATACTCAGTCAACATCCAGCAATGATGCTAAATAAATTGCAAACAGGGAATATTGTACTTCTTAAGCACCATTCCTTCTGAAAACACCTAACTCACAGAGCTCAGTGTCATTGATGATTTGCTCACCAGAAAAAAAAAGTCTAATGGAAAAAAATGGAGATGGGGGTTGAGGAAGTGCTAAAGCATACAGGGCATTAAACAGAAGACCACTGCAATAAAAATACTATTGCATCCAAACTGAAATGAGTATTATCTTTAGCTTGGTCTAGCTGTCAATAAGTCAAAGGTCACAAGCTACAGTCTGGAAGAAACACTGTCTAAAGAGTCAAGTTCTAGGAGGTAGCCTCTCTGGCTAACAGCTAGTTTGTCAAACTGTTCCTTAGTCATGAAAAGTGGAAGCATGAACTAAGTCCAACAGCCCTGTTGCTGAGTAACGGAGAAAAGAATCCTTCCCTGCAAAATTAGCATAACCAACAGGTCAAAACAATTCTTTAAAACCCATTCAGCTCTCAGTTCGGGGTGATATGCTTTTACCTCTAGGTTGGATCTTGAAGCAGGCCCAAATTCCCATCTCAGCAAAACACTGAAGCATGCACGATCGCAAAAGGAAAAAGGCACAATGAACTCATCATCAGAAATCCTTATTAAATTCCCTAGTGAGGGTAAGCAAGTTCCTACAACACCAGTAATGGCTTGCATTACCTTTTAACACCACCTTGGTTAGATCTTGTGTCTATGCATGAGTAGCTCATTCAATCTAGGTTTTTAGCTTTGCATTTTAGGACTCGTAGAGCTGATTTATTAACGTGACTCCATGCTACCGCACTAGAATGCAAAGTGTGTGAAAGTGGATTATTAGTTGAAGTGGATGGCAGTCCTCTTAAAGTAATAATGGCACTATCCCTTACTAGGTATATATTGTAAATTCCTAGGGCAACTCCAAATTAAAGACCTGCAATACAATAAAAATTATCTAACATAAGGAGAGCCAAACATATGACCGGATTTTTGAAAAAATACAAAAGTAATTTTATTGAGAGCTTAGAGAAATTTAAAACAGTCCACACACACACTCAATCCATGTCAAAGTACTATCCCTTACTAGGTCCAGTTAGGTTTGATCAATTTAAACCCGAGATCAACCCTTGGTAACTGTAGTACAGAAAAGAAAGGCTTAAGTTAAAAGAAACGTGACCTGGAAGTCATCTGCGGGCATAGCACGGAAGAGTGGCTTTTAGACCTCCGCAGGGCACTAGAAGCAGAACACAAGACCCAATTGTCCAATGCCACACGATGGCCCCCATCGGCTAACCAAATACAAAGGCAAGATTACTTAACCACCATAGAATCAATGTTGAACACCACCAACCCAAACCCATCGTAAGACACACCACTATACTACGCCTCCATTGCGACACATGAGTGTGTTCGACACAATAGGTATGTCTATTGGCCATACTGGAGAACCCGGTTTCAGTACAAGTGGAACCATATATAACTACACTGAGCGCAGACCTCCCTTCTTAACGTCGCCAAATAGACCCGATTATGTTTGGTTGGGCGCACAACATAGTCACTTGGCAGACACGAACGGAAAGCAACGGACATATACTACTGTTAATGTTAATAATGTTAGAAACTGTACATAAGTGGCACAGAGTGTCAATACTGTTACATGATGTCATCATTCTTGCTTGGCACCCCACCAAGGCTGTCTTTGTAACAACGTGAAATAATGTGCATAACATTACTGGTATAATACATTTGTACAAACTGTTGAAAATCAACAAAATTCATTAGGGAAAAAAACTTAAAAGAAACGTGTAAAACATTTATCAGTACTAATTAGTTTAAAAGTAAAACCACAATCAAAATCTAACTCAAGCTTATAATAAAGTAAAATTAAATCTTCAAATAGACACCAAATTGACAAAAGTTTGATGTAGGACACTGGAGATGATTTCTCTAAATCTTAGGCAATTCTAGCACCAAAAAGCACAAAGTGCCAAACGTGAGTATCTGGTCACACTAGACTGAGTCAAAGTCAAAAGTTAGGGTCGACCACGATGGAGCGCAGGTCGAATACAGGGAACAGGTTTGTCCCAGAGGAAAGGTTTTCCATGTGACTTTAGAGGTATTTTGGGGTTTTCCTCTCTGCATTAGCCATTTGAGAGGCCCGTGTTCAGTTTGACCCTTGAAGTGAGTCCCAAATAGGTAGGGTCTCAGCTTTTTCAGGGCTCAACCCACAGAAAAGGCCTTCCTCTCAATGGCACTTCAATGCTGCTCTATGGGCGGACGGGTCGTCGCCTACCACTAAAGGCAACTGGTCGATTCTGGCCCTCATCATTCAGCTGTGACAATGCTTCCCCAATCCCATGTTCAGAAGTGAATATGCTACTTACCAGTATGCATCTGTTCTTGGCATGTAGGGCTGCTGACATTCATATCTGTGCATAGATCGCCGCCTAGTGTTGGGTCCGGATGTTTGCACGTTGTTGTCCTGGAAGAGTCTTCGAAGTATCCTTGGATAGGTGACTCCTCCCCTGGACTACAGTGCGCATGGGCATCCTCTCCATCCTCAGATTGTTTTTCGCCATTGTGGCAGTGATGGAGTAGATACAGAAAGTGATGACCATGCTTGCAATAATTCTGAGAGCTGCAGCTGCGACAGGCGCCGGGGAGGAGGGAGGGCGATATGAATGTCAGCAGCCCTACATGCCAAGAACAGATGCATACTGGTAAGTAGCATATTCAGTTCGAGGCATGTGGGCTGCTGAATTCATATCTGTGCATAGAATACATAGCAGTGCCCTCTATTGGCGGCGGCTACCCGTGCCAGCTGCAGCGGTCTGAAAAAGTGTTTTGAGAACAGCCTGTCCTACAGCTGCCTGCTGTTTTGACTGCACATCTACGCAATAGTGTTTTGTAAATGTGTGTGTAGTGGACCATGTGGCTGCTCTGCATATATTATGCAGGGGAATATTTCCTAGGAAGGCCATGGAAGCCCCCAACTTGCGTGTTGAGTGGGCTCGTGGTGGAATAGTTAATGTGCGTTTTGCCTTTTGATAACAGATTTGAATACACTTAACTATCCATCTGGCTATCCCTGCTTTGGAGATGGCGTTACCTTTGTGGTGTGGGGCAAAGGCAACGAACAGTTGTTTTGTCTTCCTGAAGGGTTTAGTCCTGTCGATGTAGTACATGAGGGCCCTCCGTACATCTAGTGTATGTAATGCCCTCTCTGCAACAGTTTGTGGGTTTTGGAAGAAAACGGGCAGTGCAATAGTCTGGTTCATGTGGAACTGCGATATTACCTTGGGCATGAATTTGGGGTTGGTACGTAGTACGACCCTGTTGGCGTGAACCTGAATAAATGGCTCTTGAACGGTTAGTGCCTGGAGTTCACTAACTCTTCTTAGGGAAGTGATCGCTACCAGGAAGGCTACTTTCCAGGTAAGGAATTGAATCTCGCATGAGTGTAGAGGTTCAAAGGGTGGACCCATCAGGCGTGTGAGGACCAAGTTGAGGTTCCACATTGGAGCCGGTGGGTGACTAGGTGGAATGACTCGTTTGAGTCCTTCCAAGAATGCTTTGATGGCAGGCACTCTGAAGAGAGAGAGGTGCTGCCTGGTTTGCAGATAGGCTGATATTGCGGTCAAATGGACACGTATAGAGGTGTACGCCAGATTGCATCGGTATAGGTGTAAGAGGTAACATATGATGTTGTGGATGGATGCATCCAGCGGGTTAATGTCATTATTACCGCAATAAATGACGAACCGTTTCCATTTGGCTGCATAGCAAGCTCTTGTAGTGGGTCTCCTGGCCTCCTTGATGATGTCCATACAGTCAGGTGGCAGATTGAGATAGCCAAACTCTAGGACTTCAGGAGCCAGATCGCCAGGTTCAGCTGTTGCGGATCTGGGTGCTGAACCTCTCCATGGTTCTGCGTCAAATGCGCGGGTTTGATCCGCAGCCTTTGATGCGGTACCACGGAAAGTTCGAGGAAGGTGGTGTACCACGGCTGGCGTGCCCACGTGGGAGCAACTAGGACGAGTGTCAGGGAGTGTTGTCGGAGTTTGCGAGCCACCAGCGGTATCAACGGTGCTGGGGGAAAAGCGTACGCAAATCTGCCGGACCAGTTCATCCATATCGCATTGCCCTGCGACTGCGGGTGTGGGAATCTGGCGGCGAAGCTTTGGCATTTTGCGTTTTCGCTTGTCGCGAATAGGTCTATTTCTGGGTGACCCCACTGCTGGAAGTACGGTTGGAGTACCGATGGGTGTAACTCCCACTCGTGCATCTGGTGGCTGTGTCTGCTGAGCAGATCCGCCATCTGGTTGTCCTTGCCGGGGAGGTGTTCCGCCATGAGGAACATGTTCCTCTGAATGGCCCACTTCCACATGCTCTGAGCCAGATGAGACAACTGTGGAGAGTGTGTCCCCCCCTGCTTCTGTATGTAGTACATTGCGGTCATGTTGTCCGTCCGGATCAACACGACCTTGTTGCACAGATGTACTTTGAAAGCCTTCATGGCCAGGAAGATTGCCATCAGTTCCAGAAGGTTGATGTGCATCTTCTTCTGTTGTGTCGTCCATAGTCCCTGCACTGTGTAGTGGAGTACATGAGCTCCCCATCCCTGGAGAGACGCGTCCGCTGTCAGTACTATTTGTGGAACAGGCTCTTGGAACGGTCGGCCCTTGCAAAGGTTTTGTGGATTCCACCAATGCAGAGAGTTGTATGCCCGACCGCTCACCAACACTAGGTCTTTCAACTGTCCTTGAGCCTGATTCCACTGACGTGCTAGGCACTCCTGAAGTGGGCGCATATGTAATCTCGCGTGCGGGACTATGAAGATGCAGGAGGCCATCATGCCTATCAACTGCATAAACACTCGCGCTGGAAGCGAGTGGTTGGGTCTGAACTTGGAGATCAGCGCTTGTATGCCGGTGATCCTCACTAAATTCGGCTGAGCTGTGGCCGCCAGAGTGTCTATAGTCGCACCTAGGTACTGTTGTACGTGTGCGGGCTGGAGATGAGACTTTGGGTAATTTAGTGAGAATCCCAGACTGTGAAGAAGGTGAATGGTACGGGACACGTGGCTTGCACATTGCTGGGCTGATCTCGCTTGAACGAGCCAGTCGTCTAGGTAGGGGTAGACGTGTATGTGCTGTCTCCGTAAATGTGCCGCCACCGTAGCTAGGCACTTTGTGAAAACCCTGGGCGCTGTTGTCACGCCGAAGGGAAGGACTTTGAACTGATAGTGCTGCCCCTGAACAGTGAACCTGAGGTATTTTTTGTGTGAGGGGTGGATGGGTATGTGAAAATACGCATCCTTGAGGTCCAGTGATGCTAGGAAGTCTCCCTGCTGGAGAAGCGGAAGGACTTGCTGTAGAGTGAGCATGTGAAAGTGCTCCGAAAGAATGTACTGGTTCAGGGGTCTCAGGTCTAATATAGGCCTGAGCGACCCGTCCTTTTTTGGAATTAAGAAGTAGAGGGAGTAAACCCCCGTGCCCCGCTCGTGGACGGGTACGACCTCGATAGCGCCTTTTAGAAGCATACTTTCTACCTCTTGCTGTAAGAGCGTCAAGTGCTCTGAGGACATAGGACGGTTTCTTGGTGGTATTGTGGGTGGAGTGGAAGTTAACTCCAGACAGTAACCGTATTTTATAATATCTTTGACCCACCTGTCCGTGGTGATGGAGTTCCACGTGGACAGGAACCGTTGTAGCCTTCCCCCGACAGGTGTTATGTGGTCGGGAGGAAGGGAGAGGGCGTCACTGCTTGTTCTTGGGGGAGGACCTGGTGTTGCCGTAGCCACGTCCTCTGCCCTTGGTACTGGAGCCACGAGAGCCACCTCGGGTGTTCTTATCGTAGGTGGTCTGCGTATTACCCTTGTTATATGTTTGTTGTGACCCCTGTCCTCTGCCTGCTCCCTTGTTTCCGGGGCGACGAAAGGAGCCGCTCCGAAAGGACTGAGTTTGTAGGGCGCCCATGGACTTTGCAGTGTCCGTGTCCTTTTTTATCTTCTCGAGGGTGGCGTCAACCTCAGGCCCGAACAAAAAGTCGGGGTTGACGGGCTGATTAAGTATATTGTTTTGTACCTCAGGCTTGAATCCTGAGATACGTAGCCAGGCGTGACGTCGTAGGATGACGCTAGTGTTGATGGCCCTGGCAGCCGTGTCAGCAGCGTCTAGTGCACATTTGATGGCAGCATTTGTGAGTAGCTGTCCCTCTCTGATAAGGATTTCTGCACCTCCTTTGTAGGGGTCAGGGAGGTGTTGAAGGAGTTGCTCCATTGTGTCATAGTGCGCCCTATCGTAGCGAGCGAGGAGCGCTTGAGTGTTAGCTATGCGCCATATGCTTGCAGCTTGTGCGGCAACTCGCTTGCCGGAGGTCTCCAGCACCTTGGACTCCTTGTCCGGGGGAGGAGCGTCACCCGTTGTCTGCGAGTGTGCCCTCTTGCGGGCATTCGCCACAACGATGGAGTCGAGTGGTAATTGTCCTCTGATGTAAGTAGGATCCCCAGGTGCTGATCTGTATTTCTTATCGATCCTGGGGTTTATCACTCGTGCCCTGGTGGGTTCCCTGAAAATGTCAGTGGCTGGCTTAAGGACCCCCTTCAACATTGGCAGAGTCTTTACATGTCTTTCTGAGGATGCAAAGGTGTCCATTAGAAAGTCATCTTCGATGATATCAGAGTGAAGCTGTACATCATGGTTGTTCGCCGCCCGTTCAATCAGAGCGTTGAACGCCGCAGTATCCTCTGTGGGTGACGTTTTTGCCCCATATAGTTGTGGGTCCTGTGCATCAAGAGGTGCACTGGGGTCTGCAGGGTCGCCCCAAGTTTGGTCAGGGTCCTGCTGGTCATCAGGGTCCGTGTCCACATGGTAGGGGACTTGTTCACCCATGTAGTCCTCCAATGCATCCGTGTCGGAGCGTGTGGGGGAGGCCCGGTGTGGATCCTGGTAGGGTGAATGAAAGGGTTCATACAGGAGAGGTTCTGTGTCCACAGGCAGCTTCCTCTTTAGCGGGATCCTGAAAGGTTCCAATGGCGGTTCCGAAGTTATCCTTCGGTCGTGGAGAATCATCCTGCCAGTGTCGGCGTCGATGACGCGTGACGGAGACGGCTCGACAGGCGTAACCGCAGTTTTGGTGGCCTGTGTCCTGAGTTGAAACGCCTTCGGGATTGTGGATGGAGGCAAGCCGAAGGTAATGCTGGTCGGCACCGACGAAACCGCTGGATCGATCGAACCCGACTGGTCCTGGAGGGCAGCCTTGGTTTTGCAGCCTGGCATTGCGCCAGGCCGTACTCGGGGCGCCTTAGAGGTCGTGGCCCCCGCCAGGGTCGTCGAGGCGGCTGCAGATATCTTCTGCGCCCGTGGTGCATCGAGCCGAGGTGCGGAGATCACCGTCGACGTCTTCGACACGTGAGGTTTCGGTGTCGTCGAGGGAGTGCTGCGAGGCGTAGCAGGCGGGACGGCCCTCGGTGTCGGTGGCGTCGACGCCGGTAACCGAGCAGGTTTGTCGGCGCCGATGGCCTTCTTCCGTTTGTCGACTCCCATGTCGCCCGTCTCGAGTTCGGCACCGAAGTCCCCCTTGGTGCGGTCGGTGCCGACACGGTGCGCCGGCGTCGAAGGTGTTGAAGGCCTCGATCCGACTAGCGCCACTTTCAGTTTCGGTTTCGTAGGAACCTGAGCAGCTTTCGGTTTCGGTTTCGTGGAAGGGAAACCAGCTGGCTTAAGCGGTAATGGCTGCCGCTGAACGTCCGAGGCCGGGCCCGAGGGCGGGGCCGAAGGACTGCGTGATAGGTCTCGGGTAAGGCCCGAAGGCGATCCCTCGACCGGAGCCATAGTCTGTGGCACTGGTGAATTCTCGGTTTGAACAGGTAGGCCTTGTTCATCATCGGAGCTACTCTCTTCGGCCCCTAAGGCCTCCTCGTCGTCTCCTACCTCGGTGTCGTCTTCACCTCCGTGGAAGAGTGACTCGTCGGCCTCGTCCGATCCGGGTTCTTGGTCGGAAACGGGACTGGAGGGTAAGACTTCTACTTCTTCGACGTCGTCCGCGTCGTCGAAGATGTCAGCTGGGGCCGGTGCCGCGTGCTGCGCTTCGAGCCTCGCCGCTCGACGATTCCGCAGAGTCTTCTTTGAACGGAACCGGGCACAGGCCATACATGTCGACTCGTCGTGGTCCGGCGAAAGGCATTTGTTGCACACCGGATGGACGTCGATGTGTGGGTACTTCGCATTACATACCGGACACCTTTTGAATGGCGTCCTCGATTCCATCGTCGAAGTAGTTGATGGACAGGTAAATGCGAACAAAGTCGGTGCTGAAAATTAGTAAACTAACAGAGAGTATCGAAAACCGATCGATAAACAGTACCGACGCGAACTAAAGGCCTTGTGGCCTCGACAAAATTTTTTCCTAACTTGAGCTAAGATAGCACATCCGAACCCAATGGCGGAAAAAAACAATCTGAGGATGGAGAGGATGCCCATGCGCACTGTAGTCCAGGGGAGGAGTCACCTATCCAAGGATACTTCGAAGACTCTTCCAGGACAACAACGTGCAAACATCCGGACCCAACACTAGGCGGCGATCTATGCACAGATATGAATTCAGCAGCCCACATGCCTCGAACCATCTATTTTGAATATAAACTCTCTGCTTAAGTCCTGTGCTTTGAATACAGATGCTGTGTAGAGAGCCTATTTCAGGGTGTCAAAGGTCTTCTGAAGTCTTTAGTCAAAATGTATTTCTTGGATTGTTTCTTTGAGTTGAGTTCTGTCAGGGGCAATAACAGTGCCATACCCTTTCACAATTCTCCCATAGTACCCAGTCTGGCCAGGAAAGCCTCTGACCTGGGTTGGGGTTTTGGGAGGCTCCCATGCTATGATGGCTAGTATCTTCGGTTGGAGAGGCTGCACATGTCCCCCAACAACAAGGTGGCATAGGTACACCACACATCTCTGCCCTCTCATTTGATAGCCTTTAAAATCAGGCCTGCCTGTTGCTGGGAATGAAGCAAGTCTTTGAAGTGGGTAAGGTGTACCTATATGCTGCACTAAAGGTCTACAACAGTGAAATACAGGTTTCAACTATTAAAGAACCATATATAAAGTTCACAAATGATAGAGATTTTAATGACCAACCACCCTCTATGTCAATTGCTCTACTGTGGGACTCACCGGTTTGACAACAGGGAATGATTCAACAACGCGATCTATGAAAAATCCCAAACTAGAGTATCTCTCGTTCCAGAAAAAGACAACACATCATGCTAGTTTTCAATAGGAAAGTGGGAATAATATTACAAACCAGATCACGAGACATAACACTGGATAAGGCTTGGAGTAATTTTGCATAACTGCATATGTTTTAGAACAAAGGGTAGTATCACATTTATTACACTGCTTTTTGATATTCTGTGCTTTATCACTATTAGCCTGATCGAAAAAAAGAACCATCTTCTCCATAACTAGCAAAATCATTGTGACATTATAGTCTTAAAAAAACTAGAATATTTTAGTGTGTGTGAAGTTAGGTTTTAGAAAAGTTAAACCTAAGTACATCGACTGTCCAACATGCTCCGTGTACAAACTAATTTGACCCAAATCTTTTCAAAACTGAAAATGTAGCTGTCTCCATACTAAGATATGCTTTCCATACCCTCAGAGTAGCCGAAAAAAAATCAAATACAGCACACACATTTTTCTTTAAATTGTTTAACATGTTTATTCCTATGGAAGGGGCGGAATTGTGTAATGGGTTTTTATAAAAGAGGAATGTGCAGGTGTGTATGTAACAATTTTGGGGAATTCTAAATACATGTAAAAATAAAAGCATGAAGCCTTCGATCAATTTATATCACCATTCATTCTCTGGCAAATTTAGAAAAAGTAGGCACTTGGCACTATCACTTCCCTTAGCAGCCAACATGCCATGCATATGTTAAACACAAAGAAAAATCCTCTCATGTCCTGGTACTACATACAATGCCTGATAATACTAATTTATTTCTCGTAATTATTACAACTTAGAAATTCTGGCCAGAATACAGCATTTAATAAAAATGACCTCTGCTAAACAAGTTGGAACTCAAAGCTCAGTTGAAATGACTAAAGTGTAATGCTGGCAGATTTAAATATTTAACATGGTAGATTTAAATATTTAACAACAATGTGCAAATGAAACAAACAACTTTTACTAGTACACCCAAAAAAATTCTACCTTGTCATCAGCAGCGCAGCGATATAAGTTCTGGAAGGTGTTGATGATGTTAATACAGAACCGGGGAGCGAAGAGATCCTTGTCCTGTCCAAACTGATGTCTAGACTGTCGAACTATGGAGTCTATAACATACAGCCCTGGCACCTTGTACTCTGGCTTACACTGGATGTGAGGTTTGGGGGAGGGGACAATGGGGAGAAAACAAAAACACGCATCAGTATGCATCCATCATGCAAAATCACTCCAGGATTCTTTCCACTGAAGATGTAAGCAGTAAAATAATCTCAAACAATAGCCGTTACACATTGTACTGGGAGAGGATGATTTTTAAGGCGTTGAATCCATTCTCAAAATATCTCTAACAGAAACAGATATCAGTTCAAATAAACATAAATAAACAGCCTTTCCCTTTTTGTTCAAATAGAAGCACATTTAAATTTAAAGAAGAGCACAAGGGCCCTCACCATGCCCATCTAATCTCGCTTTGCTGAAATAGGCAGTCCCTCCTCAGATTTCTCTATCGTTGAAATACAACCTTTTCAAAACTGCAAAGGGACTCCCTCAAGCAGCAGTTCATTACACTTATGTGTCTTGAGACAATCGGAGAGAGGATGGTTCTACAAATGACAGTCGGGAGGCGTGGTTTTGGCCATGCAAGTGTTTAAAGATCTAATACAAATGGAAAAAGAACCAGTTGCTTACCTTCGGTAATCCTCTTTCTGGGGCAGGTTGCTCACCTTTAGAATATTCCCCAGGCACAGGATTAGATGAACAAGTTACTTCTCTTCGATAATGCCTAATTTGGTAGAGACATGATCTAGCTGCAGATTCCTCACCTTTGAATTTCAAAGGCACCAGACTAGATCGGGAATATTTTTTTTTTTTAGCAATACCCCTGCGTGCCAGTACATGACGTCTGTTGGCTCCACATGGCAACGTCCGCGTCACCTTTTTAGACGCCACCTCAGCGCACTGTCAGTTACTTTCTCACGACTTTCCATGCCAGAAGCGTGGAGCCATGAAATGTACTTGAAAACTAGGGCCCTGAAAGGGATCATCCATGACCCTAGAGTGTGGGGAGGATGGGTGGTCGGTAAGGTATCTGATAGAGACATCTAGCTGCAGGTTCCTTACATCTGAATACATACCCAAGCAATACAATCCCCAGAGGAGGGATGGCGGACAAATTTAAACTAGAAAATCCTGCAGGACTGAGAGGCCTGAATGGGCGTCCCTGGGGACTTGACTGTCTAGGCAGTAATGCTTGGTAAACGTGTGCAGGGATGCCCACGCTGCTGCCTGGCAGATAACCAGGACTAGGACTCCACATTGCAGTACAGTGGTAGCAGCCACAGCTATGGTGGAATGAGCCCTAAAGCATTCAGGATACCTTTAAAGTCAATGGGGTCACCCTGTTTCCCTCGGAACCTGGGTATTGATATATGAAGCTACAATTCATCCCATTAGGTAAGAACTGAAGACAATTTCTTAGAACCTTACTATTTCTTTGAACATACAATTTTCTATCACATATATATATATTTATCGTGATTGACAAACTAAATACAGCACACCAACAAAAAATGTATCAAAAAGATGTATGAATTTATTTCTATTATTGATTTTGTAATGATCACATAAAATTCACTGCAAACTCATTTCAATACGGGCTGTCTAACATAAACCACAAAGACACAATAACAATGCACAAAAAATTCATTAAGTGACTGAGGTGACAATAAGGGTGAAAGTAAAAAAAACATGTCAAATTCAAACAAAACAAGCATTGGCATAGCAAATGGGTCTCGCTTTTGGGACCTTATAAGTATTTAGTTATGCAGGACAATATCCTTGGTGCAACATCATCAACTGTTGCATGGTTAAACACTTAAAAGGTCCCAAAGGCGAGACCTATTGGCTATGCTCGATGACTCAATTATGTGGTGTCCTTCTGAATTGTGTGGCATGTTGTGGAATTCTGTGGTGTGGAATGGATGTATGTGGCGTGTAGTGTAATTGTGTTGAGTTGAATTATGTGGATTAGTGTTGAATTATGTGGTGTGGATTGGATGGATTAATGAATGAAAGGTTGGATGATGAGTGAAAGAGTAGCTGGATGGATGGTGAAAGGCTGGATGGACGTGTTGAATGGGTTGATAAATGGATGATGGATGGATGAGTGAGTGAAAGGATGGGTGTAAGGATGGATGAGTGAAAGACTGAATGAATGAGTAAAAGGGAGGACAGATGGATGGCTGGATGAAAGGGTGGACGGGTGGATGAGTGAATGGATGGAAGGCTCAGTGAATGGGTGGATGGATAGATGTGTAAGCGAAATGGTGGATTGCGGGTGATTGAAAAGATGGATGGATACATGCATGGATGAATGAGTAAAAGGATTGATGTAATGATGCATCTAATCACAGGCATTTACAAATGCAGTTTAGCACATTAAAGCCAGACAATTTGCCAAAAACGGATTGGTTTCTTATTGGTTGCATATACAAGAAAAAGAAATGATCCTGTGGTGACAGTTTACTTTTCACTGGTAAAATAGTCCCTCGAGCATTTTAATGGAATCACTTTAAAGAAAATGGAATGATACATCTGAGGATCATTAATCACTAGAGGTATCTTGACATTTTTATTGTTGCCTGGAAATTGTTAGAAGCAAGGAATGAGGCAGCATGTTGTACAATATAAACAACAATTGTAGTACTCACCTTTAAAAGCTGTTAGCTTTGCAAGAGAGTGTTTGTATTGGCATTAGAAAATAAATTAAATACAAATTGGCATTGGTAAGTCACAACATAGGATCATGTATGCGCACACCTGGGTGGCCATCCCACAATGCTATTTATTAATAAAAAAGCATTGCAAAATGTGTGTGTCTGCTGCGTGATGCAGTGGCAGTTGTTGTGACATATTCTTTGAAACTTTTGTGCACCATTCCAATATGGTGAATGAACATTTTAGAAGGGTAAATTAAAAAAAAATATGCATAGTGTTGTGCAAAGCAATAGAAGCACCGTCCCTGGAAGCAGTGTGATGCTGCTGGGGCAACACTGGAATAATAGAAAAAATAAATAAATAAAAATAAAGTGCAAGCAGGAATCGGATGGACAAGAATCACGATATGCAGGAAGCAAACGAACCAGTAGCAGTGTTATTCTGCCGGGCATTCGCACAATGATTTGTTGAAAAATGTAGACCTATTTTAATTTATTTTGTGTAATACCTGCTCATGCTTGCTTCTAAGAAATGCAGTTTTTTGACGTTATTCGTTTCGAATCTGGGCAAGTCAGACTCCCTTCTCCATTCATCTGAGGTGGATGAATTGAGAACCATGATTTGGTCAACAGTTATATAGCATAGGGTAGTGAAAAACGTGAGTTGGCCGTAATAAAGAGCTATCTAAAACTCATGATATTATTGTTCCTTTTCATGTAGCTTTCGGATATAATTTCCATTAACAATTCTCTCAAATGTCGGAAACACTTTACCTTTGAATTGTGTGATCGTGGATACGCTGCCCGAAGTTAAGAAGGAGAGCATTGATCCCACTGTTTGTACTCACACCGATCCAAGCGCAGCCTTCTATTGCCTAGCAATGCGGGCAGTGAATTACTGTAGGAGAGAGAGAGAGGGCGCAGGCCCAGGGACAGCCCTACCCCCTCCATCGAGAGCTGAAAGAGCAGCGCACAGAGCAGGGATACTCTCGGTGGGAGCCATCTCTGATGGCGACAGCTGCGTCTGGACCCTGGAGACAGGAGGGGGGAGAGGATGAACTGTCTATTCATCCTCCTTCCCCGGGAGTGGGCCCCTGGAAAGGACGCCAGATGACAGCTTCCTGTTTAAGAGAACTTCACAGACAGTACCTGCTGGAAGGAGACGCGGCAGACACAGACACGGCAACAAGGAGGGCAAGACCGATGGGGAATAAAGGGATGCTGATGTCACGGAACACTGTGTTACTATGGAGGATGGGATTGGGCACCAGAACCCTGTGGAAGCCACTTTTTCAACTTAAAAAATGTAATACATTCAGCATCAGAAAGTTTCAAAGAGGAACATTGTGACACGTAATCCCATCTGAAAAGGCATTGAGCAGTATATCTTTTACGATCATAATAAAAAATCCACATATGTGTAACATTCACCTGTCCTTAGAAAGGGTCAGTCGCTTCTGCGGGGGCAGTGACGTAGCAACACTGCCTTGCACTTTAAGTCAACACGGAAAACAAAGAGTATGGCTCTTAGATTGGAAGCAGCCAGACGCATGACCAGAGACGCGAGGCCGCGAGACGTGCTCTATGGTGGGGGAGAAGCGTTAAAGCCTAAAGCAAGCAAGACGGAGAGGCGAGGCGCACGCGCGCTTGTGCGCGGAACCGCATGCTCTATGCCACCCCAGTAGGACTTTTGAAAGTCCACTCACTAAATGTCTCGTCAGAGCAGCGCATGCGCTGGCTCAGGCAAGACCGAAAAAAGGAGACAATAACAAATTCTCTGTCCTTCTCCGGTCTTTCACTATAACATGCACTGTCTACTTGATTAATGGTCATAGAGCCTGCAGACAAGAACGTATCACATCGACGTTTCAACCCTGTAGAAAAATGTGTGTAGATACATCAAGTAGGGTCTTCCTAAGGACAAAGCAGCCTAATTACAGCCCTCGCTGGTCAATAAGCCAATGCGAACAGCGCACTCCACATAGCCTGAATGGAGCATGACCGAGGGCGGAGAGAATACTATTGTACGTCCTTGTCAAACAAAAGTTAACCAATATGTCATCTTGCTAAAGCTTCTGTGGGCAATAATCGGGGGTGCCCGAGAATTGGTACCAATATTCAACGACGTCCCCCACTGCTCATGTTTAAACGACCTAGGCGGGGGGGGGGGGGGGGGGACTAAATGACAACTCAATTTGCTCCTTGTATCGGATACTCCTGAGATGGGTCACTTTTTCAAATTACTTTTAAGTGGCCTGTAAAACCAGTACTTCTTCAATATCAAACTTCCTGTCCCTGCGGCTGATAGATATATATATATGTATTGTGATAGACAATTGTATGTTCAAAGAAATAGTATGGTTCTAAGAAATTGTCTTTAGTTCTTGTGCAACGGGACCAATTGTAACTAAAGCCTTCAAGAGGCTGTTTCTTCGCCAGAGTGTAGCAAATTTTGATGCAGAGGATGACCCATCATGAGCTGGTCCTTTTCTGGAATTCCCGACCCTTCTTCGCTCCAACGTACCCAACGGAGAGTTAGTCGTCCATCCAGAACACGTTTGTGCTTTCAGGGTAAAACAACAATGCTCTTTTTGAGTCCAGACGGTGGAGTTGCTCCTCTTCTTTAGAGGGATGCGGAGGAGCGTACAATGTGGGCAAGGTGACAGATTGTCCCACATGAAATGGTGTTACCACTTTCGGGAGGAAAGAGGCTCTAGTTCAAAGCACCAACTTGTCTGGGAATATGGTCAAAAGAGGAGGCTTGGACGTTAAAGCCTGCAGCTCCCTCACCCTCCTGGCAGATACAATTGCCACTACGACGGCTGTTTTTATTGTGTGCAGCTGGAGGGGGCAATTATGCAAGGGCAAAAAAGGAGTGCACACAAGGAAAGTGAGAACCAAATTTAGATCCCACTGTGGTATAATGAAAGGGGCAGGTAGGAACATATGTACATGGTCTTTCAGGAATCTCTGTAAAATGGGTGATTTAATAAGGAGGGCTGGTCTGTCAGCCTCGGGAAGGCAGACACGCTGAAAGATACCATTTCAGGGTGCCCAGAGCAAAGCCCTGCTGGGCAAGGGTCAAAATAAACAGCAAAACATAAGAAAGGGAAGCAAAAAGAGGGTCAATCAACTTTTCTGTACAACATATTACAAAGGTCTTTCATTTGCAGGCGTATACCCTTTTGGTGGAGGGACTCCTGGCTGGCAGAATAACATTACAGACTTCAGAAGGAATGTTGAAAGCTATCAACTGCCACAGCTCAATCTCCATGCAAAAAGGCGTAGAGTTGACAGGTTCGGGTGAAGGACCCTCCCCTGCTGCTGCGACAGAAGATCCTCCCAAAGGTGCAGCCTAATCGGAGGATCGATGCTCATTTGCAGAAGTTTGGCATACCAGACTCTCCATTCCCAATCCACAGCCACGAGGATGACTTGGGCCTGGTCGTTCCTGATCTTCTTGAGAACTCTAGGCAGGAGTGGTATGGGCAGAAAGATGTACAGGAAGCCTGAGCATCACTCAAGAAGAAAAGTGACACCGAGCGAGAGCCGCCTTGGAACCTCCAGTGCGCAAAACTGCAGACACTGCACGCTCTCGGCGGAGGTAAACAGATCTAACCAAGTTTCTCCTCACTGCTGAAAGAGACCATGCACCACCTCAGGATGGAGATGTCATTTGTGATCCGCTAGGCTTCGACGTCTGAATTCATCCGTCCTGGCGCTCAGAGAGCCTGCCAGGTGTTGAACCACCAGGAATATGCCCTGCTGTTCCAGCCATGTCCAGAAATGCAGGGCCTCGTCAAAGGGTCCATGACCCCACCTGCACCGTTTGTTGCAGTACCACATGGTGGTGGTGTTGTCCGTGAACATCTGCACTAGCCTTCCTTTGATTAAGGGTAGAAAGACTTTCAATACCAAATAGATCGCTTGGAACTCCAGCATGTGGAGGTCTCTAGCAGAATCCGGAGTCCACCAGAATCCACTGATCCTCACCTATCCCAGATAGCCGCCCATCCTAGGAGTGAAGCATTTGTCACTACTGTGAGATTTGGGTGGGGAAAGGAGAGCGAGAGATCTGCCTCCAACCCAATCGCAGTTCATCAACCACCACTGCAGGTCTAGTGCAGTTCCCTCAGAGATCTGGACCATGTCTAAAAGATTCCCCTGATGCTGTGCGCCTATTGGAACTTCAGATCCCACTGCAGAGTTTGCATATGCCATCTGGCATGTGTCACTAGCAGGATGCAGGAGGTCATGAGGACTAACAGCATCAGAATCACTCACCGAAATCCAGAATAGAGGCTGAAACATTGGTATCAGTCTGAATATCCTGGACTCGCCTCTCGGGAGGATAGGCCCAAAACTGCACTGTGTCCAGAGCTGCTCCAATGAAAGGGAGCCTCTGAGAGGGAGTCAGGTGTGACTTCGGCATGTTGATAGTGAACCCCAGGTTACAAGTAGATATGCTGTAGTCTGGAGGTGGGAGACGACAGCCTGGGGTGAGCCCACCTTCAGCTGTCAGTCTTCGAGATAGAGGTAGACTCGCACCACTGATCTCCGTAGATGAGCTGCGACCACCACCATCACCTTGGTGAATACCCAAGGTGCGCTGGTATGGCCAAAGGGGAGCAGGCTGAACAGAGTGCTTGTGGCCTACTGTAAACAGCAAGTAGCAGGACTGGGCTATGAAAATAAGCATCCTGAAAGTGCAGCGCTATCATCTAGTCTCCCGGCTCAAGGGCAGACAGGACCTGAGCTAATGTGAGCATCTTTAATTTCTCCTTTTAGAGGAAGTAGTTGAGGGCTCGAAGGTCTAGGATAGAACAGAGGCCCTGGTCCTTTTTTTGGGACCAGAAAGTAGTTGGAATAGCGCAACCATGACCGACTTCCGGCACTGGAACCCTCTCAAAGGCTCCCTTGGCCAAGAGTCATGACTTCCTCCTGGAGCAAAATTAAATGATCCTCCGTCAGTCAGTCGTAGGAAGGAGGCATGGAGTGAGGTATGGTCTCTAAGGGGAGAGAGAAGCCCCATAGGATGAATTGGAAGACCCACCTGTCCATTGTAATGTTTTTCCAGTGGTGGAGGTGAAGGCTGATTCTGCGACCAACTGGACGCTCATGGTCTGGAAGGGTGAGACTAGGGGGGCTTGAAGGCTGAATCTGCGGTGGGGTGGTGGTTTGACTGGACCTCTGGCTGCCCAACCCTCGTGGTCGGTATGATCCGCACCGTCGTCCCTGCATGGGTTGTGGAACTTGAGCGGCTCGGTGGCTGGGATGCGGTTGAAAGCTCCTTCCGTAGCCATAAAAGAAACAAAAGGCGGACCGAGTACAGGGACAGCTGGGAGTCCCAATGATTTGGCAGTAGCACGTGAATTTCTAAAGCTCTCCAGCACCATGTCTGCCTTGTCTCCAAAGAGACAGGTGCTATCAAAGGACATGTCCATGAGCAAGGTCTGGAAATCCCCCAAAAAGCCACATGTTCTCCACCAGGCATGTTGTTTAATAGCCAGCGAGTCAGTCGTGTCAAAACCACATCAGATGGAGAACTTCGCCGCATCTCTCCCGTCTGAAACTGCTTGGGAGATGATAGCCCGGGTCTCCTTTGGGACCTGTATTAGTACTTGCGCAACCGTTTCCCACAGAGTGGGAATTACAGCCCAGTAAGCATGCACAATGCAAGGCTGGTGAAAGAAAACGTTTTCTTTCCCCAACTGGCCACCTTTTGGATTCCCTGTCCGGGGGGGCGGCAGGGAACGAGCCATGGAAAGTAGAGGCTTGGACCACCAAGCTCTTGGGGGTGGGTAGTGAGCAAGCTTGGGTCGCCCGGGCAGGGCGGTTGCGGCGAGCGATCTTCCTGTTCACAGGATCCCCTGTGCTGGACTTGGACCAGGATCCCAAAGAACGTCGATGAGGGCTTTGTTGAATGGGAGCAGGGGTTCCAAAGAGGTGCGGGCGCAGCACTGGAGCCTCTGGCACATTGCCTCATAAAATTCTCTAAGTTGAGTGGGGGTCGCTCCAGCTCCCATAAAAGAAGAGAGCCACAGAGCCAACCCATGCACAGGTTCTGGAGAACGAGGCTTTGAATGCCAAGGCTCCCCCGTCACATCGGCTGACCGACGGGGAGAAGCCTAAGCATGCTTCGACTTCTTATGCCTCTTACCGGAGTGTCTCGAGGATCATGAGTGAGACGAAGAGGACCCGCGACTCCCGGGACCTTCCCCTCGACCAGGACAGAGCTCTCCAAGGACTCTGGCGTGGAGTCGCTTGCCGGACTGCAAGCATCTTTAAGGAATGCTCCCACAAAGCCTTCGGAGCCATGGCCCGGAAGTCGGAGCACGACTGAGTCGTGGTCGCACTCCAGACACACCGACATGGCGCGGTGACTGGTGCCGCACGGTTTGAACCCTGAAGTCTTCCTAGAGGACATGATTTCCTACACACCAGAACAAAGAGGTCGACAAAATGTAGAAAAATCCTATCAAAAAGTGACAGAGGGTAGCTCGGTTCATGGATCAGCGCTCGACTGCCACAGAAATAAAAAAAACTGCTGAGGTATACAGGTGTCACGGACGTCACTTCTGGCGCAGAGGCCAACGCCACGTGGAGCTGACCGGCACGCAGGGGTATTGCTAAAAGAAACATCTTCCAGATCCAGTGTAACGCCAGGAAAATTCAAAAGGTAAGGAATATGCGGCTAGATGTTTCTATTACATTCAAGTTATCATAGGTATGCTCAAGGATAGGGAGACCAACAATAAGGAATATGTTTCGTACCCTGTTAGCATCTATTCGTAGCGTGTAGCACCATTGATATATATGCTTAGCATACTCCTGCCATCTATTGCCCAGCTCGGACATTTACAAGTTGTTTATTTTCGAAGAAGTTCTTCGAGTCAAAAGGAGGAGTGACTATCTATAGTCTGTATTGCACATGATCACTGGCTACTCTGTTAGATTGTTTTTTAGCTCATCAGGTGAGCATTAGAATAGGAGTAGTATAGTGACAGAGAAGATGAGCATGCAAGTGAATGTTGTAAGAATGTAGAAAAAATGACTGAATATGTACATACTTCAACCAAAAGCTGTTGGGGAGGAGGGTGGACGCATATGAATCTACGGCACTACGAAAAGATGCTTACAGGGCAAATAATATATTCCATTCCTAGCATGTGCTGACCGTAGATAAATATGCTTAGCATTGAATATAAAGCAGTGCTCCTCCTACGCAGTGGTTAGCTACTGGTTGAGGTAGATGTCTGAAAAAGTGTTAGTAATACAGCTTGACCCACTCTAGCTTGTTGATTAGCTAAGACATCAACACAATAGTATTTTGTTAATGTACGTGGGTTATTCAATGTAGCTGCCTTACAAATAACCTCCAGTGGAATGTTCCCTAAAAGGCCATAGAGGCTCCTGCTTTGCGTGTGGAGTGAGCTCTAAGAGTTACAGTTAGTACTCTCTGATTTGAGGTAGCAAGTTTGAATATACTGCACTATCCTTCTGGCTTTTCCTGCTTTGGATATGGGAGATCCTTACTGAGGTTTGCAAATGCAGCAAAGAGTTGTTGTGTTTTGCAAAAAGGTTTAGTTCTTTCTATGTAGTACATTAATGCTCTTAACGTGTGTAAAGCTCTTTCTGCTATAGAATCCGGTTTATGGAGGAAAACCAGTAACTCAATTGTTTGGTTTGTATGAAAAGGTGATACTATGTTTGGGAAAAACTTATGGTTAGTACAAAGTACTATTTTAGTTGGAAATGTTTGAAAGAAGGGCTCGCCTAATGTAAGTGCCTGCAACTCAGTTATTCTTCTAAGAGAAGTAACAGACACTAAAATTGGCACTTTCCATGAGAGAAACTATTGGCCATATAAATGAAATGCCGCAAAAGGTCAACCCAATAGTCTTGTTAGCACAATATTGAGATTCCAGACTGGAGCCATTTGGGTGGAATGACTCTTAAATCCTTCCATAAATGCCTCAATAACTGAAATTTTATAAAAGTGACATAGGTTGTCTGTTTTGTATGCAAGTAGCTTGAGCTGCTAAATGTAACCTGACTGAAGTATAACTAAGCCCTGCTTGCTGTAAATTAAAAAGATAACCATCAAGGTCTTGTACTGTTGGTGATGGTGGTTGTATTTGTTTGTCTAAACTGTAGTGTACAAATCTTTTCCATTTTGCTGCATAGCAAGCTCGTGTTGTTCATCAACGCGCTTGTTTGAGATGTCCATACATTCCTGTGGCAGATTAAGGTGTCCCAACTCTTAAGATTTCAGACGCCAAATCGCAAGATTGAGGTATAAGGGATTTGGGAGCATAACTTTGCCCCGATTCTCAGTTAGTAAATGTGGCCAGACGCAATTTCTCATGTGGCACTACTGATAGTGGTAGTAAGGTTGTGTACCACGCCTGTCACGCCCATGTTGGGGCTTATTAGGATGAGCGTGAGGGATGTTTGAGTTAGCTTTTGCACCCCGTATGCAATTCGAAGTAGAGGGGGAAATGCGTGAGCAAATGTCCCTGACCAATCGTGAGAAACGAAATGGTTGCTTGCCAGTAGGAGTAGTTCTGCAGCTTGAAGAGTTTTCTGGATTCACATGCTGTGCATCATTCTGCCATCTAGTGGTTGGGTCTGGAATTGTCTTTGTTTTTTTCTTTCTTGCTTTGGGCGCCGTCGACCACCATTTGGTGCCAGGTACGTCCCCTGTGTGATGGCAGATGGTACCCTGGAGGTCGACGTGCATGGTGGCCATCTTCAGATTCTTTTTTCTGTTCTTTAATCCTTGTGATGGTCCTTTTTCTGAATTACTGATGTTGTCCCTTGCTTCCCCACCCGCTTGTGTTCCTTCTAGGGGAAGGCCGGGCAGGTCGCATGTGAATCCAGAAAACTCTTCAAGCTGCAAAACTACTCCTACTGGTAAGTAACCATTTCATTTTGCAGCGTGGATCCTTTTCTGGATTCACATGCTGTGCATCAGATTATGTAGCGGTTTCTCCTGTGTTTGGGAGGCTGTGGTGGAAGGAAGACTTTGCAAACAAGTGTTGAAGCACCCTTCGTCCAATCTGAGCTTCCTTATTCATTTGTATATCCACACAATAATGCTTTGTAAAGGTGTGTGGTGATGCCCATGTTGCTGCTGCGCAGATGGCATCAATGGGTACGTTGGCCATAAAAGCTAGCGTTGCTCCTTTCTTCCTAGTGGAGTTAGCTGTTGGTTGTATTGTTAGTTCCTTTTTGGCATTGGTATAGCTTAATTGGATAGCTTGTACTAAACATCATGCAATAGTTGCTTTGGTGGCAGCTAATCCTGTGTTGGTATGTGAGTAAGCAACAAACAACTGCTTTTCTTTCCTGATATGTTCTGTCTTTTGCAGATAGTACAGTTTTGCCCTCCTTACATCCAGGGTATGGAGGATT
The DNA here is from genome assembly GCF_964204655.1 of Triturus cristatus. Lineage (NCBI taxonomy): Eukaryota > Metazoa > Chordata > Amphibia > Caudata > Salamandridae > Triturus > Triturus cristatus. The sequence goes on from NC_140589.1 coordinate 895,603,793, forward strand.
TTTTCTGCTTTAGTCTTTGAAGAAAATTGGTAAGATGATGTTTTGATTTAAGCGATATTTAGTTACCACCTTTGTTAAAAACTGCGGGTAGGTCTTTAAGATTACGTTATCCTTGTGGATTTGCAAGGAGGGTTCTTGTATAGTTAATGCTTGTAATTCACTTACTCTCCGTAGTGATGTTATAGCAATGAGAAAGGCTGTTTTGAGAGTAATATGTTTGAGGTCAGCTGTATGCATGGGCTCAAAAGGTTTAGTCATGAGATGAGACAGCGCTGTATTTAAACTCCATGTTGGTACAGGAGCAGTTCTTGGTGGAGCTAATAGTGTTGCTCCTTCTAAAAACCTTTTTATGACTGGTCTTGTAAAAAAACTTTTGCATGATTTTCCTCTTGTGTATGCCACTATGGCAGCGAGGTGCACTTTTAGGCTGGAAAAATTGATGATGCTGTCTAAGAGGTAGGTAAGGTATGTGACTACTGTCTCCTGTGTATTTATGGAATTAGTATTGTTGTTAGCGGTGCACCATGTGGTATATCGCTTCCATATTGCTGTAGAGCATTTTCTTGTTGACAGTTTTCTTGCTTCTTTTAGAATTTCCATGGTTCTGGGCGGCAGATTGAAATGTCCAAATTCTAGTTGTAGCGTCGCTGGTTCCGGGTGAAAGATTTGGCCCTGTTGCTTTGTCAGCAGGTCTTTTTCTGCTTTGATCCTGATCATTTGTCCCTTGGCGAGTTCTAGGAAAGTTGAGTACCATGTTTGGCTTGGCCAACAAGGGGAAATGAGAATCATATTTGTTGCTGGTTCTTTTGCTTTTTGCAGTACTCTTTGCATCAGGGGAATCGGTGAAAAGGCGTAGACAAATGTCAGACCAATTGAGTGAAAGTGCATTTCCCCTTAACAGGTGGTGTGGAAACCTGGACGCAAAATTTTGGCATTTCTTGTTCTGCTTTGTTGCAAAGAGGTCCAACACTGGCGTTCCCCAGATGTTGAACAGGTATTGTACTGTTTGCGTTAGCTCTTTTTCGTGTGAGCAGCTGTTTCGTCTGCTTAGTTGGTCTGCTGTGATGTTGTCTACCCCTGGTAGATGTACTGTCTGCACATTGATTTGCTGTGGTATTGCCCATTGCCAGATTTTTTGCGCAAGTTTACTCAGGGGAAAGGACTTCGTTCTACCCGGTTTGTTCAAGTACAACATTGTAGTCGTGTTGTCTGTCTGTATTAGAATGGTTTTCCCCCTGAATCTGTTTCTGGAATGCTTTGAGTGCCAGTAGAACCGTTTTCAGTTCTAAGAAATTGATGTGTTTCGTGGAGTCTTGTTCGCTCCATTGACCATGAACCTTCAGCTGCTTGAGATGTGCTCCCCAACCGTTGGGGGATGCATCCGTGGTGACTGTCACAGATGGAGTTGTGTTCCGTAAAGATTTTCCCTGTGCTAAGTTGTTGGATGCCCACCATTGTGTCTCTGCTTGCACCTTTTGCGTAACAGCCACTAGATCTTCCCAACTCCCTGTGGCTTGTGACCAGCTGTTGGTGAGCCATTCGTGGAATGGGCGCATGTATGGGCGAGCGTGAGGTATGAGTGGGATACATGATGCAATCATGCCCATTAATTTAATTACCTTCCTCACTGCCAGAGACTGTCCCCTCTGGTAGAGGGCTGTTTCGTTGTGGATAGCTTGTATCCTGTTCTCTGTGAGATCAGCCTTTGCGTCTTTTGTATTCAGTCTTGCTCCCAGGAAGGTCTTTTCTTTTTCTGGGGTTAACGATTTTTTGTGGTTTATTGAGAAACCCAGGCTTCATAGCATTTGAATTGTTTTTTGAACATGATGGTGGCATATTTGTTTTGTGTGTCCCCTAATTAGCCATTCGTCCAGGTAGGGGTATACGTGGATTTTTTCTTTTCTTTGGTGTGCCGCCACTGCCACCAAACATTTTGGGAACACCCGTGGAGCTGATTTTATACCGAACGGGAGTAGCTTGAATTGGTTGTGTGTTCCATTGTGTAGGAATCTTAAGTACTTTCCTCATCTTTTGTTCATTGGGATATGTAAATAGGCATCTTTGAGATCTATTGTTGCTAGAAAATCCCCTTTTTGGATTTGTGGGATTATTTCTTGAAGGGTACACATTTTGATGTGTTGTGTCAGTATAAAAATGCTTATGAATCGTAAGTCTAAGATTGGCCTTGGGGTTAGATCTTGTTTTGGTACAAGGAAGTGTGGTGAGTAGTTTCCGGTTTGCCATATTTGTTTTGGTACTATTTCTATTGCCTGTTTTAGATACAGTTCTTTGATCTCTGCGTTTAGCAGTGTTTGTTCTGATTTGGATAATTTTCTTGTTTCCGGTGGATTTGCAGGTAGCATTTTTATTAGCTCTATACAATATCCGTGTTGTACCAAATTTAATATCCATTTGTCCATTATGATCCTTTGACTTTGCTGTGGAAAAAGGATATTCTTCCCCCCCACTGGTGTTCTGTGTTTGATCTTTTCTGTGTGTAAGTCAGTTCGAGCCATTTCCTCTCCCTATGGAGGATTGGCCTCTTCCTCTGCCATTATCTCGCCCTTGAAAGGGCTGCTTCTGTTGCTGCCAGCCCTGGTAACAAGATTGCTGACCCATTTGTTGGTTTGGGTTCTGTCCCTGAGACTGTTACTGCATCTGCTGGCTTTGGCTGAAGCTGTCTCTCCCTGTGGTCTTTCTGTTTGAGAAACCCCCTCTTCTGAAAGATCCTCTTTTTTGCAGGGTCCCCATTGCCCTTGCTGTTTCATTGTCCTTTTTAATTTATTGGAGGGATTCATCCACTTCTTTTCCAAATAGAGCTTCCCCGTTAAAAGGCCTGTTGATGATTGGTGTCTGAACTTCTTGTTTGAATCCAGATATCCTGATCCAGGCATGTCCTCGGAGTATTGTTCCCATGCACATTTGCCAGCTTGTGCAATCTGCTGCATCTAGTGCAAATTTTAGGCAGGTGTGAGCCACATTTTCTTTCCTCTTGGATAACTGCTCTTGCTCTTTTCTTGTCCTCCTCCGGGTGTTTGTTCATCAACTCTTCTATTTCATCCCACTGTTGGTGACCATATCTGTTTAACAGGGCATTTGAGTTGGCAATGCGCCACTGCGTTGCTGCTTCTTTCTACATCTTTCAACCCACAGAGTCCATCCTCTTGCTCTCCTTTTCAAGTGGAGGTCTTGGAGTAGGAGACTGCATTTGCTCTCCTCCTGACTGGTGTTACGATGATAGAGACAGGTATAGCATTTCCTTGTATGTATTTTGGGTCTTTTGAAGAGGACTTCTATTTTTTCTCCACTCTAGGAGTTACCCCTCTGTTAGAAGCAGGTTCTTTAAAGGCTTCCTTGCCTTGGTCCAGAATACTTGCCAACATGGCTAGATATTGTGTCCCCATCGTTGCAGGTGCCAGGGTTTCCAGCAGGATACATGTATCCCCCTTTTTTCCCTCTAGGGGCACCCCACACTGGTTTGCTGCAATGTCATCATGGGGTGATGCTTTCGAAGGATAGTTGCAGATTTCCTCATCTGGACTTTCGGTGTCGAGATCGTTCCATTCGTCCTCGAAGGTTTCTTCGTTTTCCTCCTCCTCTGGTATGTTTCCGTATTCCTCGGGGTCTTCGCCTCGAGGTTCCGGCGTCGGTGGGGATTGGAGGATACCTTCTTCATCTTCTTCTGCATCTTCAGCCTCTTCGGCATCGATGTTTTCTGGTACAGCCTTCGCTGTCTTAGGGATTAGAACATCTTTTAATGATTCATCTTATTTATTTTTTCTTTGAAATAGCGCAGCCATCTCGTCCTCTAGTCTTTACTTTTTCTTTTCAACTTCGAGGGCCCTTTCGGCGTCGGAGGCCAGGGACTTCCTTTTCTTTTCGGCATGGTGCTCTTTTTTGCGGGTTAGTCGTCACAATCGGCTTTGAAGCCTTGTGCGATTTTCCCTCTTCAGTAACCTTTGGATGGGTCCCGTGGGGTTCTTTTGATCGCAGCTGACCTTCAATCGCCTTCTTGCTCGGCGTCGGGGCTGCCTTAATCGTTTTTGGTTCATGGCCCTTCGGTTCCGCCGGTTCTTTAAATTTTACCTTCTCCGTCTTTTTTTTCGAATCCTTTGCCTTCTTTTCGGTGCAGCTCGGACGTCTTTTTCTAGAATTACGACATCCGATCATACGTGTGTCGATTCTGCTAGAGCTGCCTGCTCCTCTTCGTCGCTGGAGAAACCCATGACCCTCATGGACGGTTTTTTCAATGACTGCGACATCGTGGTGTAGTGGGCCTGCCTCTGGTTTCGACGCGTCCTGAGAGACTTTGTCCTGGTGATCTTTGGGCAGGCAGAGGTTGCAAACGTTGTGTGGATCTCGTTGTGAGTATTTGTGGTGGCACTTTGGTCAGAATTTTAAAGGGGTCTTCTCCAGGGTCCCTACCTCGCCATTTGTGGTCCGGAGTGGTCCTCTGGTGTTGAAAAGGCTGCTCTGCTTCTGTCTATGATTACGGCATCGTTGCTCAATGTATCTTCGTTGATATTTCAATGACCATCTTCCTTTGCTTTGAAGTTTTTCTGAGAAAACGCAAACTTTTTCGGAGCTTCCTGTCTTGCTTCCAGATCCAACGGCGAAAAAATGAATCGGAAGATGGCCACAATGCACGTCGACCTCCAGGATACCGTCTGACGTCAAACACGGGATGTACCGGACACCAAATGGAGAAAAATAAAAAAAAGACAATTCCGAACTCAACCACTAGATGGCGGAATGATGCACAGCATGTGAATCCAGAAAAGGATTCACGCAGCAAAAGTACCCTCTTTGTGCATGGTTGCCCCCACTTTTTGCTGAACCGCCCTCGACTGAATGCAATCCTTCCTCTCCGGCAGAACCCAGAGGATTCGACTCCGTCCCTTCCTCTTCGAACCCACAGAAATCAACTGCGGAGTACCCCACGGATCAACACTCAGCCCTACGCTCGTCAACATCTACATGGCCCCCTCCACCCAATCATCGGACAGCATGGGCTCAGCATCGTATCCTATGTCGACAACACCCAGCTCACCCGCTCACTCACAAAGAATCCTGAAGACACCAGACTCTGCTTCCAGGAAGGAATGAAGAACGTAGCAGCATGGATGAAAAACCGCTGTCTGAAGCTCAACTCAGAGAAGACAGAGGTCCTCATCCTCTGCACCTCCGCCTCGGACACCTGGTGGACCTCCGCTCTCGCGATCTCTCCCACCCCCACTGACCACGCTCGGAACCTCAGCATCATCCTGAACTCCTCCCTCTCCATGAACCACCAGATCAACGCAGTCGCTTCCACTAGTTTCAACTGCCTTCAGATACTTCGCAAGACCTTCAAATGGATCTCCCCCCCCCCACCCGACTGCAGAAGGACCGTTACCCACGCACTCATAACCAGCAGACTGGACTACAGTAACGCCCTCTACGTTGGAATCAAAAAAACGCTTCTACACTAACTCCAAACCTTCCAGAACGCAGCAGCCAGACTGGACCTCGGGACACTGCGTCACAAACACATGACCCAACACCTACGAGCCCTCCACTGACTCCCCATCGAGAAGAGGGTCACTGGGTGCACTCCATCAGTGGTGAGGGTACAGGTGCATGAGCCCTGTACCCCTACAGTGTCTAAGTCCATTCTTAGACATTGTTAGTGCAGTGCTGCTATTAAGAGTATATGGTGCTGGGAGTTTGTCATTACGAACTCCACAGCACCATAATGGCTACATTGATAACTGAGAAGTTTGGTATCAAACTTCTCAACACATTAAACCCACACTGATGCCAGTGTGGGATTTGATGGAAAATGCACACAGAGGGCATCTTAGAGATGCCCCCTGAAAACTAACCTACCACTAGTGTCCAGGCTGAGTGGCTGCTTTCAACTGCCACCACCAGACCTGTTTCTGGACACCAGGGTCGAGAGCCTGCTCCTCTCGGGGGCCTGAAAAAATTGACAATTTGGGACAAGGTGCCAAGCCTCCTCCCCCAGAATGGGCAGGGTCCACGAAGGGGAAGTTTCAAAGACTTGCCGCCTTTGTGAGCTTCCCCAGACCACTTGCTGCTTTCAGCAACTGGTCCCCACTGGTTCTGACCACCACTATGGGGGGGGAAGAACCGGCGGGAAAATCAAGTGAGGAAGAGAGGTGTGCCCACCTCTGCCAACTCCACATTTCAGGTGGGGGAGGCGAGGTGACTCAACTCTCAGTCCCTGCCATCTTGTAGATGGAGATAATCAGGCAACCAGGGAAAGTCTTATGCCCCCCTCCCACTGGAGGGTGCCATAATAGGGGGTGCTGCCACCCCAGGGAAGGTAACCATTGGTCCCAACCTTTTACCTACCTGTAATGCCCCTAAATCTGGTATTTAGGGGCACCCCTAAACCTTACTTCCTCAGATCAGACAAAACTACTAGAAAAGAAGAAGAACCGAACAGCCATGCCGAAGCTAACAAGAGGAAGACGCCCACTGACTTGGCCCCAGCACTACCAGCCTGTCTCCACCTCGAACCTGCTCCTGCGAAATCTCGGTGTGTCCTGCAGCCAACAACCTCGAAAACCCTGGAGAACCTGCAAGCCTTGAATCACAAAGACTGTCTCCCGTGAACACCGGATTTGTTCATCTCCAATCTCTGGATCCGGTCGGACACTGCCAATCCGCACCACTCAGCACCCGCCATCCATGGCCAGAGCTCAAATTGGCAAACACCACAATTCGGTCTCCCCGGCAATCCTGACCAGAGATCAGTCGACCCCTGACCTGCCTCAAACCTCCAGCCGACGCCTACAATCTAAATCCGGAAGGTCCCCC